>NC_080041.1:136766500-137079511 GCF_012489685.1 Lotus japonicus
ACTGGATTCTGCAGGTATTCGACAATTGGCTTTCTCCAATCGTCAGGAGTTAGATTATCAATGACCATAATGTCGAGATCTGAAGGACTCAGTTTTTCTTTGATCTTGATTAACTCTGTTAACTTTAGTCTATCTATCATATACCCAGAAGCAATCTGCGCCAATTCATTGGCTTCTTGGTTCTCTATTCTAGGAACATGTCCTATTCCAGCTTCGTCGAATTTAGCCAACAAATTGCTTGCTTTCACATAATATTTGGCTAGATGCTCACTAACGCACTTGTATTCTTTGGTAAGCTGCTTTACTACCAACTCAGAATCCCCTTTCACGACAACATTCTTTGCCCCGAGAGCTAGCAAGATCTCGAGGCCTGATATCAGTGCCTCATACTCGACCTCATTGTTCGAGCAATTACTCTTGATCCTAAATTTGAATTTAGTGGGGATGCCCTGCGGGGACATGATAAACATCCCGATTCCAGTTCCATTCTTATGGCTGGAACCGTCGAAATATAACTTCCAAGGCTGTATGCCCACATAGGTTATGATCTCTCTAGGCATGGTGTGATCTGCCAAAAAATCAGCAACCGCCTGCCCTTTAATCGCTTTTAATGGGGTGTAAGTTAATGAATATTCGGTTAGGGCCAAAGCCCATTTACCAATTCGACTATGCAAGATTGGTTTGGATAACATGTGCTTTATTATATCATAATGAGAAAAAACCATTACATCGATTGGCTTTATATAATATTTCAACTTTACACAAGAGAAGTACAGGCATAGACACAATTTCTCGATCATAGTGTATCGAGTTTCTGCGCTATTTAACACCCTACTTAAATAAAATATGGCTCTTTCGTTGCCATCTTCATCTTCTTGAGCCAGCATGCTCCCGATGGTTTCATCTGTGGCAGAAATATACAGCTTCATTGGCCTCCCCTTGATGGGTGGTACCATTACAGGTGGATTGGACAAGTACTTCTTGAGTTCATCGAATGCCTTTTGGTGCTCTGCCTCCCAGCGGAACACATCTTCCTTTTTTAGTCGAAGAAGCGGAGAAAATGACTTGGTCTTTTCACTGAGGTTGGTAATGAATCTTCTTAGGAAGTTAATCTTCCCCAATAACGATTGTAGTTGCTTCTTGCTGGTTGGTGGACTTGTGTCGAGAATGGCTTTAGCTTTATTTTTGTTGATTTCGATGCCCTTTTTGTGCACCACAAAACCCAAAAAATCACCTGCAATAACACCAAAGGCACATTTAAGGGGATTCATCTTCAAGCCATATTTTCTCATCCTCTCAAAGGATTTCCTTAGATGCGACAAATGGTCATCCCTTGATGGGGATTTCACCACAATGTCATCAATATAAACCTGCATGAAGGTTTCTATAAAATCATGAAAAATGGTATTCATTACCCTTTGGTAGGTCGCGCCAGCGTTTTTCAACCCAAATGGCATGACCACCCACTCGTACGTCCCCAAGGCACCGGGACATCGAAAAGCTGTTTTCGACACGTCCTCTTCTGCTATGAAGATTTGGTTGTAGCCTGAGTAACCATCCAACAAGCTTAAGTATTCATGGCCTGCAGCTGAATCCACCATCATCTCAGCAATAGGCATGTGATACTCGTCTTTTGGAGTGGCAGCGTTAAGATCTCGGAAATCTATGCAAACTCTCATCTTCCCATTCTTCTTGATTACTGGAACCACGTTGGCTAACCAGTCCACATATCGAGTTGTTCTGATAAATTTACACCTGAGGAGTCTTTCGATTTCTTCCTTGATTTTCACCAACACATCTGGATGGAACCTCCTGGGCAGTTGCTTGACTGGTTTCTTGTTTTCTTTGATGGGTAACTTCAATTCCACCACTTCTCGACTGAGGCCAGGCATTTCATCGTAATCCCAAGCGAAACAGTCTTTGAATTCCTTGAGTAATTTCACCATCCTGTCTTTTAGCTCCGGGTCAATGAGAGCACTAATATACGTTGGCCTCTTTTCTAAGCCATCACCCAGGTCTACTTCTTCTAAAGGGTCTTGCGCTTCCATTTTCTTGGACAATTCGACCACTGGCTTCTCGAAGCCTAATGGGCCGTCATCATAGATGCAATCTAGCCTCAGATTGCAAAGGTCCTCGAATCCGCATCCCTCGGCACTCTGCTTGTTTACTTCTATGCACGTATCATCCTTATTTGTTGTTGTCTCCTCCTGAGGTGTCAATTCGACAGGCAGGATTGAGACATTAGCTTCGTCTATAGCCATTTCTTTGGCCATCCTTTCGGCCTCCAAGGCCGTTCTTATTTTGTTTTCGGCTGCGTAAGCCGAAATTCGAGCCATGCTCGAATTAATCATCTTTATCATTGGCTTGCCACCCATCAGTGGCATCTTTCTCTTCATCACTGTGCCATCCACTCATGGCATCAGGTTTACATGCTTCATTGAGGTTTAGGCCCCGGATGGGGTCTAACGTTACTGAGTACTCTGAGTAGGGGTTGAAGTACTGGCTAGCCACTGTGTCTAAAGGAGCGATTGTGGCTAAACTCTTCTCGAAATTCTTCTTACCAACGTAGCTTGTTTCTGCTAAATAGTAGCTTTGATCTGCTTGTACATTTTCGACAACTCCATCAGCCTTCCAAATGGATATACGTTGGTGTAAGGTTGAAGGCACTGCCCCCACGCCATGAATCCATTCTCTTCCTAGCAGCAAATTGTAATTGGCCTTCGAAGGGACCACAATGAACAATGTGGAACGGGCTACTGTTCCTACGGTTATGTTCAACATGATTGCCCCTAGGGAAGAACCTGTCTTTCCTTCATAATCGGAAAGCACCATGTCATGTGAGATTAGATCCGCTTCAGTTTTACCTAACTTCTTGAGCATAAATCCGGGCATGAGGTTAATTGCAGCTCCCCCGTCGACAAGGACTTTGTTAACACCCCTCTCCTCGACTCTGGCCCAAACAAATAGCGGTTTCAAATGGCTCTTCATTTGCTCGGTTGGCCTTTGGAAGATAGCTCTTTCATCTTCGACGGATCCTCTCTGCATCACATAATAACACAAAGGATTGTCATCTGGTTCGTCGTCGACATAGTAGTCTTCCTCACTTTCAGTGACCTCTGAGATTCTATCGAATTCTGCAGGTAGGATGGACACGATGCAGATGATGTTGAGCTCTTCTCCCTCACTGTCGTCGAAATCTTCGAGCATGTCTTCATCCTCATCCTCGACGACATTCTTCCCTTTTTCCTTAGCTGGATTTGGTGGTATGGTTGTTCCCTGTTTGATAGCGTGATCCAGCTGGTTGATAATCGACGCCACACTAGGTTCATTGCGAGAGTTATCTTCTGGCTTTATGTCCCATAGTGAACGGAACTTGCCACCTCTTTCCCTCTCAGCTTTCCTTTTCCTCAGAAAACGCCTGAACTGAGTCCTGGTCATCTGTTCAGGGGCATAGTAGTTCTCAGAGCCATAGGAATAGCTTCGTGACACACGGGAATTGTTGATGTAAGAGGATCCCTGACCTAAGTCGATTTTCTGCCACTTAGGGTATGGTTTTGGCCTTGGAGGCGTTGGCCTGAACCATTGGTTTCTTGGCAATCCAGCATTGGGGAGGTAAGTTTTGTCTTTACTGCTTGTTTTTTGGCCTTTATGGCCATCGAGTTCCTGGTCTCTTTCGACCCACTCCTCGTGAGGGTACTTCAGTCTCCTGGATACAGGAGCCTTCCTCTGATAATGCCTTTTCATTTCTGAATCTTGATAGGCCTTGGCTGCGGATTTGTCGAAAACAGCGCTGCATCGAAGGCACAGCATAACCTCTCTCTCGCCGTCTTTGCTGCGGGATAGAAACTCGACAAGGGTTTCTCCAGCCTTGGGGTAAGCCTCTTCCAAGTTCACTTCTTTCACGACGTCTGGTTCTTCGACAGCCGTGTTTTCCTCCTTTGCCTCCTCGAGTGTCAGGCCCAGATTCAGCTTCTCGGAAATGTCAACCATGCCAATGTAGAAAGGTTCCACGTAGTTGGCTTCAGCTACCTGCAGTGGGTCGGAGTCAATCTTCATTTGACTTTTGGCTTTTTCGTCATACTTGAGCCTTCCTGAGTCCAATGCCCCCTGCACGAGGTCCCTGAAACGAACACATTGTGAGGTCCAATGACCAAAAAAGTTATGATATTTGCAATATTTCTTCCCTTTCCTTTGTTCAGGAGAAGGAAGTTTTTGGTCTTTGGGGACCACAAGCAAACCATCAGACACAAGTATATCATAGATTGCATCACATTTGGCCACATCAAAAGTATAAGTTTTTACAGCAGGAATCGTGTTCTTGGGATTTTCCTCCCCAAGTTTGTTTTCACGTGGTTTCAATGCTTTACACACATAAGGATCCCCTGGCTGAAGTTCAGCCAGATTGACGTCATTCAAATCAACGTCCGCAGGGACTTCTCGATAGACACATGGATTCTGACCTACTGAATCCGCATCTATGTACGCTACCTTCTCCTTCTTTGGCCACTTAGTAGTCTTGGCCCTTTCCTCTGACTTTTCGGCCTTTAGCATTTCGATGTGCCTCACTCTATCTGCGAGCAAAGACATATCTCGAATATACTGAGTGTCGATCTTCTTTCTAATAGAATACTCTAGACCACCAGCGGCTAAGACAACTAGCTCGTGTTCAGGAACATGGGTGAAGCATCGAGATTTAAGCATCCTAAACCTGTTTAGGTAATCATCAATAGACTCTGCTGGCTTTCTTTTGACACTAGCCAGGTCTTTCAAACTTACTTTGCACTCTCCCCTAAAGAACTGTTCATGGAAAATTCTTTCCAACTGGGCCCATGTACGGACTGACCTAGGAGCGAGGGTGGTGAACCAGGTAAATGCATTTTTGGTTAGAGAACTCGGGAAGTACTTCATTTTCAAATTCTCATTGATGGCTAAGTCTCCTGCTTCGATTTGGTACCTGGCTATGTGTTCTACTGTGGACTCTCCTGAATCCCCTGAGAACTTAGTGAATTTGGGGACCTTCCAGCCTCGAGGAAGTTCTGATTCGAGAACCTCCTCTGTAAAGGCTGACACAAAATGGGGTCTATTCGCGAAACCCACGTTGAAACCATGTTGGTTCAACAATTGCTCCACCACAGCAGCAACATTTTGTTGCCCCCCAGCGTTCTGATGTCGAATTCTTTCTAGCACACCATCAGCGTGTTCTTCCCTGTTTACCATATACACATTTTGCAATGGTGGCTGCACTGCCTCGTACAAAGGGTTTGCCCTCATCTCTTGGTGTTGCGGCGCTTGATAGCGCACCGGGGCGGGGACATGGTTAGGCAACGGGATTTGGTTAATCCCTGGTGCCGGTTGGACTTCGACTGGTGCCCCCAGGGCTGTCGCCAAACGATCCATCTGTCGTGCCAAATGCTGATTATTGGCATTATTATTTTGGAGCACAGGGTTGATTAGCTCACCTATCTGTCGAGATAGCATGTTAACCATTTCATGGTTACTATCATCTACTTGCTGTCTAATGGCTTGAAGTGAACCATTATTCATACCTGTAGATAAATAAATTTGTGAACTAGATCCAGGAATAGGGGGACTAACTCGACTTCCCAAGTTTAACATTGTTCCATTTGCCCCAAAAGGGGGTATGCTGAATGGGGGAACATTTTCAGGGAACGTCGAATACGTGCCTTGTATGCCTTGCATCATAGATGTAGGCATACCATAAGGCATGTCCCTCGTAATCGTTGGAACAATTTGTGCCTGTACTGATGTAGATACAGGCATTTCTGCAACTGCAGAAATTGCCACATTCTGGGTTGGCATACTGGTGCCATGCCCCATTCCAGTAGACACTTCTTCATTATTATTACCACTACTTCCCCCGGGACTACTCTGATTACCCACGTTAGATCCTTGAGGGGAGGTTCTTCCTCGATTGCTTGCCATACGTATAGTCTTACCACTTCTCAGGCGCATATAAATCACAATCAAGGCAAGTAGCAAATACCAAATAGCATGCAGCAAACAAAACACACAAAACGCTTCCGTAAAACTTAGTTTTCACAAAAATTGTCCCACCGGGCGTGCCAATTTGTTTACACGGATTTTTGGTAAACAAATATCCTCTTAGTTCGACTAAAGGAAGTTTAGATTTCAGGGTCCTTTTGAGAAAACGCTTTGCCAAAGTGTTGTGTGTACATGAATGTGTTTTCGACCATAACAAACAGCTCAGAAGAAACTGGAATTTATTGAATACGAGTCGATTACAAAATAGTCAAACAAACTAAAATAACATGAAAACTACATGAACTGCAAACAAACTGCACAGAAGAACTGGAAATCAACAAACTGAAATGTGGGGAAACTAAAGTGTTGGTTCTGCAACGTACTCCTTCATCATCACGTTTTGCTCCTTGAGTCTCATTGATACGGACATTAGAGCTTTCTGGTGAATTTTTCAGAGTTTGAGTTGGGAACCTTCTTTCTGAATTGGATTCTCCTATTTATAGAGTTTCGTGTTCTGCGTGTTAGTGGGTCTGGTTTCTCCCACGATCTGATGCTTGCTCCGGAAGTTCTGCGCATGGTGGTGGAGATCGTGTGCTTCAACTGCTCCAACCGTTTCCTGGCCATGTTTTCGACCATCGTGGGGGGAATTTGACTTGGTCAGTGTGGCACGTGTTACATGTGCCTGTGTTTAACAGTAATTGTGGTTGTCGAGTTTTGCCGCCCCATTAACTTGGTGCAACTTCCTCTTCCTTTCTTTAGTCAGAATTCGACTTCCTCGAGAGTTTTGGGCTGAATGCGTTTTTCTTTCTTGGGCCAAAATGTTGGGCCAACAGATGGTTGTTGAGATTGAGAATGAGAAAGGAAATGTATTCTGACTCGCTTCTTTCTGGCAGCCTGCACTGCAACATATTCATTCTAGAATTAGATTGCAAACCCACAACACTTATCAAAGTCTAAGGAGCAGGTACACCTAATTCAATCTCAAAAGTCACGAAATTTAAATTGTAAATAACAAAAGTCACCCGTGCAGGGCACGGGTAATTCCGCTAGTGAAAAATTAAAATAATAATTACGTTGAAAATAAATTAAGAAGTATTTCTTTTCCGAATTGTGATTATTTTTGTTTTATTTTCAAATTTAATTTTTTTTCTTATCATATTTGATATGTTTTCAAATATAATTCCAAGTAAAGGTTATATAAAAAATCGAAATTAAATATTTTTAATATTAAAAAATTAAAACATTAATTGCTGTTATAATTAAATTAAAAAGGATTTAAAATATTTTTGAACTTTTAAATAAAGGTTACATAAAAATTGGAATTACATTAAATGATATTAAATAGGGTGAGTCATGATTGTATGTTGTGACAAAAAAGTAGAATGAGTTTTTTTTTCTTCGAGGGAAAATGGATAAATATGGAGGTGCCATGTGTCATAGACCTTCTAGAATAAAACCTTATTTTCATATATGATATATATATATAGATTAGAAAAATGTGTAGTCACCACAAAGTTTTTATGGCAAACTTTGAGGGAGCTTAAAAATCAACCGACTTTCTAAAGACCACTTTTACATTTGTCAAACTTCACAGTCAATTTTAGACGTATGCTTAAAAATCAATTAACTACCTAAAGATCACTTTTCCATTTGTCAAACTTCACTTTGATCAGTCAATTTTACACTTATGCAATACGTGGCTGTTAACTGTGTTGAATTTTGTAATGTTAAAATTGTTAATAATATGGCCTAGGGTTATAAGGATGAAGGGGTGTTTTGGAGGGTGGGACGAGAAAGAAGAAGAGGATGAAAGTGGGAGAGGAAGATGACAAATAAAAAATAACAATTAGGATAAGTGAACTCACAGGTGGTTTCAGGCATCTTTCAAAAAAAAAAAAACTCACAGGTGGCTATTGACTAAGTCAAAATTAATGACTTATATGTAGAAACCTCAATTGGATCTATTACATAATATAAAAAATTCAGAAACCAATTAATTTTTCTATAGGACCGATTTAAATTCATCTTTAAAAATTAGAGACTAAAAACATATCAAAGCATGTACTCACTAGTTCGACATGTGACCCATGAATCTTAGTACTTTTTTTTTTTTGTCATTTGGCCACGTGACTAATCTGGCTCGGGATATAGTAGTGATGTCCCTGACCACAAAGGTATTATTTTTTACCTCAAAGAGGATCGAACCCGGGCCATAAACCTAGGTGAAATCCCTTAAAGAAATGCACATTCACCATTTGTGCCACACCTGATTGAATATATATTTTTTAACATTTGGAGAATTAAGCGACAAAAAAAAAACTATGCCAGTAAGTCTTGACAAGAAAATACTAAATAAAATGTTTGGCCAACAAGTCAAAGTCAGCCCTGTCCATTATAGGCATACATCAAATTAATGAATTTTCAAGGCAAGATGAACTAGGCAGAAAATGAAATCAAGCTTATACGCATTCTAGAATATATCATTCTGGATTAACTTCCACTAGCTTGGCATTGATGAAATAAGATGCAGCAATGGATTTTTTTTTTCTTTCCCTTCAAGTGAAATAAGTTATGAAAACAACCTGGTAGCAGATAGTTCCAATTGCATACATTTTCTACTTGAAGAATTCCATAACCCAGAAGGAACGAACATAGCATTCATATCTAATGCCACTAAATCCAGCCGCAGTTGCTAGCTCCATGAATTCTTGCTCAGTTCGCTCTTTCCCTCCTGGGTTTTGAGTCATCATCATTACATCGATTTGGGAGACAGACTTCCAAGTAGGATTATTCTCAGGTACAATGGAAAGAACTGCCTCAACAACAATCACCTTTCCATCATCAGGAACAGCAGCATAGCAGTTCTTCAAAAGCTTCAAGCAGTGTTCATCACTCCAATCATGAAGTATCCACTGCAAAATTTAGTGTAGTCAGCATATTGCATAATCTGTCAGTTTCAATAACTCTATGTGCCTCTGGCGGATTAGTATTTTCTCATGTCACGTGAGAGTGAAATTTTCCGTCTCTCTTCATAAATAAAAGTCACAACTATTCAGTAAATATGAAGAGAGAGAGAGATAGACACGACATTTTCACCCACATGTTACGTGAAACTTTCAAAAGATGGTATCTCCCATAGACAAATTAGAGAGCTTGCTCTCCTACCAACTACCACGCATGACATCCAACATCTACTCACCTTCAAAAAGATGGCATCTCCCTTAGGCACCCTTTCAAACATATCTCCAGCAATGTGTTCCACTCCTGCAACATCAGGTAGCTTTTACTTTTTAAGTTTAACATTTATAATTGATAATGCACATATGATAGTATATGGCTAACATAGAGAGAAGAGGCTTTTTATTTATCAGAACATGTAAATTAAAGGTCATACCAGGATAGGAAGGGGCATTCTCTATGACATGAGGCAAGTCGAAATTAATACCCTGAATATGAGGGTATTTTGAAGTGATCAAGTTAATGTTGATCCCAAGACCACCACCTACATCCACAAGCCTTTTTATGTCCTCAAAACCTCTGTAGCATTCAACAACCTTCTTCATAACTAGAGTAGTGTGATTGATCATTGCTGTATTGAAAACTTGATTGAACCTCAAGTCCAAGCTTGGATACTCAAAGGCATGTGTCCCATGAACCCTGTTGAATGGAATACCTCCTTCTTGAATTGCATCTTTCAGCTGGGACCTAAGAATGAATTCAGAAACAGATATTTTAGTATCCTAAATGAAGAAACTCCAGAATTTAAAGAGTTTCAGTGGGAAGGCTGATCTAGCTAACCCTTTTTTTTTTCCTTAAGTGATTATCAGACTTTGGAACATGTACTTATGGTCCAAAATGAATTTGGGATCTTTCCTTACTATGACTAGTTAAAGGGGAAATGAAAGAATTGGACACCTGAGGAATGAAAATTGATAACATTAAACTGTGTGATGGGTCTAAAGTCTAAACAGGTTTAGAATTGGAGTTAGGCCTGACTCTAACTCAAAAGCTAGCTTAGGGTGAGGACCGTTCTACCTTCTTATATATGGACTTATTTGGTTATATTTGTAGTCACTGCAGAACCTTATGATCAAAGACATTCAGTCATACAAAGAAATTTCCTGACATGCAACCCACAACCTTCTGTTTAGGCCACTGGATAACTAGAATAAATCTTTAGAAATTAGAATTCTGTAAAACCAAAACCAAATTAACAATTATATATCTGGGATAGTTGAAACTTGAAAGGTCAATCTAAGAAGTTAATTTTTGTATAGATTTGTTGTTCCCCCTAACAGTAGGGGAAAGTAAGGAACTGACCAGCTAGCAAGGAAGACCTTATCATGAAACAAGTCGAGAAAAGGCCCTAAAGAAACAGCATCAGAATCGCGAGCGAAGAATCTGGAGACAGGAGTGATGGTGTAGAGTCTTTGAAAGGATCCAAGGTTATGTTGATCTTGAATAACAGAGCAATTGATAACAGAGTGAGAAGCGAGAAGGGAGAGGAGGCGATCTAACATTGGCGGCGCTTGTGGGTTGTTACAGGAAAGCTGGGAAGCGATCTGGTCGGCGGAGAGCTTAGCATCTGGACCCGCTTTTTGCAAAACGTCGAATACTCCGAGTTGAGTTGCGGATTGCAGTGCCATGGGAAGCACAACCGAGTTGGCAAGCTGAATAGCATACGAGAAGCTTTCATCATCTTCCAATTCTGATGTGGAATCAAGAGGAAGGTTATCCATCTGATTCTGATTCTGATTCTGATTTTAATCAAATCCAACAACAAACAACTCTCAACTCTACTCTTGCAGTTCCGGTCAACTCGATTCCTCCTTATCTGCCTGCGCGTCTTTTATTTTATTTTATATTGCTGTGAAATAGACAGTCATGATCGTGCATTGACCTTTCTATCCAAGGTTAAGGTTAAGGTTAAGGTTAAGGTTAAGGTTGGTTGGTTATTTTCTACTTCTACAGGAAAAAGGCTCAGTTTGATCGAGATTGGATTAGTCCTCATCCGAGGGTTTGTCTCTCGTCTTGTTCTCTAGTATAGTAATAGACAAAGATTCACGTCACACGCTTAGATCCTTAATCCCCCTTTCATCAAATATAGGGATATGCAAATTAAATATGCTTATATTAATCATCCAAATGAGGGATACTAACACCATGTGAGACTAAGATCTTAAACAGCGCGATACAACAATGCACATAGAAAACAAACTTAAGCACATACATACTATTGGGGGAGACAGGGGAGCCCATGGGCTGAGGAGTAAGACACCAAGAGATATCGACGCCACATCTTAACCCAAACGTATTAGGTTTATGGGTCACATCACTTATAAAGTCTTCTCCTCACCCACACTCAACCAATGTGGGACTCCAACTCCAACTCCGCACTTAAATTCTCAAGCTGAAGAAGTAAAATAAACCAGGAGCGCAATCAACAACACAAGAATATAAGGTGGAAACTCCAAAACCGGAGAAAAAATCACGGTCATTGTCAAAACCGACAACCACACTCTCCAACGTAAATATTTGAACTACATCTCACAATACTCTAAAATAAGAGCATAAGAGAAAAAGAAAACACAAATATAAACTTATAATGTTTTCAAGTGCTACATCTTTGGTGTTTTAGTGTGTTGAAATAAGGAGCTTGAAATCCCTATATACAGTCTTGGACCCTCCAACCCCTCACTAATCTAAGCGATGTGAGACTTCTCCATGATGCATAACTTGATCTTTTTTCTCCTTCATTAGCAATGAGAGACTTACATTGCAATCAACCCCAACACATACATGTTCACTTATGTTGATACATCCACCTAATACATGTAGTAAAATGTCTTACATAAGCCCTCCCTTTATTGTAACACATCGTGGTCATCACCTTTTACATGTTGTGAAAGTAAAGATCATATATATACACACCAGGATAGGAAGGGGCATGTTGTATGACATGAGGCAAGTCGAAATTGATAGCCTTGATATGAGGGTATTTGGAAGTGATCAAGTTAGAGTTGATCCCATGGTCACCAGCTACATCCACAACACTTTTTACGCCTTTAAAACCTTTGTAGCGTTCAAGAATCTTCTTCATAAACTATATTAGTGTGATTGATCATTGCGGTATTGAAAACTTGATTGAACCTAGAGTCCAAGCCTTGATACTCAAAGGCATAGGTGCCATGAACCTTGTTGAATGAAATACTCCCTTCCATAATAGCATCTTTTAGCTTGGACCTAGTGATCGATGAACAATATAAGATTAGTATTATTTTACTCTAGTATTTGTTGGAAATATTAGGAAGATTACTGCGCCGTGGACGAACCACTGCCTTGAAAGCAAAAGTTCCGGCAGACCTCCGGTGCAATCCATTGCCGTGTTTGCTCCCCAAGGTTAACACAGCCGCATGTAAGACACTGTGCACTCAAAACCTATACATGCTGGAGTCTCTACAACAGTGCTCAGAATTTACAAAGAGAAGAAGTAGTTTTTTATTTTTATTTTTCTATCTCATACATAGTCCTAGCGGCACCTTATTCTTTATAGAATAGCCTCATCACCCTCTGCCATGCAACCGTTATACCACCATCAAAATACAAATAAAGGTGGAGTTAGAGGCATCAAAGCTGGACAAGAGGAATACCAACGTATATCTCCTCTTAATGATATTAAAATAGTTTAAAATCCTTTGAAAGTTTCAACTATTCCAATCCAAACGGTGAGGTCAAATATTAGGCTTATTATTCTTAAATAAATGATTTGAAATGTCATTAATTCCAACAATCCCCCACTAATGACAATCAAATCATTGAAAAATTTTCTGAGCAAAGAAAGTTAGTTTTGTGCGTAAGTGTTAATGTCCAAAGGATTGAATTAACACGTAGTGAAGTGAGACAACAACTTTTGTTAAAAGAGTGAACGAATCTTGAACTAGTTTGACTTGGTTGGAACCCCCACTACACACACCATAACTTTAAAATGTAGAGACTCCGCGATAGAATATTAAAGTCATTTTCCGAACCTTGGGATACATGTGAGCGTTCCAGAAAGATTGCCCAAGTCTTTCATAGATGACGGTTTTTACCATCTCACTCACATATTTATTTACATAAATTTTAAATGCGTCTCATAAGCATTTAAGTGCGTCTCACAAAGCATTTTCATACATGTCTACTGTAAATAAATGCGTCTCATAAGCATTTAAGTGCGTCTCACAAAGCACTTTCACACATGTCAATTGTGAATAAACTTCATTTTTTAATCTTATTTGAAAGTAAGTCAAGTGCGTCTCAAAAGCATTTTATCATACATACATCAAGTGCGTCTCAATAGCACCACCACAAATGGCTATGTATCTCTTTCAAAAACAGCATTACCTCGCGCCATAGGGATGAGAATGTAATGCATAAGAGTAATTATACGGCTTAGTTTGACCAACAAATGGGTCTCCACCATATTTTCCTCTTTATCAAGGCTTAAGCCTCATCCCCCTCGACGTATCCAAGACAACTTTCTTGGTCAATCCTTTAGCAAGAAGATCAACAAAACTCTTTTATCCTCTTACATGCTCAAGGAAAATCAAACAATTCTTAATCAATTTCTTTGCAACATGTATGACATGTATTTCTCTCTATTGCAAGCATCGTTATTGCCAACTCCAGCTGCTTCTTGTGAATCACAAACACAAGCTTAAGCTCAAACTGAATCATTCATAAACCTCAAGACACCTTAATCCAATAATCATATTATAAATTCAAGATCGAGAATTTATAGACAACAACACCATGAGCATAACCTATGAAGCAATGTGCTTTAGCAACAATACTCTTTCCCTTAACATCTGGTATTTAAACTTTAGTCAAATACCCCCACAATTTTATGATTTTCAAGCATATGAAAAATCATTTCAACAACACTTAAACAATTTTCACAAATTTCATCGAAAACCTTGTTAAGAATATAGCAAACACAACATAGCATTCAACATTTTTCCTTTACCTTTTACCTTTCAGCTGCTATGTCATATTGTTGTGTTATAATCAAATCAAGCTATTAATAACCAACACAAAATTATATCAATTCATCAAACTTAACATCATATAATTTTAAGGCTTAATACATCAGAAGACCCCTGAAATTGTAAAGGGAATCAGTTCCAGGGCCTGTAAAATTTTTGCATCAAATTGGGTCCCTAAGAATTTTATTTTAATTCAATTAAGGACAAAGTGTGTCTGATGCTGAAGTGACTTCAATTTTAGCCTACTCAGCTTTTCCACGTGGCATTTGGAATTATTTTTTAATTGAAAAATTTTAAAGCTTAATTTTTTAATTTCAAACCCTCTCAAATTAACCCCAAATCATCTTCATCAAAACCAAACTCATGTTAATTTTCATTAACCTAGCAAAACCCACCATTGTGTTCAACCCCAAACCAGAACAAGATTCTAAAAAAAAAAAAAAAAAAAACAGATATGGGATAGAACAATATTCTTCAGCCTTCTTCAACCTCCTACCTAGCTCCATCTCTCCTTCAATCTCTGATACGTCTCCCTCTCTCACTCCTCCATTGAACCTCATCTCATCTCCTTCACAAGCCATCACTCAACAACCACATAAACCCCATTCATTTCTTAGAAAGCTGAATGTATTTCCATGAAACCCAGTGCAGAACAAACCTCCCACTTCACCATCAAAGCAAGAACAACCCTCAAGCCTTTCCTCCGCAACCAGCCGCCACCAAAATCAAAAACCACCATTGAATCTCTACACCCACATCACACAGCAGCTACACACACCCGACCAAAACCCCACTCGTTGATTCGAACCACCCACCTTTCACAATCTCCATTTCAACCACCATAAAGCCTCACTGCAGCCAAATCCAACACTACCCTCAAACCGTACCAAACCCAAAACCGTACCAAACCCTACCAATATCCAATTTCTTGTTCTTGGTGATGGAGGAGGAAGGAGAGCTTTGGGTTCAATTTGGGGATGAAAGGGTTTAATTATGGATTGGTTATAATTAGATTATTAGGTTAGTTTATTGTTTAGATTATTAGAATGTTTAGTTAAGGGATTATTAGATTAGGTTTTTATTAAGTTTTTAATTTTTTTTTTCTAAATTAAATAATTGAGTTGGAATTAATTTTTTTTTTAATTTATTAATTAAAAAAAATTATAAAAGCCGTGTGTAATTGATGACTAGGAAAAAATTGAGGTCTGACAGCATTTGGCCTTAATTGAATTAAAAAAAAAAATTTAGGGACCCAATTTGATGCGAAAATTTTACAGGCCCTAGAACTGATTCCCTTTACAATTTCAGGGGCCTTCTGATGTATTAAGCCTTAGCTAATTGACTATTTTGGGTTAATACATCAGAAGGCCCCTGTAATTGTAAAGGGAATCAAATCCAGGGCCTAGAAAATTTTTGCATCAAATTGGGTCCCTAGAAATTTTTTTTTAATTCAATTAAGGCCAAAGTGTGTCAGCCTTCAATTTTATACCAGTCATCAATTCCATGTGTCATTTTGATTTTTTTTAATTGAAAAAATTGAATACTTAATTTTTTTTAATTCCAAGTCATAAATTAAAAACAAAAACTTAATAAAATCTTAATACAAAATCTAAACTAATCACTAATAATCTCTAATCTAATCTAAAAACCTAATCTAACCTATTCAGCTGTGATACAACCAGTACCTATCACAACCTAGTAGTGAAGGAAAATAATCCCAACAAATCTTCAAGATGAACATTACAGCCCCAATTACAAGTAAATTAACCAAACAATATAATAAACAAATTTGGTTGTTCACCATCAGCAAGATACCCAACATTGATTTAACAAAGGGACCATTCACCACCATCAACAATATAACAGAGTAATAGACTGATGGGTCTTCCAAGTGCAGAGAAGAACGAGTCAAAAATGAAGAGAAACATGTGAAAGAACCCAGACCGGAGAAGCATGAGAGAAACCCAAATCAAGAGAAAAATTAAAATTCCTAACCTAATGAAAAAAACCCAAGATCTGTAACCAAAAGAAGAAAAAAAAACCCCTCATCTGATTCATCATCTTCTTCCGCTTCCATCAACACCAACTTTCCCGCTCCCAAAATCTCACCTCCATGCCTGAGCCCTCAGTAAAGCAGACGCTCGATTCGAAGGTTGAGTTTGCAGAAGACGTCGACATCGTCGAAGGCCGCAACAGCGATTGGGAGATCGTGGAGCTCGATGTGGAGGAAGGCGGCACTGGTGGAGGAAGGCGGCACTAGTGGAGATCGTGGAGGTTGGGCCTCAAACAGAAGAGGTTGGCTATGCTTTCCACCAGTCAAGAAGAAGGAAGATTAGGTTAGGTTTATTTTCTGGTTAGGTTTATTTTCAGATTAGGTTAGATTTTTTTTTTAGATTAGATTAGGTTTTTTTTAAATAGTATGAGTTGGTTTTTTATTAAGTTTTTAATTTTTTTTCTGATTAAATTATTGAGTTGGAATTAAAAATAATTTTTTATTATTTTTTAAATTAAAAAAAGCCACGTGGAATTGATGACTGGGATAAAATTGAGAGCTGACACACTTTGGCCTTAATTGAATTAAAAAAAAAATTCTAGGGACCCAATTTGATGCAAAAATTTTCTAGGCCCTGAATTTGATTCCCTTTACAATTACAGGGGTCTTCTGATGTATTAAGCCTATAATTTTATACTGGTATATATATTGCACATTGTCAACTTCCTGTTAAGCCAAGAAGACAAATCTCAAACATTACATCTATAAGCTTTGAATCATTACAAAGCTACAACCCATGTTACACATGAAGCTGATCTAATCACATAAGTCAACATAACCTGATGAATATCATATTTATTCATACATATCATTTATCAATAGGTAGACTTAGTCTCATAAAATATATCAAATATAAGTCCACTAAATCTCATGCATAACGGGACTTAGCCAAATCAGTCTCAAAGGTTCGATCTTTATAGATATATGATATCCTTATGTCAAGTAAATTAACATTATCAATTATGAGATGATCTGACTTTGCCCGTGGTGCCTTCATTATTATAATTTCTTCTAGCATCGAGAAATTTTCTAAAGTCATCATCACATATTTTGCCACATAGAGATGCGGATACGTACCTGGGCTTTGACCCAAATTTTGAAAACCACCAGTCTCATGCAAGCGCAGGTGAAAGGGTGGAAGTTCCTCTCCTTTAAGCTTTCTCACCCTTCACTTAAAAGACAAGGTTTTCATGTCCAAGAGAAGAATCCCTACAAGCATCACAAACCACTCTTTCATGGATTCCACCCGTCGAAGCAGTCACACAAAAAGCAAAGGAGATGAACATAATTAGTTAAAACGCATTTTCATCTTCTCATTCTTAGCATTTGAATCATTTTATGAAAGAGACAAAGAAATACATATCTTTCAAGCAGCACGCCAACGACACTAACAAGAGTAAAATAATTTTTGCTTTCAAATTGTTGGAAATATTAGGAAGATTGTTGCGACGTGGACGAACCACTGCCTTGAAAGCAAAAATTCTGGCAGATCTCCGGTGCAATCCATTACCGGGTTTGCTCTTCAAGGTTAACACAGCCGCATGTAAGGCACTGTACACTCAGAACCTACACATGCTGGAGTCTCTACAACAACAGTGCTCAGAATTTACAAAAAGAAGAAGTAGTTCTTTATTTTTATTTTTCTATCTCATACATAGTCCTAGCGGCACCTTATTCTTTATAGAATAGCCTCATCACCCTCTGCCATGCAACCGTTATACCACCATCAAAATACAAATAAAGGTGGAGTTAGAGGCATCAAAGCTGGACAAGAGGAATACCAACGTATATCTCCTCTTAATGATATTAAAATAGTTTAAAACCCTTTGAAAGTTTCAACTATTCCAATCCAAACGGTGAGGTCAAATATAAGGCTTATTATTCTTAAATAAATGATTTGAAATGTCATTAATTCCAACAGTAATCATATACACACCAAGAAACTCCTCAATTGAAAAACTATTGTCAAGTTTTTATATTAAAGATATGGTCCTGCATGCCCATACTAACACTATTTTGTGTATTGTATGGTTTTTTAGACAAGAGGTTATTTCCAAAAAAAAAATTAACTTTATTCTATTAAAATAATATCCATTTTTTTCTTTATTCTATCAAAGTTACTTATATCAAACTTACTTTTGTCGTCCTCGAATGATAGCTCAAGTGGTAAGAGTTAGAGACATATGAGTTCGGTGTGGGAGGTCCAATTAATGATCAATTTCTGAATAGAGAAAAAGTTTGATGCACCGACGGTGTAAAGTTTTTTTACACCGTCAACCAATCAGATTTCAAGGATATGCCATGTCAATTAATGAAATTAAATGAAAAGAGAGATTTGCTCACATCCTTGAAATCTGATTGGTTGACGGTGTAAAAAAACTTTACACCGTCGGTGCATCAAAATTAAACTCTTCTGAATAATGCAATTTATCTTTCCAATATACCGAAGAAACTTACTTTTACCCATTTTCCTCTTTGTAACAAAAAAAAACTTACTTTTACCCGGCTCTAAATCAATAGGAACCGTGGTGGTATATCTAAAGAGTGAGAGAGAGGAGAATAACATACGAGCTAGCTACGAAGATCTTATCTTGAAGTAAGGCCATCAAGGGGCCTAAGGAAACACCATCAGAATTGTAGAGTTTGTGAAGGTTTTTTTGTTGTTCATCTTGAAGAACAGAGCATTTAAGGACAGAGTGAGAAGCAAGAAGGGAGAGGATGCGATCTAACATTGAAGGCGCTTCTGGGTTGGTGCATGAAAGCTGGGAAGCTATCTGTTTGGCAGAGAGCTTAGCATTTGGCCCTGCTTTTTGCAAGATATCAAATACTCCAAGTTCATTTGCGGTTTGTAATGTTAGGGGAAACACAACAGAGTTGGCAAGGTGTATAGCATAAGAGAAGCTTTCTTCATCTTCTAACTCCTCTGCTTTTTTCTTGTCTTCCTCACGCGAATTAACAAGGTTGGCCATTTTTGAAGTCTCCATTTGCCTCCTTTCTTGTCTCCTTACCTAAACCATTTTGTACTCGACTAGAAAACTATATCAAACACTGATACTTCTCTGCAACTATTTAGGATATATACGGTTCCTTTCCTTATCTTCTACCTCCTGTCTAGTTTAGTTGGTTTTTTGAAGTCTACATTCGTCTTCTTTGATGTTTTCGTCCAACTTATTTTCCATGTGACGAAAGTGAAAGTTTCCAATCATACATACACACCTTATGTTTTAAACACTTCATTTTCACCTATTTTTATTTATATCTCTCTCCTCTTATCATCTATCACATCTCATATTTTCTCTCTCTTACTTTTTCTTTTCTTTCTATCTCTCTCCTCCTTCACCTCTCTCCACCTCATTTTAGAGGTGTGAACATAACATTATTCGAAAGTTTCTTCTCTTTTTTTTGGTTTCCCAAGGTATCCCCACATTCGACAGCCATGCGACTAATCCTTCGAGGCTCTAAGATCACGTTAAGTGGGTACGGAAATACTTATCTTTTTATTTTAATTTTTTTTTTCAATAAGCATCTTTGTATTTAAGTACATGGACACTTGCCATTCTGAATAAAACTTTCGCCATTAATTCTTTTTTTGTTTCTATTAATTCTCTTTAATTATTCTTAATTTTTTTTATGTGATATCTGAATTCTGATCTTTGTCATTTTCATTTTTTTCATGCAACTCATGGTAAAATTACATGTTCTTGTTATTGATGTTGTTGCAACTACACCCATCAGTTTTTGTTTTTAAAAATAGGACTGGAAATAGTAGCATTTAACACCTTTTGTTTTGGAAAAAAAAAAACTCCAACACATTCTTGTTAAAGGCAATTCAAGGTTACTTCTGTAGTTTGGTTTGTAAACTTTTAATTTGAGCTCAAGCAAATTTTTTTTATTAAATCCACAATCTGCTACCATTTGGTGCTTTTGCTGTGGGAATCTGTAAATATGTTCACCAATGCCATCTCTGTTCATATGTTCTAAATTATTGGAAAATGGGAATTTGTAGTTTTTGAATGAATTGAATAGTTATGTCTATTGTTTGTACAGGAAAGCTATAACACTTTGTTTTGCCTTTGAGTACTACTAGTGTGTTTATATGTGCGTTGCACGACAGGTTTATATTTCCAGATTTTACCCATGATGATTGATATAAAAGAAATAGTAGTTGCACGAAAATAAAGATAAGACTTTTGTGATTGTAATATATCAATTACAAAAAATTGTAAATTATTGAAGATATCAACACAAATAAACAAACAAACAACAACAATTAATGAATGATATAATATTAAATTCAGCTACCATATATATATGATTAGTCTGATGAGTAGAAGAATCAAGAATGTGTTGAATGATTTGTGCTCAGGAAACTGCAAGTACATCGATTTGTATAGATTAGATTTATATGATAGTAACAAAATTAAGTTTCAATGGCAACTGAAATAAAATAGTTTCTTATATTTATAACATTGGTTACTTTGAACGTGTAATAATTGATTTTTCACCATTTTGATACAAAATAATAACTAAATTTGAGATCAAATTCATAATGTTATAAAAAAACTTAGATCATTAGAAAACAAACCTTTTACATGTTGTCAAACACTTCTTGGTATACAACATTTTTTGTTGCGTTTGAAAGAAGGAACACTAAAATTATAAAGAAGGAAAGAAAACACGCCACTACTTTGTTGTTCCACTATAGAAATCACATCATATGAAAGCTCAAATTAACCCAATTTCTCCGCCTTTATAAAGGTTTCAACTCCAAGCCACATGTTGGAGAGGAAAAGTAAAATAATTAAAGGTTTATTTCTTATCTTTAAGACTTCAACATATGAACTTAACTTTTGGGTTTTCGACTGGTTTTTTTCCCACGGTGGTAGTGGTGTGTTTCTTCTTCTTCATGACAATTCTTGAAAAATTGAAAGGTACAACAATTTGCACCCATTTGTTTTTTTAAGAAGACAAAACTATGATTTTGGTTGCAAAAGCAGGTAATAACTAGCTAACATGTTTATTTTAATAAGGGAACTAACATGTTAAAATTAGGCAACTTCATGGATTATGAGTTCAATTTCATTGTTGATTCAAAAATTGGGTTTTAAAATAAACATGTTAGCTAGTTATTACAAATCAAAGAGATCAAATAAGACAAACAATGAATTTAGATTTCCGTGAAGGAGGATTACCCCGAACAAAGTTTCAGTTTCAGTAATAAGAAGCCAATTATCAAATTGCTTTACAAAGAAGATTAGAGGTCATCCCATCGCTGACCTCCGTTTCACAACATTTTTCCCCAGCTCTTTTCATCATCTCATCAGTTACATTTATTTCTTATCTCTTGATTATTCTGAGCCTACCAATCTCTTTAACAATATAAACATTAGACACTTTCTTTCTATACTTGGGGATGATGAAATTTGAATCCATTGTCATAGCTTTGAAAAACATTGTAATCTTTCTTTACATTCTCATATGGAAACGTCAACTTCTTTGACTGGGTCAACTATTTCAAAGGAGGAGGACCCGCAGAAATTTTGAAACCTATGAGAAATATCATCTTTGAAATCCTCATTCTGTCAATACCTTCTACTTTGGTTTTTTTTTTTTTTAGCTAAGCCAAAGAATTGCATTTAAAAATAGTACAAGGGGTGCTAAACCCAAATACAAGAGAAAAGATGAAGAAAGAAAAATTAAAATACAAACAAACCAACTACAATAAGCTCACCCACCCTACTTTCCACTACAAGCTGACAATAAACCAACTACCCAACCCCACACATCCATATCAAAAGATGAAAAATACATGTACAAAAGACAAATCAAAAGATCATATAAGAATCATAGAGAATCGAGAATAAAATAACATATTATTGGAGTGAGAAGCAAATAATAGAACACTATAAAAATGTGTTTATAATTCTTTTTTACAAAGAATGAAAGGGAAAATTGAACAATTAGTAAGGAAGAAAGATCAATGAAAAAGAAGAAGAAGGAAAACAAAGGATAAAAGACTTCTTTGGAGAGCAATCTTGACATGGATCTTGTCCATGGAATACCAGAAGATATAATATTTATTTTGATAAAAGAAATTCATTTTCATTAAAAAAAAGGAAAAAAGAAATTAGATAGAATATTAAGTTGAGGGGTTAGTGGGGTGGTGGTTATTTGGTTGAAAAATGTGTGTTGTGGGTTAGTAAAGTAGTAATCTTAACAAAATTAAGATATAACATTTATTTTGATAAAAAATTTCATTTTTTATTAAATAAATAAAATAGAATTCACATAAATATTAGGTTGTGGGGTGGTGGTTATTTGGTTTGAAATATGTGTTGTGGGTTAGTGGCCTTTATTATTGTCAAAACTATTTTGATAAAAAAATTTAATTATTTATTAAAAAAAGAATTCAGATATAATATTAGGTTGTGGGGTTAGTTGGTTGGTTATTTTATTGAAAATGTGTTGGTTATTCAAGATAGTATATTGATAAAAAAACACTCTGTAATATGAAAAGGTTTTCTCTTTAGACGTTTTTTTAACTAGTAACAAAAGTTTAAGACAAAATACTTACGATTGATTTTTATGAAGAAGAAATAGAAAATCTTGGCCAGATCGCATGAAGATAAAGTATAGAGTAGCTCTTGGACGTAGCTTCCAAAAAATGCAGACTCAACACCCATTCTGTTTTCAACAGACTTGTGATTAAATTATCATTTACAATAATTGAGACATGGATTCAAAATTTCAATAGATTTTGCGTTTTTGTTAAAAATACTAATTATTACCCTTCTTGTTCAATATCTATAGTAATCCTCTTTCGCACTTGATGATTTATTTCGAATTCTTACTCGTCGCTATTGCCAGTGAGAATCCCTATTAGAGCTGTTAAAACGGGCTAGCCCGACCCATTTGGGCTGACCCGTAATGGGTTGGGTTGGCCACGGGTTGGATTATGTCAACCCGGATTTAAATGAGCCAAAGAATTATGAACCCGCGGTTGGATGAAATAAAAAAAAAATGAAAAATTGGATTAAAAAAATTTGAAAATGTTATAAATTTTTTGAAATTCTGGTTCACGCACAGGATAGATGTCGAACCAAATGTCTAGGACATTTGGCACAACGTACAACAGATAACAGCAGAAGTGCAACACGGTATTAAATCAGAAAAACAGTAAAGAAGGACACAGAGAATTGTTAACCCAGTTCGGTGCAATATCACCTACGTCTGGAGGGGTTTCACCCAAGAGAGATAATCCACTAGTATAGAGAAATTGTACACAAAAGGTCTCACAAGAACTGCCCCAATTCAACTACTTTTTCTACATAACTCTACCTGTGGAATACTACTTAAGTCTCCCCCTAAGAATGAGAACTCTTTCTCACTCTCTCACACACAATCATTGCCACAGTGATTAATCTCTTTCAACAAGAGTAAAGACGATCTCAAGATCAAACAACTAACACAACAACTCTCAGCTTACAGTAAGAACATAGAGCTGCTGAGAGAACATCCAGTGTGAACAAAACAAGAGTAAACCCTAATTCACTCAACAAGAAGCACCACCTAGCAACTAGGTCTAGGTCTTCTTAAGTAGCAGTTGTCCAGGCCTTGTCTTCGATGGGCTTGGGCTAGCAAAGAGTCCACACAAAATAGGAAGTTGTTAATGAAACAAATCTGTAGAAAATCTTCAAAGATGTGTTTCAGTTGCAGATAAAAACTTCCATAAATATCTCAAATCAAATCCCTTAAAATTGATTTGATCACACTTGATATATTCCTTGAACGGCGCACAGAAGCTTCCAACAAAACCCTAACTTGATTACCATGTAATCAAAACAAAGCTTCACATATAACTTAGCCAACTCACAACAGATTCGCAGGGACGCATGTCATAGTCAAGATGTCATGACATCGTGTCCGACATGTTGGCACACATCATACATTAGCTAAAATGTAGACAATCATAACAAAGGAACAACAATTTTTATTATAAAAAGCTACTTATAAAAGTTCATCAATCTAAGATTATAAGTAAACAATATAGCCTCATTCACTTTATGCATATCTAAATTTAAGTTCAAACTTCAAATCTAACATAGTTTTACAATAGTAATTAGTAACAATATCAACACAACCGGTCCAAATCTACCATAGTTCAACATAGTTTAATAATAATACTAACAATAAACAAACATGTCAATGTGCTCATTGTCCAAGAACAATTTAAAAATAAAATAAAAATTACTATGATCCGCGGGCTGGCTCGCTTGACCTGCGGGTTGGCACGTTTAACCCGCGAGTTAAACAGGTTGGGTTACACTGACCCATATTCTATCTGAGTTGAAATTCAGTCAACCCAATCGGACTCATTTAGCCTACCCGTTGGGCTGGCCCGCGGGTTGCAACCTATATTGACAGCTCTAATCCCTATCATATCTGCAAGACAAATAAAATATGGTAGATCATAAATAATTTTGCGGATGTATACAGTTTTAGTTTGAAATCTCACCGACTAACAAGGTTTGATCTAAATCATTGAACATGATATTAGAAACAGGAACAAATGAATAGAGACTCTTAATGATGGGAACACCAGTTAGGGTTTGGACAATTGAATCAAACTCAAAGATTATCTTGTAAACATGAGGCGTTGTATGGAAGTCAGGAGCTCTATCACCAACAATGAAATATGATAGAATGTATACTCGACCCTCAACTAACACAGGTTGAAACTTGTAAACATGAGTCATCCGCATTGTGTCATGGATCTTATCACATTGTAGATTAAGAACATGTAAGTGAACGGGATATACTTAAAAATTATAAACCAACATCGAGTCGAATAGATATATCAATTTTAGTTTCAAAAAAAAGATATATCAATTTTAAAACAACACGGAAGTCGAACATTTGCATCCATTAAAACCAACTCCATCGAATTATGAAGTTTTGAACGATTGAAATTTGGAGTCAACCACTTCCGCACCATCTTCACAATAACCTTCCACACATCCTTTTCCTTTGAAACGGAAGAGACATCATCCAATAAGGCTATGAGCCATGATAATTTTAGATGGAATAGTGATAGATGAATTATGAAACACATGAGGAATTTATAGAAGAAGTGGTTTTCAAAGTAGTTTATTTTTTACTGGGTCATAAGTTATCTTTCTAGTGGGTGGGAAGCTATCTTTATAGTAGTATAGTTGACAGGAATGGTAACCATTGCGTAAGAGAATGACACGTGGTACAGAAGCTCCTAAATTCACTCTCGTAACAGAATCCCTGTGGTGTTGACACTTGATAAAATGGTTTTTAGAGTGGTTTTGCTTTATATTATATATAGATAGATTGTACTCCTTCTGGATGAACATGGGGCAGCAGATGCAGAGTAAAGAAGAATGGCAAAGGGGTCTTTTTCTTATTGAGTGTGTAAGATTATTGTTAAACCAAGAAGAGATAGCATCGATAGATTGAAGCAGTGATGTGAGGTAGTCGTTTTTTAATAAGTAAGGAAGAATGATTATGAAATTACGATCTAGGCTAGTGACAACTTATGATTGTAGAAACTTCTGAATTAAAATTTGAAACTTTTACTTAAACTAGAATAATTATTTGATTTATGCGCACTCACTCTTTTTATTTGCATCATCAATATGTTATTAGAAATATGTATACTTTTTTTTTTTCATTTTAAACCAGTGCAGTGATTATTGGAGTCATTGTTTGAGCGCAAAATAAACAATACTAAGTCCTGAAAATCAAAATAGAAGAACTCAATTTTTTGGGTAGATAAAATAGAAGAATTCACTAGCGGCAGGAATAACCAAATGCAAAATTCAATTCATTTATGAGGTACTAGTACATTATAACCTATCTCTTGCAGGGAAATACTAGTAAATTATGAATTCATACAAAATTCAACCAACAAAATATAGGAAATAAAATTTCTAAACCCAGCGCTTATGATTATTTCGAGAGTTGTGGGCACCTCCGAACCATCGATCCCAACCAGCATCCATTGAACCTTTAGTACTGCAAACCAAACACGTTACATATACGTCATCAATTCATATCCTCTTTTAAGAATAATATATATATTATATACTTTTCTTTATTTTATTTTATTTTATTAAAAAGACACCACATTGGATCCTGAAATGTAATGTCATGAACATGAGCATGAAGATGATCTCTTACAATGGAAGGAGAGGATCTGGAATGGATTCAACGCTTGAAATGACACTGCAAAGAGCACACAATGAATGAAATGATTATACAGAACAGAACCATGTGAAAAGGTAAAAATGCAATTGTCTTATTTTGCTTTAATTTGCTTACTCTTTGCAGACTATGGAGGATTCCCCTATTGTTTCAAGTTGTTTCAATTCTTCCTGCATCATCATCATCATAGAATCAAATTGATCTTCTTCTAATTAGTTTATGCAAATTTATAAACAAAAATAAAACAAGAGATTCATATGAGATAAGGGTAGAAAATTAAGGTTGACCAACCTCCATGATGCTGATTTGATTATTGAGTTGGGATATGGCAGCCTGCAACCTGTGCTTCCCATAGAAGGCAGTCTGTGACAGGGGATGAGCTGGATCCCTTTCTCTGCAGTCTTCTGATGATTCTCTTCCATTTTCTGCTTCTGATGATTGGTGGCCAGCCATGGCTATTTAGTTAGTTATCAAAGAAAGAAAGGCAATTCTACAATGAAACTCATTCATATAGCAATTAGCAAAGCAGTTGAAAGGAAGAAAAAAGGTTATGGTCAATAAAGGAGGGAGGAAACAAGACTTCAAGTGGCAGCAGTGGACCAAAGAATTTAATAACGAATAATGTTATCTCCACACCTCTCTTTGAGGTGGAGAGAGGTGGAAGGAGGAAAGAGATAGAAAGAAAAGAAAAAGGAAGAGAGATAAAGTATGAGATGTGAAATAATAAGAGAAGAGAGATATAAATAAAAAGATGTGGAAATAAAGTGTTTAAAAAATGAGGTGTGTATATATCATTACTCCCTCCGGTCCTATTTATAAGCATGAAAGAGAAGAAAATTTTTGGTCCTTATTATAAGAACCAAATGAAAGTTTGTGTTTTATTAATTATTTTTTTCCAACAATACCCTTATTAATTCTATCTACTCCCTCCGGTCCTATTTATAAGCAGCAAACAAAAAAATCACATAGTTTAAGAAATGTAATTAAACTAATTAAAATGCATTAAATTTGTCCTAAATTAAACTAAACTTCCAAAATCACCCTTTGTTATACCTCTTTCTATCATTAATAGCTTTATTCTTTTTCATTGATCTCTTTTCTCCAAAATCAAGTTAAATTCTTTTTCCAAGGTGCATAATAACTACCGCAATAGTGCAATGTGTGTCCACCTTAACGGTTGCTGCTTACTCAAAAGTGTTTAAACTTCTCACTAGAAAAGATTTATTCTACTACTGCTTTTTGCATCTGAAATTTGAAGTTTGGAGGGTAAAAATTTTGGCGCAACAAAATGAAATATTTTGGCGCAACATAAAGCTGAGTACTATAAATATGTGATTTACAAAGACAATTCTTGTACTTCAACTTTTTCTTACCAAATTAAGTCTTGTTATACACCTAATATGCCTCTAGAAATTGATTTGAATTATGAGCCGCCATATGAGAAAGATGTGGAAAATCAACCGGAAGCTGCTGGAATTTATGAAGTAGCAGCACCTCCACCAGAAATTGATGCCACACATGATAGAATAGGAATATGTCAATTATTCCATATTTGTTTCCCTGTAATTAGGCTTAGCATTTATGTATTAGTTAACTATGCATTGTATAAATATTGTAACATTTCATCAATAATAGACACCCAATTATCTCACTCTTACATGGTATCAGAGCATGGACATTCACTTTGTTCGAGAGAAGGTCGCCCGTGGTCAAGCACGCATCATTCATGTTCCTTCTCGCCACCAGATTGCGGATATCTTCACCAAAGGCCTCCCTCGAGTTCTCTTTGATGATTTTCGGACCAGTCTCAGCGTCAGTGAACCTCCCGCTTCGACTGCGGGGGTGTGATAGAATAGGAATATGTCAATTATTCCATATTTGTTTCCCTGTAATTAGGCTTAGCATTTATGTATTAGTCAACTATGCATTGTATAAATATTGTAACATTTCATCAATAATAGACACCCAATTATCTCACTCTTACAACACACTCAGAAGCAGAACATGGAGGAGAGAAATGTGAAGCTATTATTTCTAATGGTAATGTAACGATTAGTAACAAATTCTTTTAAAACAAGATATCATATCTTTTTGAATCTCGACTTGAATTTGTAGTAGTGTTTTTATTATTGTTTACACGAGAAAGATAACAAATTTGTTTTTTTTTTGAACGAAAGATAGCAAATTTGTTACTCTGTGAAGCTTGTTACGTGAAGTAGTGCATACTCAATAAAAAAAGCACATATTCTCTTCCTTTAAATACTTTTGTGCCAATTTATTTTTTTACTTCTTTTAATTCTGTTTTGATTGTTTATCACTAGAATTTGATGACACAATCTCACACTTAGAATCTGAGCATGAAGAAGAACCAGTGTATGATGTCATAGACTCTGGAACAGAGCATGAAGAAGAAGAACCAGTGTACGATGTCATAGACTCCGGAACAGAGCATGAAGAAGAAGAACCAGTGTTTGATGTCATAGACTCTGGACCAGTGCATGAAGAAGAACAATTAACTGTTGGTGAGTCACGCTAATTTTTTTTTTTCTAATGGTAATAACAATTCTCTTATCATGTTCTGCAGTAGTACTTTTTTATTAACTCCTTCAATTTTTGTTCAATTTCTATTATCACAGGAAGATGCAAAAAACGCAAGTTTTTAAACAATGATGAGCGCAAAGCTGTTTCACAACTCCTTTGGCAATGCAATCATCATGGAAAGATAAAAGAGAAGGACAAAAACTTGATTGCTAAATCCTTTTCGGTTTCTGTTAGTGTCATTGAACGTATTTGGAGACGAACAAAAGAGATAGGAGATGCATCTCACAAAAAAACTAAAAATTGTGGGCGAAAGAGAGTTCAATTGGATAGTGTTCAATTCACCCAAGTTCCTCTATCAAGTAGGACTACATTGCGAGACTTGGCCTGTAGTTTGAATATAAACAAGACCTCCATAATAAGGCTTCTAAAGGAAGGAGAGATACGTCGTCACTCAAATCCCTTAAGGCCTACGATGAAGGAAGAAAACAAGACAGCTAGACTAAAGTTTTGTTTATCAATGATGGAAAGTGCTACAATACCACATGACCCAATTTTTAAAGCTATGTACAACATTGTTCATATAGATGAAAAATGGTTTTACATGACAAAGAAGTCTACAAACTACTACTTGTTGCCGGACGAAGCAGACCCATTGCGCTATTGCAAAAACAAAAATTTCATCGGTAAGGTAATGTTTTTAGTTGCTATTGCTCGGCCAAGATTTGATGCTGAAGGGAATGAAACTTTTTCTGGAAAAATTGGAGTTTTTCCTTTTGTCACCAAAGAGCCGGCGAAGAGGACTAGTGTTAATAGAGTTGCAGGTACACTTGAAACAAAACCTATCACCTCAGTGACTAGAGAAATTAGCAGATCATTCTTAATTGAAAAAGTGATTCCTGCTATAAAAGAAAAGTGGCCAAGAGATGACATACACATTCCAATTTTCATCCAACAAGACAACGCTAGAAGTCACATTAAGGAAAATGATAGTGAATTCTGTCGAGTTGCGAAAGAAGATGGATTTGATATTCGGCTCATGTGTCAACCTCCGAATTCCCCAGATTTAAATGTCTTAGACCTGGGTTTCTTTAGTGCCATTCAAGCATTACAGTACAAGGAACCAACAAGAACAATTGATGAACTTATTGGTGCAGTAGTCAAATCATTTGAATCCTTTTCATCTATTGTTTCAAATAAGATTTTCTTGACATTACAGACATGCATGATTGAAATCATGAAAGAAAGAGGGTCGAACAATTACTACGTCCAACATATGAAGAAAGAAGTCTTGCAAAGGGAAGGACAGCTGCCAACTCAACTCAAATGTGATTCATCATTGGTTGAAGAAGTGATTCAATATTTGACAGTTATTGGGGAATTGTAGGCTATGTAACAGTGGTTTTAATTTTTCCATCCCTTTCATTGTAGAGTGGAAAGTGAGAAAGATATTGCTGGATTGTGAGTAAAATACCACTTGTCATCATAAGGCTTTCATTGTGATTTTGAATTGTCAATTTGATTAAAGGTCCCTATAATCATCGGTCTTTTATCACTAAAGCAAATACTCCAAAGTATATATACAGTTAAACAAAAAATATAGGAGAATCCAAAGCACTAGTAGTAATATCAATAGAACCTAGTAACATTCCTTCAAAGACAAAAACGTGACAACAAAACTAAATTTTTTGCATCCCCAATAGAAAGTACTCGTAGTAGTAATATAAATAGAACCTGCAAACATTCATTCAAAGATAAAAACTTTACAACAAAATTAAAGTTGTTGCATCACCAATAGAAACTAAAGTCCTAGTATTAATAGAAACGATCCAGATAAATCTTCGTCATACTCATCACTGCGTTTAGTTTTTCAATTTCTTCATAGGTGCCATTCTCTAGCTCTTCTTCCTCGGGATATTTGTTTAGATCGATACTAAGAACTCCATTTTCAAATGTGCGACCTAGACCACCACAATCAAACAAAACTTCAGCTTCTTTTGATTGAACTTCATCTTCCTCATCATTCTTGTTCACATTTAACTCTTGCATTGTGATAGCACCTTCAAAAGAATCCTCAACTACCTCCACCATGATAGCACCTTCAAGAGTATCCTCAGCTACCTCCGTTGGGATAGCACCTTCTAAAGAATCCTCGACTACCTCCGCTGTAACACTCTCGAAGAATTCATCCTCAGTCTTCATAGCCCCACGTTCAAAGGAGTCTAGTGATACTTTGTTGCAACACAAAGAAAATAAACTACTCCTATTCTAAAATTGAAGATGATTGTAGGCTCATATGTGCCGTAACACATTCTACATTTTTATAACCTTTCCAAATTCTCAATATCTGATGCAAAAGACTAAGAATACTTCTTGGCAATCACACTATTGATAGTAATAGCATTAACAATTGTTATCATCAATTGAACTTCTCTTAAAAAAAATACATATTACGAGAAGTAGTTATTAATGTTTGATAGTGGAAGAAAGAGAATAATTAAGGAGAGATATTTTAGTAGATAGAATTAATAAGGGTATTGTTGGAAAAAAATAATTAATAAAGCACAAACTTTCATTTGGTTCTTATAATAAGGACCAAAAAATTTCTTCTCTTTCATGCTTATAAATAGGACCGGAGGGACCAACAAACTGATGCTCAATCTTCTCAGCCTGCACCCACTGCTCCAGCAAATTCTCAGGCTCAACAAACTGGTGCTCCATCTTCTCAGCCTCAGCACATAGCTACTGCATATTCTCAGCCTGCACCTACTGCCACTACATCTCAGCCAAATGCACCAAGGAGGAGAGGAAGAAAGAGGAATGCAGAAGCAATTAGTGGCACTCAGTAGTGTTTTTAGATCTGTTATTCTATTTTTATGAACCTATTGTCCTGTGGATGGTGTTTTTTGAGGTCTTGTAATGAACCTAGTCTTGTTGTGTATGTATCTAGTATGGACCAAGTATGTTTTGGATGGTTATGTAGGTTTTTTGGATGGTGGATTTTGCTGATGTAACAACTATGGCTATTCCTTCTTATTTATGAGACTCTGTTGAAGTAACAACTATGTTCCTTCCTATTAGGAATACATGCATATTATGTCAATGCCTATTATGAGTCCATTCTTATTGAATTCATGCATTTTATACATTCACTCATTCACAGGATCAATTCATGCATTTTATACATTCACACATTCAAGTGAATTCAATCCAAGCTGCCATGAAAAAAATTGCATCAAATTTAAGATACATATAACCTCAAACAGAATTGCATAAAATTCAACTCAATGGAAACACAATTGGCAAATTTCATTTCTTGCATCAAAGGATCCTAATGGAAGTACATAAGTGCATTCACTTTCTCAAAGGATTTTTTTCCCATCTTAATGGAAGTACATTCCTACTTCCTTACAAAATACATTCCTACTTCCTTACATTCCTACTACCCCAACTAGTATTCCTACTTCCTTACATAAGCTACCAACAACACAAGGATCACAATTATTGACATGAACAAAAAGGCAAGTAGGATCCTCTCTTTCTTCTTCAGGTCTTCATTCTTCTTGGTTAAGACAACAATCAACTTCTTCTCCCTAGCATTACAATTGTCATCAGCATCATGCCATTGGAAGAAGTTGCATACCTTCTTACGATGCACCTGTAATTTTAAGTTAGTTATACAGATCAGGGAAGAAGAAAATAGCCACTGATTCAACAACTCAATAATCTTACAAACCTCAAACAGCCCACAACCATAAAACCTCCTTCCACGATTCACCCCAGTCCATGTTGTCACCAATGGACTTTCAACCCCACATTCACACAGCACTACTCGTCGCCTCATCTCAGAACCAGTCGAAACATCGCGAGAGCCAGACAACCCATGAGAACCATCGTTTCTTCTGTGCGATTCAGGTACCCTGCGACTCGAATCAGCTTCTAAATCCCTCCAATTAGGTGTGGCTGAAGATCCTCCCATGGTTAGAGCTCGCGATATTGGGATTTGGGGGAGAAGAAGAGGAATTAGGGCTCGCGATTTTGGGTTTTGAGGGAGAAGAAGAGGAATTAGGGCTCGCGATTTTGGGTTTTGAGGGAGAAGAAGAGGAATTAGTTTTGGTGATTTTAGGATTTGAGGGAGAAGAAGAGGAATTAGGGTTAGTGATTTTCAGATTTAGGGAAGAAGATGATAAAAGAGAAGGTGATTCTCACGTGAGGGGCATGTGATTTCCCCCCAAAACCTTTCTCTCTCCTAGTCTGAGTGCCACATCAGGAAAAAAAAAGCCATGTCACACAAAAACGTTAAGTTTTTAACGGAAAGGAGCCGGGGGACCAAAACTGCTAACGGAGATAAACGTTGAGGTACTATTATGCTATTTTTAAACGTGGGGGATTATTATTGCGCATTTTTTAAACGTGGGGGACCAAAAGTGCTATTAAGCCGAAAAAGAATTTAACTTGATTTTGGAGAAAAGAGATCAATGAAAAAGAATAAAGCTATTAATGATAGAAAGAGGTATAACAAAGGGTGATTTTGGAAGTTTAGTTTAATTTAGGACAAATTTAATGCATTTTAACTAGTTTAACTACATTTCTTAAACTATGTGATTTTTTTGTTTGCTGCTTATAAATAGGACCGGAGGGAGTACTGTTTAATAACCAAATGATAGGAACAAAAAGAAAAGGTGGAGACAGAGAGGAGGGGGGTCATGATGGGACATTTGTGAGAATTGGCGCTTATATTTATTTATAGTAGGAAAGAGTAATAATATTAATATTAGACCGGTAGGGGAAAAGAAAGGGGGAAATGGGTCTCTAGTGGAGTAAATTATAATTTTGGGGGTTTTCTTTGACATAATATACTTAAAAAAAATTGTTTACCAAAAAAATAGTGTAAATGAGCACAGAGAGATATTGATAATTTGTGACGGAAGAAAAATCCGTCGCAAACTCTTTGGCGGTATGTTTGCCACAGAAAATACCCATCACGGATCTTTGCGACAGAAGACATCCGTCACAAAATCCTTGTCTGCACCTTTGCGACGGAGAGTATATCCATCACAAAATCCTTGTAAGTGAGGTGAATTGAGCATGAGGTGAATTGAGCAAGAGAATAATTTAGAGGGATATATTCGCTCACAAATTCCATCATTGTTGAACAGACGTGGTAGTTTGTAAACATGTAACATAAATCTCTTTGCTGCTTATCTACTACACTTTAAAAGAGAGTCAAGAAATCACTATTCCTAAAAGAACTTCCAATCTTGGCCGTCCATTTGACCCTCTCTCCATGCGATCTATTTAATCGTGGCCCTTCTTTTGTGAGACTTTTTTTCATCTTTATTCCACTCAAGCTGCTCTAATTTTCTGACGTCACATAACGTCGTGATAGAGTATGCGATGAAGGAGAGCAGTGTCCATGGCTTGATTTCGTGGATATATGTCACCCCTGCAGCCCTGTCCCTGTAGCGTGTTTAGTTGGAAGAGAGTCAAATGGATGGAAGAAGGAGACTGCTTGCGTTTTAGAAGTTTTGGATGAGGCAAAGAGTGTGTCCATAGTTTTTGGTGGTCAGCCATCGTCATTCTTGCAGTTGCAGACCCTGTGTCCTGCAGTAGTTGTTAGGGTTAGGTGTGTAGTTGTAGAAGAAAGGATCGTTGTAAGTTTGGGGGAAATTTTAGGTTTTCGTGTTGAACACGATTTGGGGGAAATTTCGTCACCCTGACCTAAGTCAGATAGGTTGTAATTTGAAGGAGGAGAATACAACTGTTGATGAAGGATTTTGAATTTTTGATATGTGCAGAATGTGCTGTCTGAAGGAGGAGGATAGATGTGTATCAGAAGCCATGTCAGGTCAGTAACAGAGGTTTGGTATGCATAGTTGTGAAGCAGGTTTGCTGCTGAAACTCAATTCAATTTAATTTTTAAAATTCTCAAATGTTTCTCACTTGCACTTGTCTATAAATACTGTTATCTTCTGTTCTTCTTGGTGTTCTTGCTCAAAGCAATTTTCTTTTGCTTATCTCCCCTTTCGTATAGAGAATTGTTGATTGCTGCTCCTTTCCATCCCCTTTGTAGCTTATGCCCAGGCAAAGATGTTTCCTGTTGGTGATCCTCGCAAACCATATGCTATTAATCTTGTCTTGATCAATTCACATGTTATTTCTTTTCTTGATGAAGTGCTACGTGCTTGCTTCCAGGTAGGTTTTTTCTGTATGTCTTCTTTGGTTATATTGCTTTCATTGGTTTTAAACGGTGATCTTGAGGTTTTCTGTCCAGTTTTGGAAGTTGTGATCTCATAAATCATTGTATAGTAAAACCTGATATTTGAAATTCAAAAAAATTGTAAAATATGTTAATATGTTTGTTTTCATTTAGGGTGTAGTTTTAATTTGGATATTATTGTATCTGTTATATTATTTTTGGATTTTGTAATTGGCATATATTTGTTTGCCATAAACAATTTAAAATGTAAAATTAGTGAATGTCATGAAAAATGGGTGCTAAAATTTATCTTTTTAAACAGATTTCTGATGGTCATAATTTGCCACACACACCATTTTAATTGGCTTCCAGCTTTCTCTGTCTTTGTGAAGAAGCTATTATGGATAAGCTAGGAACTCATTTAGGGGTGAGACACTCAATTCCATTGCCTTTGACTAATTGAAACTTGGTTGGTTTATGTGTGTTTGTTTTCTTTGTTGGGGTCATTTTCTATAGATTGTGAATATAGGAGGAGGAACAAAATTACCACCTAAAACCACTTGTGTGGTGTGAGGCCACTGGAAAAAGATTTGTTTTTGACAAATTGTGGGGTTGTTTTTGCTACTTCTCATTGTTTGTGGAAAATGTTGAATTCTATAGTCAGGTGAGTGGGTGGACATGGTGATAAGAAAGTTATATGTGTAAGTTGGTATCTTTATCCTGCATGGAGAATCAATCCCTACTCTGCCCTCATTTTTATTTTCTAGCACCGAGCCCTGCATGTCATTCATTAGCTATGTAGTAAAGGCTTAATCAGTGGATACATGTTTATGTTAAGGAATGGGTATTAATTTGTTTTGTTAATCAATTTGCTCGGTAGGATTACCAGAACTTTGGCATGACTTTCCTTCTTGTGCACCTGCATTTGTATTCATTTAGTTGCCTACACAACTCACTTCATCTTTACCCTGCTAAGACTACCAAGTTTGTCGTTACATTTTGTTTTTTTTTTTTTCTGTTCATAACTAATCATGTACTCTTTTATGGTTGCCAGATTGGATCAATGTTTTTAAGGAGGTAGACTCTAGGATGGTAATGAACTATCCCTATCTTTATCAAATTCAGAAATGGTACTTACTTCAACCTCTTATGATCTTTAATTCTTTATTGAGTGTACCTAATCTCATTTTTTGTTTCATTTCATTATTCTTACTTCTCCCTCTGTATTATCTCCACAATTTTTTATTTGGGTTTTTTGTTGAAAGGTGTAGCCTTGCCATGGAGTTGAATTATAGACTTATACAAATTACAAAGGTATGATATTATTTTCATGCATAATATTCTTGTGTTGTTAAGGGTACTGGTTATGCCCAAGCAATCACGTTTTTTCTGATGTCTTTTTTCATTCTTCTGAGGTAGGAGATGAAACCCTTTTCCTTAGATTTTTTTTACTATGTTGCTATCATTTTGTCTGTAAATGGAAGATAAACGGGGAGGTGAACTCTTCAGATATTCCTATCTTTGCACTTAATATTCTGCTATGGGTTTATGTGGTTGTGGTTTATCATGCTCTTCATCATTCTCTTCAGTTCCTATTGAAATTTGAGAGAGAAAATTTTTGAATCAAGCAGATTTTACTGTAGAGGTATATGATTAGCCAAAAGAGGTTAGGAAAAATAATCTTTTATATAAGATGTCAAGGATGACTTGAAATGTTTTTGGACTTTCTTCAAGGGCCAGGAGTTATAAACTTTTAACATTTTTGTATCATGCTTTAGTGGTTTAATATCTAGGATACTTGATTTCTGAACATTTATCTTCTCTTTTATTGATTAGTTAGTTTTGTACATTAGTCGCGTTTGTGAAATTAACTTCCTACTTTTCTGGTCAAGAGAAGCATATCTTGCAGCCATCTTGCTCTCATGTGGAAGTTTGATTTAGATTTTTTTGTTTGTTATGTTATTTTCAACCATGGTATCTACCTTTTTTGTTTTTTCCTTGATTGAATGAAACACTTCCAAACTGATTATAGCTCTGCATCAGTTCCATTCTTTTTTTTTTGTGCAGAAATAGTGGCACCCTTAAAAATACACTTCAAAAGGTTACGTGTGAAGCTGTACTGGAGGAAGTTGATAGGATGCTCAGAGGTCTGAGGGAAAAGTTATTGTCTAGGACATTGTTGAGATAATCAACGAGCTCCAGAGCTTGATGAAGTATATTCAGTGGGAGGTTCGTATTAGGATTGGATGAAGTAATAATGGCAAGTGACATTCTTACTTTCCCTTAAGTCTTGCTACCCTTTTACCATTTGCTCTGTATTTTATTTTTACTGCATTCACTATAGGTTATGTATTTCACGGTGCTGGAAGTTACAACTTTGTACATGTGAATATTTATAATTTATCCATTGGCCCATATGTTTCGGCTAAGTCATATTTGGGTTGTGATTCATAAATGTTACAATAAGTGGTATGACAGTTAATAGATTGGAGTGAAATAAATTGATTGAATAAATATAACAAATTTTAGATCTGCTCGTCCGTGCATCGCACGGAGACGGGCTAAAATCCTAGTTTTATATCAAAACAAGGATTTTGTGACCGATTAATTATTGTTGCAAATATGTTTCTAAATTGTTCTTAGCTATTTATTTTGGTAAATACCCGAATTTTTTATTACAAGTGAAATAGAATATAAAAATTTTATACGGGTAGTACTTTTGATATGATAAATAATTAAAGCTACTCTCTCCGTTCCAGAAAGTTTGTAGTTTAAGGTTGTTACACAAAGAGTAAAAAAGCAATTATTGATAGTATAATTTGACTAAATTGCCTTTATTTAAATTTACTAGTATGATGTGCAACTATTAAATTATACTTAGATATAGAAAATGTAATTAATAGAGAAGAGTTGTGGTTGGTTAATATGAAATGTAGAAAAAATTAGTAAAAATTGCATTGGCTTTCTAAAACAACAAACATTTTAGAATATTGAAAGAAGGTATAAAACAACAAACTTTCTGGAATGGAGAAGTAATTTATGGGTGTTTAACTTGTTCATGTAACTTTCACACAAAAAAAACTTGTTCATGTAGTTTTGTCGGTAAAAACTCGTAAAAGGTTATTCATATATACAAATTCACTTTTACAGCACCACAGGACTGGCACCAGCCAGGCATGTGAAGACCCAATAATAACAAAACATGATACACAAAGAGGAATTATTAAGAAAAAAGAAAGGTGCCGGTATTTAAGTTAATCAAACTACTCTACCAAAAATAATGTACCTCCTTTATTCTCTCCCTCCATTTCTTTTGCCAGCTCAATTCTTCCTAATCTTGAAATTAGGAACCTGACTAGCTATGATAATCAGATAATTGACAAGCCTTTCAGCATGGGAACAAGACAATTCATAAAATACATAGGCCAGAAAGATCAAGATATAATCTTAGGAAGCGAAGATACAAAAGGAGAATTCTCCATCCAATGTTCAAGCGCTAGCAGGAGCCACCACTCAAGCACCATGGTTACTAATCTTTTAAATTTTAACCTAACCTTAACACAGAAACATACTACTGCACAGATTAGCAGTGGGGTGATACTGTGATAGTGCTTTGATTAGCAAAGAAAGAGCAGATTCTGACAAGTGACAACGTGATAGAGGGTCAACAAATCAAAGAATGTGCGTTTTGGAACATGAAAAACAAGACTGCTGGTTATGGAAAAAATTAAAGGAAACACCCATGCTGCACAAGAAAAGGATTCTGTCATTCATGGAAATAGCAACTCCAATGTTTCCAGTCTAGCAAACATACGTCTAGACTTTTCTTATAAAAACGCAAAATTACAGTCACAACTCAACTTCAAATCTAAGCAAACATTAACATATTACACGCTTTATAAAAGTATTCAGAGATTAAAGTAGTAAATAACCATTCTAAATGCCTGGTCCAAGTTCAGGAGTCACTTTCATAGCTCTCAAACGTGAATCATGGCTCTTTTGGAGTAATCACCATGGCTACCCTGCTCTTCCTCCAGCACTAGCTTTTGTGCTTTCTTTCTCCACGGCCATCATCATCCCTACTGTGCTGCTTTCTCTCTCCATGTCCATGATAATCACCATCCCTTCTAGGCTTTCTTTCTGCATGATAATCATCATCCCTTCTGCGTTGTCTTTCCCAATGACCATCCCCATCCTTTAGTTTCTTTCTCTCTCCATGGCCATCCTCATCCCTTGAGTTCTTTCTTTCTCCAAGGCCATCCTCATACCTTCTGTATTTTACTTCTCTATTATCACCCTCATCCCTCTCATGCTTTCTTTCACCATGATCATCCTCATCCCTAAAGTGCTTTCTTCCTACATGATCATCTTCATCTCTTCCATGCTTTCTCTCTCCATGGCCATCTTCATCCCTTCTGAGCTTTCCTTCTCTAGGATCATCTGCATACCTTGATTGCTTTCTTCCTACATGGTCATCTTCATCTCTTCCATGCTTTCTCTCTCCATGGCCATCTTCATCTCTTTTTAGTTTTCCTTCTCTAGGATCGTCTTCATCTCTTCCACGCTTTCTCTCCCCAAGGCCATCTTCATCCCTTTTTAGCTTTCCTTCTCTAGGATCAGCTTCATCTCTTCCACGCTTTCTCTCCCCAAGGCCATCTTCCTCCTTTTTGAGCTTTCCTTCTCTAGAATCATCCACGTCCCTTGAGTGCTTTCTTTCTCCATGATCAATCTCTCCCCTCAAGTGCTTCCTTCCTGTATGATCTTCATTTCCTCCACGCTTTCTTTCTCCATGGTCATCCTTATCCTTTCTATGCTCCTGCTCCTGCTCTCTAAGATCATTATCATTTCTTCCATGCCTTCTTGCTTCCCGATCCTCACCATCCCTGTTATAATTTCTGCCTCTCTGCTCAGAAGACTCATAATCAAACCCTCCAAGTTTAGCTGATTTAGAATAACCATCCCTTTCTCGACTTTTGTTTTGATACATTCTAGATTTTGATTCAGACTCAGTTTTTCCAAGCTTCCTATCATGCCCATCCTGCTTAGCAAATGTGTCAGGCTCCGTATCTCTATCTTCATTAATCTTCTTGTTGGCCTGTGCCATTGCTCGACTTCTAGTATTTGATCCATCCGTAAATTCTCTACCATATGATTTTCTTAAAGAATCCAATCCATCAACCTTAGCATGACTTTTCCCTTTCTCCACAACATCACCTCTGCCCTTTACTTCCTCCCTAGGTCCACCTTTCTTTGCCACAGTCCCACTTTTTCTAGCTCTTCCATAACTGTGGTCACTAGAAATGCTGTCTGAATCATTGTCACTGCTACTCTCATAAGAGGAAGAGCGTGACACCTTTTGAACATATCTATCTTGTCCTGAAACACGCCTAACACCATCTCTGTCAGAGTCCTCATCATTTGAAACACGCCCCTTCATCTTCTGCTTCTCAAGTCTTCCACTCTTTTTTTCCTCACTGTCAACATCAGACCCCTCTTCAGAACCCCGACGTTTACTCGTCTGCTTGTGTTGCTTCCCTTCTTTAGGCCTATGCATGGGGGAGCCTTCATGATAATCAGAAACATGCCTCTTTCCTGATTTTTTGTTAGTTCTCCTTGCAGCATTACGGTCATCAGAATCAGAAGTAGAGTCAGTATCATCACTGTCCTCCACCCTGCCTTTCTTGCGATGCTTTGGTGCCTTCCTCTTCTTTTCCTTCTTGACCTTCCTCTTAGCATCACTATCAGAATCTGATTCATCACTGCTGTCCGTATTCTCCCTATCGTGCTTCCTTCTAGGTCCCTTCTCATTATCTCTACTGCTGTCTGAATCAGATGAATCATCCTCATACTTTCTTTTGCGAGCTTCACCCTTCTTGTGGTGTCTTGAGTCTTTAAGACCCTTCTTAGCATTTTCATCTTTTTGAACTTCAACTATTTGTTTTTTCAAACTGAAATCTCTATCCAAAAAGGAATGTTCAGATTTCAAATTATGTTTCCCCTCTGCATTAGCACCAACTTTTCCATCATTTCCTGGCCCATCATCAATCCCATCTTCCTGGACTTCAGCTGAAACTATGCCAAGAGCAGCTTTCAATGTCTCCATCTGCTTTTCCTTTCTAGCAGCAATTTGGTGAGTCTGTGTATCAGAAATCCTGGAAAATCCCCAAAAGAAGTTAGTGATACCCAGTCACCATTTTAGAAAATGTGTAAATATAACCATTGATATACACCCGAAGTGCAATTTACAGTATCCTGAAACTGTGTCTGAATGCATGTGACTCAAAATCATCCACAATTGAAAGTTTTGAAACTAAAACTTATTTTTCAACATGCGAACATTGGCTTTGCTTGGATACTTAATGGTGAGTGAATGAAATGGAATAGGATAAAAAGAAATATAGGGTCGGGATCAAATTAAAGAGAATAACGATTACCATCCCATCGTTTGGTTATTTTATGGTAGGGGAAGTAAAACAGGGTAGCATTTCATTCCATTCAACGTCATTCTATCCCCTTTCTACCAATCAAAACATAAACTTCATTTCATCAAAATAGTGGCAGTGTCATCCAGGCAGTTCTTTCATACCATTAAGAAACCATCCAAAATATAAACACTTTCAACTTGATGCAGAGAGCAGATGCAATTCAAGAAACAAAACAAACATCATTTGAATCAGACACCAATTACTTGACAACCCAACCCTAATTATAAACATAAAAAATTAAAAACAAATTACTTTTTATCCGAATTGGATCCTCCATCAGTTTCGTCCTCAGCAGCAGCGGCGGCTTCCAGGTTCGCCCGAGCCTCCTCAAGTTTCTCGGCAATCTCAGAGTCAGTGTAACCCTGATCGGTGAGCTTGTCTTCGAGGATGACGAGCTTGAGTTGAATCTGACGCTTGCGATCATGGTCGAGGATCTCTTTGTTGGGCTTCCTGGTAACACCAGCAGTTCCCTGATCTGCCTCAAATCCTTTGGTGTTGTCAGAAACCTTGGTAGTCTTGGGCCTCACGAAGAACTTGTTGCTCTGAATGTAACCATTGGTACCCGAGCCTCTTGGGGTCTGTAACCCTATTCCGTTATACATTTAGATCACTGCAATCGAAAGAAATCCAGAAAAACAAAAAACGAAATAAGAACAACGAATCAGAAACCCTAATATCGACGGCAATTTACAGATCTCAACGTTACCGTAGAACGAACGAACGCAAGCGCGATTGTGCTGTGCGACGGCGGCGAACGGAGCTAAGTTTATGTTAGGGTTCGGATTTATCCTAATCGGTGTTTCTGTCAACAACTTTCAGTATGGACCCGAACCGATGATGATAACATTGTTTCGCACAGGGTTGTAGCTTCTTGGTTTTAAAAAGATACCAACACGTAATATTTGCATAATTTTAACTGTTTTTTTCTTAATAATTTTTCTAATAGATGTAATTTTTATTTTTTATTCTCTACATATTTTTTAAGGTTGCTAATTATTCTTTTTTTTGTACATTGGAAAATTAGCAAAAGCGAAACAACAAAAAAAAGAAAGCAAGGGGACTAGCGCATGACTAGTCTATCCTTCAATAGGAAATACTCCAGTTTCGGAGGAGCAGCAGCAATGTCTTTGACACCCACGACTTGAGAGAGAGAGCACCATGACGAGCAAGCCAATCAGCTGGACCATTACCCTCCCTATTAATCCAATTCAGCGTACACTGCCAATTCATGTTAAGAAGCTCGCGAATCGCTCCCAAAACATCAACATGGTCATGCAACCGCCAACGATCACCACCTCTTAACACCGCAATCAGACCCGCACAATCCACTTCACACAAAACCCGCCGGTGACCATGGTTCCAAGTCAGATTCAACCCATCCCAAAGTGCTAATGCCTCAGCGAGGAAAGGATTGCCATTGCTCCCATGGCTCGCAAAGCCAAGAATCCAATAACCATGGCAGTCACGCAACAGCCTGCCTCCGCCCATACGATGATCCACATCATGGTAGCTGTCGTCGGTGTTCAATTTCACAAACCCCGGCGACGGTGGCTGCCAACGATAAATTAAAAATGTCCTCTCATCCACTGCATTATCACCTGCAAACTGAAGGACCTCATCATGATCATGATAGAGTTTCTGCCACGCTACTTCGAGTGTCCAAGGAAGGGGATCTAACAACATATTATTGCGTCATTTCCACACGCCCCAAAGACCAGCAAGGAAGCGGAGAGAGTTGTTACTCTGGAGCTGAGTACGGACTCAGGTATTGCAATCAGCAAGCCAAAAACTCCGCCAATGCAGCGCCCCCAATCTCCCCTAAAGCTCTCTTGAATGGGGACAATCTCTCAGACAATGAGTAGCATCTTCAGGGCTATTCGAGCAGAGAGCACAATCTGGCAAGGAAGCTAGCTGACAATGGAACCTTTTTGCGTTTGTTGGTAAAGCATCCTGGAGCATCATCCAAATAAAAAACCGAAGCTTTTCAGGGATTGCCAGCTTCCAAACCCAAAGCCACGACTCACCATGGCCAACCTCAAGCTCCTCTCGGTCCCTCAACCAGTGATAGCCATCACACACAGAGTATATACCATCTCCCGATCCCGTCCACCTCCAACGATCCACATTATTGGCCACAATCTGAGGCTCTACTCGAGTGAAGAAGTCGCGAATATCCTGAGGAAGTATGGTGGGTGCTAATTATTCTCTACATTGTTATTCATATTTTAATACTTTTTATGTAACGAAACAAATATTTATTTTAAGAGATAAATTTATTACAAATAATTTCTAAAGATGGCTAAAACAGTTTTTATTACAAAAGATATTCAAACATTAACTTATCCCTTGGGTCCATAGCTCAGTGGTAGAGCATTTGACTGCAGATCAAGAGGTCACCGGTTCGAACCCGATTGGGCCCTAATTTTCTTCATTTTTTTTTTGTAAAGAAACGGTAGGGTTGAATATGCTTTTTCTTAATTTTGCTGCTTCCTGATTTTAATAAGATATTCTGGATTCAGTTGATTTTTTATTATTCCCTAATCATTTTCTAAAGCTTTCTAATGATTATCTTTTAGAATTTTCTTCTAGAATTTTCTATTTAATCATTTTTGAAATGATTATTTTCCTTGAACTCAATTTTTATTAATTTTTTTGGGCTTACCCCCTCCATGTAACATTGTAACCTTTTTTTTAGCGTGCAAGCAGTGCGTAATATGCAAAGAATTTCGAAAAAAAAAAAATGCAAAGAATTTCTCCATTCCGTTATTGGGAATTCATTTCTGAAAATAATCGTTGGCTAATATATTATCCTGGTTAGTCTATGAGAGACTATTAGCATCTGTTACATTTTCTTTTAAAATCAACTAGTAGATGAAAAACTTCAACATCAGTTACCTTTATATTATATTGAATCATCAGGCCATTCTAATGTGATTCAACCATCAGTTACATTTCCTTTGAAATGTCTTGATTATTTGGGTCATTATGTATTCTAATGTACCTCCACCAGCAATGACAATGGTTATTATTTAATTGAGTTGTTATCATTTGGCTGCATTGACATGAATACTATGAAACCTTCAAAATCTCAAATGGTGAGTTGCTATTGGTTAGCACAGAAAACGTTTTTTGATGTGTTGGTATTAAGACAATGGAAATCCATATGTAAGCCATAAATTATGTTTAGACTTTAGAGTGCTATTTGATGTGTTGGTATTAAAACAATGTTGTAGGAGTATGTGATTTGAGAGAACAATGTTTGTTTTTAAGATGTCAACTTTAATGGTCTTTACTCTCTTCTCTGATATTGTGTATCCTTCAATAATGTGAAGATGCTAAAGTATTCATGTAAGCACATTTTCAATTACATGTAGTACATCACAAACTTAAAAGAAGGATGTTTTATAATTAAAAAAAATTAAAGGGAAAAAGTCCTGAAAATTGCCTGAGCTTTAATTTTCTTATTTTTAATAACTTGCCTTTCGGAGCTTTATGGTTTATTCATCAGGGGTAAACAAAATTAAATAACAAACTTTGACTTTGAAATTTCAGAAAGAAATAAAATTTAACAAGTGGAGTGGTAAGCTAACATATCTCCTATAAAGTCCCGAGGTATGCTCTAATGAATTGACCAAGTCTCTCTTCTTCCCTTCAACTCTATATATAAATACATCAACCATAACACCTTCTCGGATCTCTCTACCCTTTCATTACAATTTACTCTTGATCAAGGTGCGCTTTTGTTTTTAATTGTTTCAAAAGTTACAACATTGCATGCCAGCCATTTGTGTTATTTGTAGCATATATATATTTGATATTTGACTTGATATTTGTTTCTAAAGATGAGTGAGAATGGTGAAGAAGGTCAAGACACCCGTCCTGTTCCCCGTTTGAATGAAAGGATTCTTTCATCTTTGTCAAGGAGATCAGTGGCTGCACACCCTTGGCATGATCTTGAAATTGGTACTGTTTGAGTGAAATTGCTTGTTCAAATATATCTTTCCATTTGCTTTCAATTTACATTATAGGACTTGAGCCATGTCCCAAAAACTCTTAATTTTCTTCATATGCAGGACCTGGAGCTCCCCATATTTTCAATTGTGTAAGTTTTTATCTTTTACTTAATGCCTCATTATCCCGTCTATTCCTATTGCTGGAGAAATAATGCCTTTTTTTTTGAAAGAGAAATATTGTCCAAAATGAGGCAATTATTTTAGGGAAAATCTGTAATGCAACCATTGCACTTGTGCAATAATGTACTATGTGATGAATATTTCACAGAATAATTTATCTCCTCCTAATACAGTACTAGTGCAACAACTGCAATTGCATTCTTGAGCTGAAATTTTCTATTAAGAGGGTGTTTCAGCTAGCTCAATGGATAGTTTCTTTCTGCAGGTTGTGGAGATAACAAAAGGAAGCAAGGTCAAATATGAACTTGACAAAAAGACTGGATTAATTAAGGTATAGCCTATTGAAATGCTGTGATTCGAAGCAGGATTTTGTTCTTCTTTCCAACCATCTGAATCTGAATAATGCTCACTCAGGTTGATCGGATATTATATTCATCAGTTGTTTATCCTCATAACTATGGCTTTATCCCTCGCACACTGTGTGATGACAATGATCCGCTTGATGTCCTGGTTCTCATGCAGGTATTTTGTTAAATGATGTTTACTTGTATAATGTATAGAGTGGCATTGTAAATAGCTCCCTGCTCAAGCTATATTAACCTAGTAATAAGTTATGAAAACCATATCCTATTCTATTTACAGAGTTCCCTCTTTCATTAGCCTTTAAAAGCTGATGCTGAAATTTACACACATTAGGATTATAGAGCTGGAAAATACACTTTTGAGTCATCATAACTGAGTTATGACCTTCACTGAAAAAGACCAAAATGCTAAATCAACTCAAATGCTGCATTATGCATTCTACCTAGGGGAGAATGAGATCAAATCAGAGTAGAGAGTATTGTATGCTCAATTTAGTGATTTATACAATGAATGTTTTGAAATTTTAACCATTAGCTAGCACTCATTTAAAAATGTTGAGCACAATAAAAATGTACTTATCTCTAAGCAATGTCTTGATCTTGATGGAATGAAGATCATAGAGTAGGCAATGCCTATTTAAGAATTTCTCCAATGTTTAACCATGTTAGTAAATCCTGCTAGAAGAATTGACTCCAGTCGAAATCAATTCTGAGGAGAAGTTAGTGTGAGTAACTTCGGAGTGTCAGAATTGATTCTAAGAGAAAATAAGTTGATCCAAACATGATACTATCTACAAGGCAATTCATACATTGCTTACTGAATCACTGGTGTTGCAGGAGCCAGTTCTTCCTGGTTGTTTCCTGCGAGCCAGGGCCATTGGACTCATGCCTATGATTGACCAGGTATCTATTTGGCTTTTTGGTCAATAAAACAATTTCCCCTAAAAAAGCTTCCAATTACACTAACAAATTTGTGGTATTGATACAGGGAGAGAGGGATGATAAAATCATTGCAGTTTGTGCTGATGATCCAGAATACAAGCATTTCTCTGACTTCCAAGAACTTGCACCTCATCGCCTCACTGAAATCCGACGCTTCTTTGAAGACTGTATCCATCCATCACCTAAATTTATGTTAGTTTTGGTTTATATTTTTATCATAATTTCAGTGCTATTTCTTAACAATGATATTGCACAGACAAAAAGAATGAGAACAAGGAGGTAGCAGTTAATGATTTTCTACCACCAAGTGTTGCTGTTGAAGCCATTCAGCACTCAATGTTAGTATATCTCGATCAACTTCATTGCATCGAATTTAGATTAACTTTTAGAGAAATTCCAGTAACAAAATCCTATCATTCTCTTTCACTTTATATGCTCATTCTTATTCCCTCACCTATGTGTGTGTGACAAATATTGTATTATTCTGCAACTTGTCACGCTACTTTAATATCTTATCTCTGATTTCGGTGCAGGGATCTGTACGCGGAATATATTCTGCACACCTTGAGGCGATAGGCAGAAAAGCTATCTCCAATCTCCAGTAATCAGAATAAGCCGCCATCAACACAGTTTTCAAATATCTATTCATCGACCCTACCTATATTTGTTTTATTTATTTATTTATTTAGTTGGATAATGTACCACTTGTTTGGTTTATGAAGTGAAATAATGACTCTCAACTGTGACAAGTTGCAGAATACTCAAAATATTGAGGCCAAGAAATGCTAGTAACACCTGTTTTTTACTCTCTAACGCATTCCTTATGAAAAGACTAACCACAATTGGTAACAATAAAAAAAATATGAAAACGGGAATATAATCTCAAAAAGACACTTCTTTTTCACAAAAACTACTCACTTTGTTCCAAAATATAAGTTATCTAAAAGGTTATGCACGAGTATGAAGAACTCGTCATTTGATAAATATTTTGACTGAAATAACCTATTTAATACTATTAAGGAGGGGGAAATGCGATTATTGATTAAGTGATAATGAGAGTTGTAGGTGAAAATTAAAAGTGATAGGTAAGAGATATAATATTAAATGAGGGTACAGAAGGAAGAAGGAAGAAAGTGAGAAAAAAATGTTTAAATAACTTATATTTTGAAACAAAAAGAGTTACTTAAACATAATGAAAAATTAAACGAGTAACCAAACGGGCATACGTTTTCAAAGGTCTACATACTCAACTTGTACATTAATCATTTTGTGTAAACTTAACAAAAAAATCAACAAATCATAATGGTTGTGTTGAGAAGTATGTCAAAAAAGTGAATCATTAGCCTTCCTAATTGGCTTGGCATATTTCTCTAGGGTAAGTCCAATATTGCAAGTTGCACCAATATGAAGTATGTTTGCTATCCTCTATTACAAAATACTGGCCATGAAAATATGGTCTCAGGCACATACGCAATTGAAAAAAGTGTATACAGATTATAACTTACACATTTTTCCTACCGGAATCACAGACAATTCGAAACAATTTTTTTTTCTCTATGGGTAACATCATATTGTTTCTAATTTATTTAACCATTGATGAAAACAAGGTAGTTTGAACATGTTGAAAATGTTTTTACTCAATACCTGATGTAAAACAGTGGTTAAATGTTTTGCCCAGATAGAATGTCAAGAACAAAGACTCTAACTACGATGAATATAATTTGTTTAGTAGCTCTAAGAGAAGAACAGCAGCTGAGTCTTTGGCCTTCTTGACGCTTGGCATTGGCTCTCCAACACATTCATCTGTCCATCCTCTATCAGTAGTATTCACGCGCACCGCAAATGTAAACCTCTTTGCATGTGCTGGACCACCCTCACTCACACACCTACAAGTTTTAGTATACAAATAAATTAAGTCATTTTGGCCCTATAACCACCAACCATTCATGCTGCTATATAAGTAACTTAATAGTTTCATACCTGTACAATGGCATAGGCCAATTTCTTCGCAGACAGATATCATTTAATGTCTGTCTGGTATATGTCTGGTTTCCACTCTTCTTCATGTTTTCATCATTCTTCTCCGGAGTTTTTACCACTTCCTTCTCTTTCAAAGCAGCAAGGGCATTTCTGGCAGCTAATTTCTGTGCCATTTTTTTCTGTGGATTTTGAGCAGCCCCTACTTGTACCCCATCAATGAATACTTCAACAGTAGCCAAATTGCCAATTCGACTTGCTCTGTACTCTAGACCTTCTGCCTGCTGCTGGCATCGCTCTTGCAGCTCACGCACAGGATGCATTGGCAAAGTCTCTGGGGTAACCATAGGATGTAAAAGAGGCTGAAAAACCTGAAAATTTTGCAAGACCAACAATGTCTTCCAATTTAAATTTTATTCCCATTTTGGTAAAAAAATGAAGGAGGATAATGGTATATGTTTAAAAGCTAGGCGCTAACCTTCCATACAGCAGCAGTATTCCTCCCACTGTCAAGAAAAATGGCACCAGCAATAGATTCAACAATGTCACCAAGGACCTTTGGAGCTTTGCAGTCCCCCAGACCGAAGGAGTTAAACCCTGGCTGTGACAATTCATTTTGAGCTTCCTTAACAAATTCTTTAATCTGTAGACAACCAAAAGCACAATGTCAGGAGTATCCGAAAAGATGACTGACATGCTCAAGAAATTAGGAACATTATGGATAGAGATTATATGTGATCCATCTCCAAGTAAGAATAAGTCTTAAGAAAGAAATAAGACCTGTTTTTCTAGGGCGCTGGATCCGTGACGGAGATGCAGGTGAAGATTGTGTTTAACTGCAACACGTGCAAAATTTTCATTGTTTACAGCAGCAGCCCGAAGGTCAGTCAGTCGTCCCGGTGGCAGATCTGTGTAACTGAAAAACAAGTGCCTGGTTATAAGATGGTCCAAGACAGCATCACCAACGAACTCTAACCGCTGATAACAGGATACTCCTGAAGATGGTCTGGAGGCATGAGTTATGGCTTCTATCAGCAACCCCTTGTCATTAAACTTCAAATTTAAAGCACCTTCTAAAGCATCAAAATCAACACTCCTAATTATGCTGTCTGGAACACTGAATGGCTTTCTTGTACATTCCATCTCATCAGGATCAGACTCAACCTGAATACCAATCCATTTCATAAGGTGGTTAGCAGCATTCTTACCACCTTGGACATAATATACCCCAATCAGAGCTTCCACTACATCTGCAAGTGTCTTGCTGGACAGAACTCTATAAGAACTTGAATCACTCTCAATCTCACCATCTTCCATTTCATTGTCAAATCTATCAGAGTTGTCCATCATCCCCGTCTTAGAAATGGACTGGTCCTGGTCAAATATAGATGACTCTCCATCCTTCGTATCCTCATCAAAGACAGGCAGCACCCCAGGAGCCGCCCATCTAGATGGGGCAAAGCGATCTGCTTGAATATATGATTGAAGCCCTTTACTTAATGCAAACTGATATAACACCATGTTACTGACCATTTGTTGCCTCATCCTAGTAAGCTGGCCTTCATGTTTCTGGGGGTACTTTAGGAAGAGAAATCGACTAACAACCCATTTCAAGTAAGCATCTCCTAGAAGCTCAGCCCTTTCATAGCAGAATGTCTCCTGGCAAGAGGCAGCAGTCAAGGCTTCCAAGATCTGTTCATGTAGAGGACGTGAGTTAACTGATAAAACTAACAGTAGAAGTTAAACTACCTTGAGCCGAGAAGATACCTTTAAAGCCTGGACGGGATAATTTATCATATTCTTAAGCTCAACTGCAAGTAGCAAGCTTTCCACCCTCCTCATTATTGAAGGCAACCTCTGAGCACCACGAACAAGTGATCCAGGCAGAGGGTGTACTAGGCATAACTCAGGAGGAAGGAAAACATAATAAGTCTTGTCATGATCCTCTTCAGATTCACCTTCATGTTCTATGACAACACAACATTTTCCGTTAAATAAGAATCTACAAATATGCAAAAAAAAAGCATAATATTCTAGGATAGGTATAACGAGAGCACACCTTCACTGTGTTCAAATCGAGGCGACAGTAGATTCTTGCAGTATGATACACCACGCCCTCTTATAAGAGGTTGCTGCTTGTAAATTAAATCAACTCCATACCTAAATAAAAGCCATAAAAGAGAACCAGTAGCCACATGCACCACTCAGTTGTGCAAGAAGAGACAAAAAGCTTCTCTAGTCTGGAAGGATCAACAAGCTATTGTCACTTTCCATGGGACATTGTTGATAAAGCCCTCAAAACTTGAAGGTGACAAAAGCTTTCCTTCACAGATTAAGATTAGCTTCTTGTTCTTCCAGCACAACATTAGAGGTGCAACATGGCTAACATGATTTCATTCGATAAGATTGTTCATGGCACAGAAATGGAAGAGTGAAGAAAAAATGAACAGGGAGGCTTGGCTGGTTGATAAAAAATTTGAAAACAAAAAGGACAAAATAAGAAGACCAACATAATGTAAAAGAGAATACACATACTTTTGCTTGTAATAATCAGCATATGAATTGTACTCCAGAGGACCAAGATACCCTTCTTTCCTAGGGAAAGAGTTCTCTGCTGACATATCATACCGTATTGAATCAACATAAAACCTCTTCCCGGAATGTGCAGCAGTTACAATTCTCCCTACCAGATCCTCTGCATTAGCACAGGCATCCGCCATCATCAATTTTCCTTTGGTATTCATATTGTTATGTTTTTGTGTCTCCATGGTATCTCTGTTAGGAACCAACCCAGAAGCTTTCACCACATCAAACTGGGCCACAGCTCCTCTGATTCCATAGGTTGGATGTGATTTTTGCCCAAAAGCCATGCCATGCCGCAATTTCACAAATCCATATTCCCTTTTATCTCCACCTAATGTTCTCTCATTAGTGCCAAGATAAACATCTGGCCGAGCTCTCTGGAGGGGATTTTTCCATGCACAAGCTCCAGTTATTGTCTCAACCAGATGCCAGTCAATTTGGTTCATAGGATCTAAAGACTTATCGCCAACCATTGGGACAAATAAATATGCTTTTGCAGGATCCCAAGGAGTGGTAGACGGTTCAACATCCACATCCAAGACAATGCTCATTAATCTTACATGAAAGCTTTTCAGGGATGCCAACTGCATACCATAAAAAACAGGTTTCATCCAGGCGTCAAAAACTAAAAAATTTAATTATGAACATTAAAACAAGTATAAAAATGGATAGTCAAATCTGTCAACCTGACTCTCAGTGATACTTATCGACCCTCCAAAGACAAGAGATGCCTTTGTAGTCACGGTTCGTGCGATAAATAGATCCATTGACATCGATAACACCTGCATAAAGAGATGTGATTGGAGGTAGCAAATGAGTGTATGATACTCAAATACAATCTAGAAGCAGTAGCACAAATAAATAATACTACCTCTGCATCCAGCTCATTGCCAAAAAGAACTGCAAAATCTGAAACTTGAGTCAAGAATGGATCCTTTGACTGGCCTATATTTTCACACTTCACAACGTACATAAAAAGATGAAGCGATTTGGAGCTCTTGCAAGCATCCTTTCCAGATAAGATCCATTCTCCCTAAAAAACAAGATAGCATTAAGCAATAATGGATATTTTAGGGTAAGACAATAAACACACAGAATTGGCATGGGAAAAACTGAAAGGTATGAATAAATCCCTTGGTGCAACAAAAGACTACTAAAAGCACACTCTTCATGGCACAGATACAAATTTGACGCATTTTCATTTCTATAGAAGTATCCTATTCTTTTCCTAAATGGGAAAATATTTAGATTGCATTTTTTCACTATCTGTCTTCCTTGTTTCATTAAGAATCCATCTCCAAAGCCTTCAAGGTCAAAAGCATTTGATTAAAGATATGATACACAAGCTTTCTTTACAAATAATAAATGACACTGTCATGGTTAGTAAGCAAGATTTGAATTTAAATGGTATGTCATTGGCCATGATTCATGATAGGAAATTATAGCATCACTTGATCCTTGTAGCTGACCCCACCTAGTGGGAAAAGGCTTTAGTTTTCATTGTTGAATGTTCTGATCAGCTATATACCAAACCCCACACAGAAATAGCGGAATAGACCACATGCAGAATGAACCAACCTTCAGTATGTCAGCCACACCTTCAGGATAGAACTCCCTGTGTCTAGCAGTCCCCGGAAGGGGATCTCCTTCATCATTTTGCTCAGCCTTTTCTTTTTCTCCCCCGCTTCCTTTATCAGGTAATAGCATGTCAGTGAAGGCTCCCATCTCATGCAGTTTCTTGCAAGCAGCCAAACAAACAGCCTGCAAAACACCAAAATAATTACCAACACTTCTTGCATAAACGAGCGGAATAAATTAAATTCATAAATAAATGATGGCATGCCTGTTGTGCCAGGCGCATTGAACTGCAGATAGGACCCTCTAGATATTCAAATGGTGCATTACATGGCAGTTGAAGCTTGCAAGAATATTCAGTAGGACCGTCAGGTTTTTCATGCCTCTCCATAATAAACTCAGGACGAAGAATTGAATATCTGGATAATGAATAGAAGACATCCAAATCATATTTTGATGATAAAAATAAAAGGCTAGTAAATCAAATCACCAATCTAAGGCAGAAATGTAGCACCTGTCACTAGGTAGCTGAGAGCAGTAGAAGTGGACAAGACCTACAGCAGAATTTAAGCTCACGACTGCACCGGTTGACTTCACCTGGTAAACTGTTCCAGGCTGGGTTTCTACAGAAATCAACCTTGAAGTGTCTTTCAGATGACTGAGGTCTGTTCTCTCTATTGCTTCTTTGCGCAAAGTTTCCTCACTGTTCCTGGCATTCCTTAGGAATGCTTCATGTGACAAATTCCCCCTATATACAGGAAAAATCAAGGGCAGGGGAGTACAGGGAGGTTAGGAAGAGTGTTCAGTTATTCAGCACCCGTTATCATGTGAAACATAGTTTGAAAGGTAAAAGATGGAAAATAATGCTGATTAGGCCCAAATCCAATAAAAATTCACAGGGTTAGTTTCTGCAAGCCTATTGGAGAAGGAAAAATAGAAACATTCCACAGCATAAATCATTGTTGATAAAAATAAAGAACACATTGAATAATTAAATCATTCTGACACTAAATCACAAACAAGTTTATTTCTATTTTAGAGTTAATTGCATTTTAGTTCCCCTTAGTTTGGACTATGTGTGATTTTGGACCCTCTGGTTTTTTTCGAGCTAATCAGGTCCCTCTACTTTTAAAATTAAGCAAAATTGGCCCTTCTCTCAGTTTTCATATGCATTAATGCATATAATCATGAAATCTTCATTTTCTTTCCAAATATTTTAGGGTTTGAGATACAATGGATATATGTTAAAATTTTAGAAGTAAGACTATTAGTGAAATTTTGATAAATTTTGAAGGATTTTGTAGGGTAATGATATTAGGGCTAGAAGAGGGGGAAATTCAGATTATTTTGTTTCTGTCGAAATTTAAAATTTTGATGGGAAAAACCTCTACAATGATTAAATGAATTCAACTTGTGAAGAATGAGTATTTGAGAGTTTAAAGAAGAATAATAGTCATTAAGGGACTTGATTATAACAATTAAAAAAGTCGACAGACTAAATCTGCTAAAACAATTATTGGAGGACTAAGATCATACATAGTTCAAACTAGAGGACCAAAAGTGCAATTAAAACTTTATTTTAAATAGAGAACCAACTATAGCACAAGAGCCTTAGCTCAAGTGGCACCTAGTTTTTCAGCAGACTACTCGATCCTATGTTCAAATCCTAGCGAGGACACTGCCTCAACTTTAGCCAGCTTTCCCTTTACCCGCACCACGTCTTGAACCAGTCTTGCAAATAATAATAATAATAATAATAATAATAATAATAATAATAATAATAATAATAATGATGATAAGAAGAAGAAGAAGAAGAAGAAGAAGAAGAAGAAGAAGAGGTTCCTATTATTATTCAATAAAAGAAGAATTTAATTGAGATGAAGAGAATAAATTACAAATAAAAATGAGGACAAGGAATACTCTTGAAGAACACAAAAAAAAAAAGAGAATACATGGTTGGAGGAGAAACAATAATAATTTGAAAAGTACCCAAAAAAGAATAAAACTTTTTTCATTTTACATTGGTTGAAGGGGAAGGGAATGAATATGAACCTTTTAACACACAACTATTAATGACAGAACTAATGCCATTAAAGCAGACCATTAACTTAAGTTTATGCAAATGAGCAGTATGAAAAACAGGTCAACAGGCCAAACAAAATAAACTCTCTCCCAATGAGGTTCCAATTGTATTGGGTTTACTAAATCTCCAGAAAAACACACTTTAACTCAACACAAAAAAGAAAATGCCAACAGTTGACAAGGCCAAAACCAGTACCTCTCAACCATCAGGATGTAATCAGAACCAGGCTTTCTAGCACGGCCCCTAGATTGAATGTATGCTAGAACAGTCTTTGCAAGGTCAAAGCGAATAACAACATTGCATTGTCGGATATCAAGTCCTTCTTCAGCAACACTGGTGGCAACTAACAATGTGACCTGCAAATAAATGAGTAAGTGAGATTGAGAGAATACAAGGGATTAGTTCTCCCCTTTGGAAACTGATTGTGGAGCCAATTCAGCAAGATATAAATCTTACCCGCCCATCTCGAAACTTAGCAATTGTATCTTGCATTTGGTAGGTTCGCATTTCCTGACTATTGTTATGACCAATCAAGCTTGCACACTTCACAAAACTAAGAGATGGAAGCTCTGCAAAAACCTGCAAGATTGACAGACAATGGGCCAATAGGATCTTGATTATGAAATTGAATCAACAAAAGGAGTATGCAATTAATGTGTATATATAACCTTGGGTAGAACTAATGCAGACACAACACGCTCAACAAAGATGATAGCACGGAAGTCTTCTGTGTTCTGATACTTGAGAAGTATTTTAATTAGTGCCTGCACTTTAGGGGTAACTTTGCCATCAGCCACAGCAGCTCCTATTATGACATCAACATGCTCCCCGCCAGAGACCACTAAACAAAAGTGTGCCAGATTAAATAAAACATCATACTATATCCCATCTTAAATAGCTGTACAGAGTGAAGCATAAAATAAAAATATAGTGAAAACTGAAAAATAACATGATGTTGAGTGGGAACAAGCATAATCTCAGTGTATATTTTAGGGTTTCGGTGACATCAATTTTTCTTGATATTCCTACATGGGAAGCAATACAGATCTGCACAGCCAAGCTCTGAATATTCATGCACAAATGTTGATGCAAATACTAATGCTCTTCCACATGTTAATTTTTTTTTTTCAAAATTCTGAGATGTCCATTTTTAATACTAATAATTTACCTAAATTATTACAAAAACTAAAGTCGTACAACTTATCAGGATAATTTAAAATTCTCAAAACTATGAACTACTCCACATATGTAATTTGAGCATTATGAACCTTCAACAAGAAGACTCACCATGGCCGTCTGGAAGCTCTCCTTCTTCAATCTCTTCATGTTCTGAACCACTGTGAGCTGCACCAGAATCCGGGTTAACCTCAGCGGCATTTTTTTCAGAAACTGCACCCTCTGACAGTTGACATTTCAGAAGAGAGATAACTTTACTCAGATAAGATTCCTGAAATTTGACATCAAGTTGGAAGTTTGCCCTTTCATCATTTTGCAAAGCTGCTAGAAATGATTGTGCAACCTGTAAAGGAAAGAGAAATTACAAAGATAGCCAAGAACATCATGAATCCTCATTCTCCATGAAATAGTATGTACCTTATATGCAGACCATTGTCCCAGTTCACCAAGTGCATAATTAATAGCTCTCAACTTCTGAATTAGGTTTGCAGCTCCATCACTTTCTGTTCTTTCTGAAACACCGTATACTTGGCGAAGCTCTTCCTTAGCTCCAGCATCTCTTGCTCCCATAAACTGCCATTTGCTTCTTCTTGAACTAGATTTTGCAGCTTCTTCAACTTCAAATTCCATCTGCTTTATCTGCTCATGCAGATAACATAAACTGGCAGCTTTATCATATTCCACCACAACTTCAGAGGGCATTGGCACATGTTTCTCCAGCTCTTTACGATCTTTAATGGTACAAACTATTGAATCTAGCTTACTTTCAAGATTACGAATTTTTATTGCACAGTCTACTTGGCTGGAGACACCTGAACATACCATAAGCATGAACGTTGAGTCAAAAAATAAAGCAATGAAAATATTACATATATCAAGGGAGAAGAAAATAGTTAATAAGGGATTCAATCCCCAAGAAAATCATAGCTTGAAAAACATAGGAGCCAAAGTTTAGTTGAGAACTTCAATAACTACCTTTCAAGTTAACAGGAGAAGCTGTCATTCCAAACACAGTTGGTCTCTTATCTTTGGGTGTTGTATGGTAGAACTCGGACATAACCAGTGAATATGGATGTTTCTTCACAGCATGATGGCACTCATCCAGAATCAGGAGATTGATTTCTTCCATTTTTATTATGCTATGCCTCAAAATGTTTAAAAGAATTTGAGCGGTCATGACTAGAACCTATAGTAAAAATAACCAATTGAGTAATTGCAGGATAAATACATACAAGGCTAAGAAAGAAGAGTAAGGCTGGGAAGATAAATAGGGGGGGGAGGGGACGGGAGGACGTGGCTTACTAGCATCTGCACATCATACATCTACTTTTTTATTAAATTAAAAAGAAATTACAAGAGTTCTAAAAAAACAAGCCAATAACAACACATTTCAAGTTTTTAGGATAAGTTGTGTCTTGAAGACATCCACGGAACCAAACCTACATGTTGGCACAACACCATACCCATCATATATTGAAGCAATGAGAACATACTAAAACAAAAAGAACAATAAAAGCCTACGTACAAAATCATTAAGAAGTATACCCATCATACCCACATGTTCTGAAATCCAAATTATTATAACTAAGGAAACTAAAAAGCATTCCACCTTAGATGAGTTCAACATCTATTGGCATTCTCATACAGATATGATTGATTGGGAAAAAAGGTTTAACATACTACTAATAAAACTAAGCTTAGATTCAATCCAGCTGCTAGAATTAACATAAAAAGACCATAGATTCTAACTTCGATAATTTTGTATAAACCAACAAGGTAAACCTCAACAAATGTGTTAGAGATACAATATAAAGTCATTATGTGCTTTCACATAATAGTTTAAGTTTTTTGGGATAGTAGGTTCTTGAGATGGTATGGAGCCTCTGTGACAAAGTGATACAGAGTTCGGTTCTTGCCGCCCCCACTATTCTAATAAAAAGTTGATTTGCAGTACAAGATATGCAAGTTTGATGGATTTGGTAACGCGTCACTACTTATGGCCCATTCACTACAAAGGCTGCCCATGCTAATTCTGACTTCCCTTCTATTGAAAGAGCACAAATACATAGGCCATAAGCCCATAAATAAACAACTTATCTTTTGAATTAATAATAGAAATACAAGTTATACTTAACCAGTCGCCAACTCTAAACCTGAGGAAAATAAGCACAAATATTTAGAAAATTTAACTAGATCAGAATTTAGAATTCAAATATTATATTGTAGAGGATAACAAAAAATAAAACACTAAATCAGTGGACTCAAACAGAAATAAACGAAAGAAAGAACAATGTAACAGAAAGCAAAGGCCAATTATCTTAAATAGAAATGTCAAAACATACGTGTTTGGTGTCAAATTCACGCTGCCACCTGCGAGCATCCCAGAAATCTTGCCCCATTTCTCCGCAATAGTGTCCCACTTGATAACCAGTTCGCTCACGAATTACTTCAGCTTGCTGTAAACAGACAAAGATATAGAATCACGAACTCAAACTACGTGAATGGACAAAACTTGTACTGTGTTACTTAAATCTTATACTGTATCTGAGCAAAAGAATTAAATTGTCAAAAAAGGTATATTACCTGGTAAACAAGTGGAACTTTTGGAACTAGAAATACTGCAAGCAATTTCTTATTCTGGTTTTGTAAAGTATCTTGCATGCTTTTAATGAGAAGAACAGCAATTAAGGTTTTCCCTGCTCCAGTTTCAAGAAAAGCTATAGTATTATTCTCCTTTGCCTGCTGAAGAACATCCAACTGATACTGCCTGGCTTTTTCCTCAGGGAGCCTGTCCTTAGCCTCCTGAGATTTGATATGAAGGTTGGCATTGGTTTCCCGTTTAACCTCATTTGGTATCTTGTCTTGTGGATGACGGTCAGCTTCCCAAGTGCCCAAGCGAAAAACCAAGTCATTGGAACCTGACTTATCCCTCTCCCAGTAACCCCTCTGGTCTCTAACATTAACATCTCTCCTACCAGTACCACAATGTTTATTATCCCTGTCCCTTGGCCTCTTCCTGGTATCGAAACACCTGTCTCTGTGGTTGAGTCTGGCATAATAAGGCCTGTCATTGTTGTAGCTGGCAAGCCTAGGCCTTTTGTTGCATGTTTCGTCAGCAATAGCATCAACATGAAGATGAAGATGAAGATGATTTTCCTGAGAACAAGTAACCAACACTCCCCCTTCCCCTTGATTAGCATTGGACAGGTTATTCTGAGATCCAGAATGGTCAAAAGCATGAGTGCGAGGATGTGGCAATCCTCCATTATTATTGAGAAAACCAACAAGAGCATCATCTTCCTTGGAAGGAGAGGCATCTGCAGTAGTAGTAGTAGTAGAAGTAGAAGTGGAATTGGGTTGAGCAGCAAGAGGGAGGCCAGCACCGTTCTTAATGCTGTCTAAGATTCGATCAATGCCACCAAAGAAATCCTGATTGGAAGCAGCGTTATCAGGGTGGTCTGAGACTGAGACAACAATGGATGACGCGGCATCAAAATCAATAAAATCACACGAGATGTCCTCACAGGCATCCAACCAGTAAGAACCTCCCCCCGCCCCCGCCGTCGCCGTCGCCGTGTCATCCCCCTTCGGAACCCTAACTGTACCCGTACCCCTCTCCATATTTATTTTTATTTGAGAAGAAGAAGAAGAGAGAAAGAGGTTTTAATAAATAAATGGCAAATAAACAAACAGAAGGAAAGAAAGAAAGATCAAAGGGTAGATTAGATAGACCGCAGCGCAGAATGAATGTCGAATGAATATTGAATAGTTATAACAAAGAGGAGAGGAACAGGACAAATGTTATTGTTGTTGACTGCGACTGCGTACTACTGTGTGATTCCGCACCTTACTTTTTTATTTTTCGATTCGATTCGATTCAACTCCGCCACACACTTCCTTCACACTTGCTATTTCTATCTCTCTTCTTCTTCCTCCGCTTCTTTCTACACAGACACAAGACAAACCCAGCAAAGAACGACAGACAGAGACAACAGATGTGATTCCATCATTGGATTCCACCCGATTCAAACTACTATTATTTTATTAATTAATTAATAAATACTAACAAAAGAAAATCATGTGAATTAAAGCTCAAATTTATCTTACCATTTAGATGAGATTAAAATGTCTAACATCTACCTTATGAATTAAATAAACGTTTGTCAAACTATGCACACTTTCATGTTCTAACAAAAGAAAATCATGTGTGTGTATTATGCATATGTGAGACAGGTGAAGAAATGATCAAACAAAATGTAAACCTCAAGTGCAATAGATTATGAAAGAATTTTATCATTTCCAGTTATTTCTTCCAAAAAATAGTTCCAACTTATAACTCTTTTAGTATGTTATTATCTTTAAATTTTACAATTAGTATCAAATAGTCTTAAACTTATTGTCCCTCGGGCCAACCCGGTCCTGTCCTACACAGACCCGTCCTAAATTGGACCCGCATAATGTCGGGTTACTTCGGGTCTAGGGACGGGTTAGGGTCTATGAATTGGCCCGCTCAATATATAGGGTCGGGTTAGGGTTAACCAAAACTCGTCCCTTGTACACCCCTACAGGTAATGAGGCACAAATACATGGGTGCTTCTTTTGTTTTACAGGTTCATGCTAAGGCGTCGGACTCACCGATTTGGAGGGGGGTCCTTAAAGCTCGTGATCAACTTCGTCCAGGATTTAAATACATATTGGGTAATGGTCAAAGCTCTCTTTGGTATGATGATTGGATCGGTGAAGGAGTTGTAGCTACTAGAGTCCATTTTGTAGATATCCATGATATTAATTTGACCTTGAGGGACGTGATTTCAGCGGGACAGTTGAATCTGAATCCAATTTACACTCAATAGCCAGCAAATTGCATTCAGGATTTGCAGAGAATTGATCCTCTCATCATTAAGAACCATAAAGACTCTTGGGTTTGCGGTTCTAGTGCCACAAGCTGTTTCACAGTAAATGACGCATACTTATGGCTGTACAGGGAGCTTCATCCGACGCCCTTGATTACGGATGATTGGAAGTGGGTGTGGCGAATGAAAATTCTGGAACGAATAAGGATTTTTCTGTGGACAAATCTGCATAATTCGCTCCAAACGAACGCACACAAGTTTTGCTGTAATTTGGCGACTTCCGCGGGTTGCACTCGTTGTTCTGCTGCAGAAGAGGACGTCCTCCACAGTCCACACCCTCAGAGATTGCCCTCACTCTCGTGAACTCCGGATGAGGGCTGGTGCGTTGTCTTGGCCAGGGTTTACGACGGTGGATTGCACTGATTGGGTGCGCCGACTTGCACAGGGGGGCATGGCATCAAATTCGTAGCTTGCCTTTGGGGAATTTGGGGGTGGAGGTGTAACATGATTCTTGATGAGGAGTCTTGGTCGATTTCAGTAGCTTGGCGCAGGCTTTGCCATGAGCATGATGACATCATGCCTTTCATGGAAGGAAAGGACAGGGACGCTGCTGGCTGGATGTGCAGAAAGTGGATGCCTCCGCCGGTGGGGACGTTGAATTTATGCGTCGACGACAGCTTCAGAGATGACGTTGGCTGTATGGGCTGAGGGCGCCGTGCTTAGGGACTCGCAGGGCAACTAGATGCTGGGATTTCATGGTTATCAGGTGGGAGGGAATGCATTGCTGGTTGAGGCTTATGCTCTCAAGAATGGTCTGCAATTAATTTGGGACCAAGGGTAGATGAAGCTTATCTGTAATGTTGACTGTATGGGGCTCCTTCAAGCTTTATAGAATTTGTCTCTCTAAATATATGGCTCCGAGCTAGGACAAAACGAGTCAGATCCACCAACTACACGCACATATGAGAGTCACTACTATCTGTTCCTAGAAAATAAATACTGGATATCGAGCCTGATCCAATAATAATCTTTGTCGAAGCATCCAAAGATCCAACAAGATCAACCCCGCAATTCTGCATGAAGGGCTGAATAAAAACCCAAATTCTTGGCGTAAGCAAATATGACAGCATCGGGCAGGCAACTACATTTCTGGAAAAGGAGAAGGCTCCATCAAAGTTGAGTTTTATTCATTGCGGCACATCAAGAATCACGCTTGAAATTCACCTTTAAACTACTACCCGTGCAATTATATACATATCTACCTAAAGTTAAATGTTTTTATATCAAACCTTATTATCGATGAGTTGCTATTCACCAAACTCACCTAATTTTAAAACAAAACCTATAAAAAAATCCAAGCTCTTATAATTATACTAATAATTGAATTGAGTAGAATTTAATTAGCATATATTGAAAATGTTAATAAACTTAGCATCTCATTTTCTTAATTTTTAATTTAACTAACACGATAAAACTCAACTAAATACTACATATATTGAAAATCTTCCCCCTTATGATTGCGTAATTGGTCTCATGTCTCCAATATGGTTTATTAACCGATCTCGCTTAGTAGGATAAATTTTTTGTTGTCATTATTGTTGTTATTATTATATTTTTGAAATGAATTAGATAATGTACAATTTATTAACATCAATAATTAGTGCTAAATAATAAAAATATTTCTTAACGAATGGTGACATCCGTCAAGGAAAAAAAATTTAAATGTCTAGGGTTATATATGTAATTAAATTTATGGTTATGTTCTAATGACATGAAGTTACCAAACACAATATACATAACATTATTGTCTTGTTTTGTTATGATCTATTATGTTCTATAATGTTCAGTTCTGCCATTAGACGCTACCCTAATGTCTTTTATTTAGATGCATATCATGTATGCGTTCCTCTTCTCTATTCACTTGTATTGATAGAGAAGCATTGTCAGTTTTCTTAGAGAAATTTCAGAAAATAAAAAGTTCATATTACATGATAGACTAGAAATAATACTCGTGCGTTGCACGAGTTTATTTACACTATTTTTTTAATATGGTATAAAATTTATTTTAGTGTAATTATATTACCAAATATTAAAAATATTTATTTATTATAAATATAATAAAAAACTGTGTTGAGACATCAAAATAATATTTTTGGTGTATTAGTCTCTTTGTGTAAATAATTAATATCACTCAAAATTAGTAATTGATATTTAATAATTAACATTGAATTAATTTCAAAAACTTTGGTTGTAACCTATTCTATTGATTTGGGTTCTTTGCTTTTGAGTTTATTATTGTGGTTTCAATTGCAGAGGGACTGATTTATCATGCAGAGGGACTGATTTATCATATATCCGATTATAAACATTGATACTCGGTTAAGAGGAGTATTGTCCCCATATGTTATTCTATTTTTTTAATCATGACTAATCCTTAAATTTATTAATTTAATAATTTGAAAAATCCTTAAGTGAATTTGAAATATTTTAAATCAAGTAATAAGGTTTTAATATAAGTTATAATAACACTGTGATAGCCCATTGTGTAATTTTTGTAAACATTTTTTTATAAGTGAACTTGAATTTGTAAACATTGAGTACTTTTTTTTTCTTTTCTTTCCTTCGGAAAATATTGAGTACTTTTTTTTTATCAAAAATGAAATAATTTTAAATTTAAAAATTATAATAAGTTATCATTTTTATATCGTAAAATATTATTTAGTAAATTTAAATTCATTCAAATTTTATTATAATTATTTTTCTTTGTCATGCTTTCGCAAGTTATTTTTACTTCTGTATAATAGATCAAAGATCAAAAATCATATTTAAAGAATATTTTTTAAATAATGCATACATTCGATATAGTAATAATAAATACCTTATAGAGCTTTTTTTATTTTCGACTATTAATACCTTATAGTATTAAAAAATATTTTTATAAGTAAAAAATAGTAATAAGTTTTATTTGTTATTTACTTAAAATTTTTCAACTTATTATTAATAACTAAAATTAAAATAAACAATTAGTAAAGAATGTAAACAAATTATTATTAAAAATCCTATTATTATCATTAATGTAAAGGCAGTAAAATTTAAATTATTATTATTTTTTAAAAATTCACCAAAAGTTGTAATGAATAATTTAAATTTAAATAAATTTAATATTTAATTTTAAATAAGAAAAATTTAAAAATTTAAAATTTACTTTTAAATTTGAAAAATTGAAAAGTTTAACAATTAATAATTAATATAATGAATAAAAAGTGGATGTAGTTTTTATTTTAGTCTTCAATTTTTTTATTTAATGCATTCAATTCAAAATAAAGTTATTATTTTTTTGTGTTTAATACTATTTTCAAGTCTTCTTTACATATGTATATATATAGATATAAACTTTTAATTTTAAAATTGTTTTATCTAAATAATTTATTAATTATTATTATTTTATTATTATTTTTAATTTTTAATATTTGTCAAATGCAAAGCTCAAGTCAATTTTAAGTTTATGAATGTTGTTATTTAATATAAGTAGTTGAATAGTTTTCAATATATAAAAAAAATTCAGTTTTTAATATATTTAATTTTTTTGTTATTTTTTAATGTATTTAATGTAGAGATATGAGAGCTTTATGGTTTAATGCATTTAATACATGTAAAAACTCAAAGTCTCATTTATCTAGAGAGAGAGAGAGGGAGATAGAGAGATTACTTTATCTAATTTTTTACCACTACATTTATGGTACTAGAGCTTTGACTCAATAACATGGTTGCATCAAACTCAAATTCTATTTATTAAGATATAACAAACCAAATTTCAGATTTCCATGGTAAACACTATGATTACTGGAATTTACAAATGGAGACCATCTTTTTTTAGCATGATCCATGGGGCGTGGTTGAAGAAGGGTATGAAGAGCGGCCATAATAGAAAACAACGCAATGTATCGATGGCAAAGAGAAAGAATACAATGAAAATGTGATAAAAATGCTATAACGTTGAGGATTATCTAGCAAGAAGTGAACAAAGTCATTTATCCAACAATCTATGGCATAAAAAGCCAAATATGCAAGAGAAACAATGAAGATTGAATTTCAAGGATCAACAGAGGTAATTGCTATCAAGCTCCAATTCTTGAGGAGTGAATTTGACAATTGATCAAGTCAAATAATTTTTCTCTAATGTGATTGTGTAAAGATGATGTGTGCAAAAAGAAACTGGTTGAGAAGATCGTATCAAGTCTTGCTAGAAAATTTGATCATATCGTTGTTGTTATTGGAGAAACAAAAGATCTTTCAAAGTTCCGTCAATATGAACTTATGAGGTCTTTTGAAGTATAAGCAAAGAACTAACAAATATGACCACCGGTCTTTGGAGCAAATTTTTCAAGCAATGATGAATTTCAAAAATTTCAAATCATGCTAAAGAGAAAGAGGGGATTCGTTTCGTGGACAACCTTCCAATAAACGTCGTGGTGATAGGAAAATTGAAATCAATGGCAGAGGTAGAGAAGAATGAAGACACCTTTTGGTACCAATAATTCGTAGTGCTTTATTTGCAAGAAATCTAGTCAAGAATCTAAGAAATTTCCCTATAATTACCCAAGATGCAAAATTTATAATCATTTTGATAAAGATAGTCAACATAGAGAAAAAGAGGAATATAATGATAGAAAAAAGGTACTAACTATTTCACATAACATGAGAAATAATATTTATATAGTGGCTATGACAATTGTGCAATCGAAAATTAGAATGAGTTTGATGATTTGGATAAAAATTATCTTTCTTTTATTGAAATTGACGATGGTAAGTAAGTGAAGAATGAAGAGAAGTGTCATAGTTAGCAATATACACTAGTGAAGGTAGTGAAAAATTCATTGATAACATCCATTAATCTCCTAATATTTTTCAAAATCTTTTGAATATTGGACAAATCATGAGGAAAGACTATAAGATAGATCTGTTTTATGATGATAAATGTGATACTTTTAATAAAAAAAACACGGAGCACAAGTGATTGTATTTTAATGGTGGGACTTTTTTTTTTTACTTTGTAGGTTAGGGCCAAAATAAGTGGGTTTGGGGCTGACCTAAGGCTTGGGCCACAACTCTAAATTCTCTTATGATACGATTACTGGATAGAATACCTAATAGTAATTTTTTTTAAGCATAGAATACTAATAGTAATAAGCATGCATATTGATTTTTTCTTCATGACATTTTATAAATAAATAACAAATTGTAACATTGAAGTCAATCAATACTAGATATTTATGGATGATTGCTTGATTACTTTTGCGGTACAGGGTATATATGGTATGATTCTAGAAGAATATGGGAACATGAAGAAAACAAATTGAACAACTGGATCAGCAGAAGACAGGAATAACAATTGCGTTTGACTTGAGAATCATAATCACTCACTCACAGCTGCAGGTTCTGTTGAAGAAAAGGAAAGAACAACTACACACAACATATTTCATTCACAAGTTGATCATTTGGGTCAACAAATCAAATGATGAATACTAGAAAGTATTTTCCACGGATTGATCGAGCGTTATTCTATTTCTATTTATTACTAGTCATTGGACCATTGCAGTCCTGAAGAGTCCCTGTTTGCCGAATATCCAGGTTTAGATATTAGTATTATTTCATTGTCCATCTTTAAATTGATTAACTGAAATCAATATTTCTAACCCAATTTCAAAAACTCAAGAAACAGAATCGTGTGTGCATTTGTTTTGAGTTTGAATAATTGTAAATGCAAATATTAGTAGAAACAATTTTAATTTGCTGCCAATAATTGTTCTACCGAACTTTAACATAATTGTCTCACGTAGAATATGTATGGTTTTTTTTTTGAATGAGTAGAATATGTATGGTTAAAAAAAATCATGAGGCATTGTCCCATGATAATGGGCCTAGTGAAGGGCCCAACAACTATTGCATGATCTTCTGAGCTCTACAGGCTTTATGTAATGAGCCCAACATCCATTTCAATATATCATGATACCACCACATTCTTGGGCTGTACCCTTCTCTATTTAAATAAAAAGGATAAAAATATAAGAATAATTAAGTGACTAAATGTTAATGATTTTTGCTCAAAATTAAATCATTCAAAAAAAAATTGAGTATGTGAAAGGTGATCAAATATACATAAAGGAGTGTTATATAACAAAAGGGATAGAGTGGCATACATGCAAATAAATGTGAATTTAATTATGAGAAGACATAAAAGTCATTTTTCAATTATATTTATCAGGTGGTCGGCGGTCCATATTGCATTTGATTTGTGTGTTTCACTATCTTGCATGCTGCTAAAATATCATCCACACACCAAAAGCAAACAAATTCCACAGATATTTTCTTTTTGAAACTGACATATATATTCAAGTAACAACAAATTTTCGTACTATATCAAACTATAATCAATCCTTTCTAAAAAAAACTATAATCAATCACTTTCTCTCTCCCACCGCTTGTTCATTCTTCGTCATACATCGACCAAATTGACTAAACTATAATCAATTTTTTTATTTTTTCAAAAAAAGACCTTGGCTTCAGATGGAATTGTTTGGAAGAAATTACTGATAAGACACCATCTCTCCTCAATAATTTTTTTATGAAAAAATTCTTAATTACTCCTACTTTTAAAATTTTCTCATAAACATTACAAAATGTAAAAAGGATATTGACTTTTATTGAATTTATTCTCATTTTTATCCTTATTATTTTAATAAAATTAATTGTCCTTTTTATATTTATTAAAACATCCTAATTATTCTTATTCTATTTAATTTAATGAAAATATGAAAACTAAAACAAATTAAAAATTAATATTATACTCTTGAGATGATAAATAATTTCAACTAAATTAAAATATTAAAGTGGTAATTATTATAATATTAATATCATATAAGTATGGATGTGTAAATAAAGTAATGTTAAAAATCCCTCCAATACAATAAGAAAAAAATAATGTTAAAAATAAAAAAGAATTATACATGTATGTCATAATATACCATTTTACAATTTCAACTTGTTCAAGAACTAGTTTTGCTAAGCACTTTTTTCAATCAAGTAGTTTTTTAGTTTTCAACTTTCAATTAATTTACAAACTTTCAGTTAGCATATCAGTTTGACGTGCCAAACATAGATTTCTAAAGTGATGAAATTCTCACAATTGTAAAATTCATTTTTTGTGTAAAGTAATTGAATTTCCTCATCTATATAATTCTTTTATTTTGAAAAAAAAATGATATTTTTTATTACATAAAAAAAATATTTCTTTTAAAACTTAATTGATATTATTACGATAATCATAATATAAAACACTACTTGAATGGGTTGGATCGACCTAAATGTTATTGGCCGACCTGAAATGGCTTCATCGACCTAAGCTAGCCGGGCTGATCTGAACGGATCGGATCAAATTGAGCGGCTCGGGTCGAGCTAAATTAGTTAGACCGACTCAACAGGTCGGGCCAAGCTAAAAAACTAAACATGAACTTAAAATAAAATCCTTAAACACTAAATTCAACCTAAATTAGTCAGGAAAGCTCAAATGTGACTGACCAAATTGAATGGGCCAAGCCAACCTTACCTTAACTTTCTAGGTCGACCAAGTCTCGTTAATGTTGACTAGGTCGGGTTGGACTGCCCATACATGAGGGTTGACCTAAACCTTAAACCATGAGCTCTTAACTCTAAACAATAAGCTCGACCTAGTTTAGTCAGACCAACCAAAATGTGCCAGCTCGACCTGAATTGGCCAGCTAACCTAAATCGACTGGGCCGACTGAACGATTTGAGTCGAGCGATTCAGTGCCATTTTAAGCAATTAGTGTTAGTTTCAAGTGATGTCAGGTCGAGTGGGTATGCGTCAGATCGAGCGATTAAGCGCTATGTTAGGCGGGTCGGGGTCAGGTTAACACCAATGTGGGCGTGTGGTTTCCGAGTTGGGTGGGAAAAATGGGCAGGTTAATATAGAGTTTATGAAATATCTTAGGATTCATGTTGGGTATATAGTCGATTTAGTATTTAGGGTGGGTCGGGTGTGTCCACGTCATCATCCAGCGGGTTAGTATCGGTTCGAGCGAGGCGGCGACGAGTCAGGCGAGTCAAAATTGGGTCGGTCTGATAGGCGCTAAGTCAGCGCCCATTTGGGTGTGTTGATGCTGACTTAGCCAGACGACATAGACGAGTCATATTTATGGCTTAGAGTCGATTTTAGGGTTTCGGTCGGGTTTTGAGACAATATTAGGGTTAAGGAAGGCCGGTGTTTAAGCGTTGAGTTGGGTGTTTCGGCGACTAGTTAGGCGGGTCGACATCGGTTTAGGGTGGGATGATTTTAGTGTCATTATAAATTAAAGTTTGCTAAAAGTCCCGCACTAAAGAAAGTCATTATAAAGTTTGCATATAAAACTGATCATGTTTGAATTGTTGATGGATCCATCATCCATCTATACTAGTAGGTCAATGGAGGTGGTGATAAATATGGTAATCCTACACAGTAAGCAATGCCGTTACATATTTTAAGATCGACATTAATTGTATATAGATGAGATGATATGAATAACAGTGGGTCGCGGGTAAGTTGGCGTGTATGAACACACATCACATATATATATGAATGCAAAGTTAATTGTGAGAAACAATGGATGGATCGAAGAAAGGGAAGAGAATATAATTGAATAGAGGTTGGGTTGGCGATCGAGCTCGACCCCTCCATAAATTAATTAATTAAAATTTTGCAGTGGAAATTAAAGCAAGAAAAGCAGTTAATCGAGAAAGAAAAGCAAACATGGCCGGGTCTGCAACACATGAATAAATGATGGGGGGCTGTAGCATCTAGTGGACTAAACTTGGTTGAGTACGTAGTGTGTGTAATATATCTAGGCAATTGAAGATTGGAAAGCGACCCTACGGCAAGAAAGCCCAACGGTTTTCTCAGAGGGTAGTGCATATATGTAAGTAGTGTAGTGTAATGAGTTTAAGAGAGATGGGATGAGATGAGATAGAGTAGACTTGTAGTGTGGGGTTAGTTAGTTTTCACGTTTTTGTATAACAAGAGTGAACAAACAGGGGCTATATACCTGCTTCTTCTTACTCTCAACTCTCTATCTCAACTCAACTAATTACTAATTCATTCACACACATTCACACATGTATATGCTTCTTTCTTTCTTCCTTCTACAGCTACCTATATATATATGTATATATATATATATATATAGATAGCTAGCTAGGTGGTGCATGCTGCTATATATATAATATTATTTGCTTGCATATATATACTGTACGTAACTGTATTTAATTATTTATAATATACATACATCTTAAATGGAATTATTTGGGTAAACTCGATGGGTAGCTAGCAGTGAATAAAGATCCTTTTCCAGCAATCTGGTTGATTTATGTAATTGTGTGTGTCCCCATTCCCATACACGTGGTCCCACACTTGTTCAGTATGTGGTTTGTCCCTCCGTTGATTACCTCTGACCCTATCCTAAAGCTAAGGGGCAATTTTCACTATTTTGGGACCCTATCTTTTCCTTCTGTCTCTCTCTACAATAGTAACTTATGATATCGCCACGACACAAATCTTCTTCAAATTTCGATCTTCACTATATAAATACTTAATTAATTTTTGATATTATTATATTATTATTATTGGCTTTCTCACTGCACTGCTGCTCAATATATAAATCTGAAATTAATTAAGTTTGCCTTGCCGGGCCGGGGGGCCTCACACGGGTGGATTAATAAAAGTTCTATTTCAAGACGTACTGCGTCTATGAATTACTTGATGAAAAAATTTCGTCTAAAAAAGAAACTGGACCACCATGTGGAACAGCTGAATATTTTGCTATTCAAGTTTAAATAAAGCTCTGTGAGTTAGATATACTTATGATATTTTTTGTACATGCTTCATTTAATTAGGATCGATCATATTCTTCTTAATAATTTCCCTTTATAATATCAGCAAACTGATCGATTATATATACATAGACCAGTAAGTTTCAAGTTTCAAAAAAAAAGTTAGCTAGGTCTTTCATAAGTGACATAAACTTAAAGCTACCAATTTGGCCCACATATATAGGACATAGACAAAAAAATCCCACAAGGCCGAAAAACCTCATTTAAGAAAAGCTCATTAGGCCAAAAGCACCCAAAAGCCCTGTGGGCCATGACCAGTCCACGAGCCATGTGATTTTCAAATTAAAGCTTTAATTCTCTCTCTCTCACACACACACACACAACCTACCATGGGGTGCGAGCCAAATGAGTCGTCATCCGACCCGCTTGAACAAGGGCCCAACCTATCTTGGCCTAGGCTAGTGCCCTACCAACCCTACTCCAGGCTCGATCAGGCCGGCTCATTCGCCAATTCAATTACCCTACCCTGACCCGAGCCCGACATTGACCCAACATGGGCACGCCCTTGAATTGAGCACGACACTGCTCACATGGGCTGGGACCTAACTCAGGCTTGGTGCCAACCTGCCTCAACTTGGGTTCGGTACCGACTTTCCTTAACTAGGGCCCGTTGTCGACTCGAGCAAAACATCTACCCAAATTGGGCTCAGCACCCGACTAGATCCCCCAACCACCGACTCAATGCTGATCAGAACGACCCAACATCAACCCGCACGATTTGACGCTGATTTTAGGGTTCAAAGTGTGTCGAAGTTGGGTCGACTGGGTCAGCATATATTCAAGTGGTTCAGGTTTTGGTTCAGGGTTGATTTTGGGATTTAGGGTCGATTTTAGGGGTTTAGAGTGGGTTGGTCGTGTCGTAATCGGGTCGACACCGATTAAGTTTTGTCGGCATCGAGTCAGGCGGGTCGGTGTCAATTTGAGTGTATCAACGCCAAGTTAGGTTAGGCAAGAGAAATTTAGGGCTTAGGACTGATTTTCATGCTCAGGTCGAGTTTAAGGTTTAGAGTAAATTTTTCCCCATATGCTTATAACGCGGTCCATTTATCGCAGCGTTCAATCTATTTATTCAAATGATAAAAAAGTCTCACAAGAATAATTAATTTTTTAGAAAAAAAATATTTTTGTTTTTTTATTTAATAGAACAAGTTTCTTTTGGGGTGAAACTAAACTACAACGTATATATATTTATATTTACAAGGGGATTGTACTTTACCATCCAAATAAAAATATTTTTTTTGAAAGGATTTCTAAAATATCATCATCAAGTACTCTCGTCAAGCATTTTAACTTTAATTCTCTTAAAAAAAAAGCTTTAATTCTATCAAAATTAATTAAATCTTTCACAATTTGCACTCTAAACCACAGTTATTAAACTCGGCCCGGACCGTTATGTTCGAACGGTTGGATCGGGACTCGGTTCCCTGACCGGTCCGGGTCTCTCATCTGATGTACACTAGAACCAGTGGGAACCAATACGGCTCGATAGGTAAGTGGTTAAACAGGCGACTCGGTCTTTTTTCGATTGAACCGACGAGTTAACAACTTTTTTCTGTAGCTTTAACTTATGCATAAAAAAATTTTAAATTGTGCCTAGCCTGGATCCGAACCTATTCTTGTATGTATAACACAAGGCAACTTACCACTAGGCCAAGCAAGAGTTTTGGAAGCATGGCTGCAACATATTATATGTATATATGACGAAACTAAATTACACTATTGACAAGTATTGAACACTAGTGTTGATTATCACATAAAGATAACTGAAACTACAATCCCCTAATTGATAAGAATTATTTGTGCCATTTATTTTAATATATATATATTAGACAACTAAAACTACAATCCCAAAACTACATTATATATTTGTTGAATTCTGTTTTAAACTTGTTTATGCGCTTTTTGTTGTGATTAAAGCGTAAAACTGATGTTGTTTGATGATGTTTAAAACTTATTTCAGTTATTTGTGAGTTGTGACATTTTGTCGTCGTAAAAAATTCATTGTTGCTTTTGTGTGTATGGAACTTGTGACAATTTGTTATAGTATTATGAATTTTTTAAATTTTTCTAGTGTCAACCGAGTCAAATAATTCAACCAGTAACCTAGTGGTCAGACCAGTGTGAGTCATTGACCCAATGCCCTAACCGAGTTAATCACCTGATAGAGTTTAAACTCTGCCCTAAACCATTTTTTTGCTTTTAACAATAAAGGGTATATGCAACGCGACTAAGGGTGCATCAAGAATTTGTTTGTGCATGTTGCCATAAATTTTTCAATTTAGACAACATATGTTTTAACAATATTAAATAAGTGCTCTATATTTAACAATATTGTTTTTTTTTTGAAATTCATATTTAAATAATAGGGAACAATTGTTAAAAAAAAACAATAGATATTACAGTGTGCTCTTTCAAAATCAACTACACTAAAATACAAATCAAATATAGATCCATAGGACATATGATGAGAAAGAGAGTAATTAAAAAAAATACGCATCTAGCTTATCCACAACTAAGATGAGATGTACATATATATAAACATTCTTTTAATCAAAGTTAAGCTATCTTAACCAGCCCTATTCTCTAGACTATGATTTAGGGTACTTGTATTGAAGAAATAAAATTGAAGCTCGAGAGGACTTACAACTTACAAGGCAGGGTGTGGAGATTATACAAAATATATAATCTTTTCTACCTTAACATGCAGACCAAACCTTAACATGCAGACCAATTAAGAATTTTCGTTATGCCCTCAAAATTTCATATAATTTATCTGCTTTAAATTATATTAATTAGCTTTAAATTGACCGAAACGGAAGTGAGAAATTCATAATGCGTTTAAATATATAAATGTTGAAGTTTTGAGAGCTAGAGTACTCTTTCATGAAAGAATGAAATAAATGAGGAGAACATATGAAGAAAAAGTCTGATTTCAGGTTGGTTTAGGCAGCTAGCTTACTCTTTCGTGGTGTAATGTCCACCCATAAATGACTTACTCTGGTGTTCTAATTTGTAAGTCACATTTACCTACTTCTCTAAAATTAAAAAGAGTTACTAATAATAAGTTTATAAAATATTATTGACTTTTCTAAATTGCCCTTAAATTTATCTCTCAAAGTAAAAAAAATTAAAATCGCATTGTTTCTTTCATGTTAAATATGAGAGCATGAAAAAAAAATAGTACTTCATAAATATTTTAGAATTACTTTTATATTTTGGGTAAATTTTTTGAAAAAATATGAATTTTAAAATGGAACGGATAGAAATATACAATTCACTTGAACATGACATATGTAGTTGTCTCTCTACAAGACAAATTATGTCTCTCTACAAGACAAATTTATGGCCTGTATCCTAATTCTTTTGCACATTCCTTCAAATTTAAAGCATTTAACTGCTTATAGAAATTGGTCCACCCCACCCTCCCACTTCACCCACAAACTCCAAGAAACAACATTTAATTTTGTCACTTCTACAGTGTGTTATAATTAACCAAAATATACACGCTCACTCTACAAAGAATAGACTATTGTGACTTCTCATAGTGTAAACTAAATCGCACATTTAGGCCCAGTTTGAAAGAGCTTATTTGAGCTTATCTGACAGCATAAGCTCTTATGCCAGTGTTTGGGGGGGCTTATGCAAATAGCTTATGACCTGCCATAAGCTATTTTCAGCTTATTTTCATAAGCTACTCAGGATAGCTTATGCAAAACAGCTTATGTTTATATACAACTTATTTTTAATTTATTTCAATAAATTTTCAAAAATAGCTTATGAATAAGCGCTTATGTCATAAGCGCTTATGACCATAAGTGCTTAATTAAGCTGTTTTTTCAAACGGGGCCTTAGTATCTCTATTTACATTTTGCTTACAAAAATAGCCATTTAGCTCCGATTTATTACATGCATCACCTCAAAAGTGTGTATTTCATTTCTTTTTCTTTCTCTTTTTTAACCATTTTATTTTCCATATACTTATTAATTAGGTGACAACTTTGGTGTGTTAGCCTGTCGCATGAGGTTCTGATAGAGCTGGGTACACGGGTGGCCCGCCCCGCGTAGGCCCGCATTTTAGCGGTCCTCTATTTTCCGGGCTATAGCCCGCACTAGTCCGCGGTTTCACGGGCCGATCCGCGGGCTTTGGCATCTCTCACCCCCTTTTTTGCCCTCGTAGGCCCGCCCCGCGCTGGCCCGCTCCGCGTAGGCCCGCATTTTAGCGGTCCTCTATTTTCTGGGCTATAGCCCGCACTAATCCGCGGTCTCGCGGGCCGGCCCGCAGACTTCGACCTGCTTACCCAGCTCTAGGTTCTGAGTTGGGTTCGTTGGCGTTGGTTATGTGTGTGGTGGGTTTCGTGTTGCTTTTGTCTGGGTTACGTTGTCATTGACTTCACTCTAATTTCATTGTCTGGTGTGCTGGTCCAGCCGAATTAGAGTTTGGAGGAGGCCATGGTTAACTTGGAAATTTGGTTCGGTTTTGTTGCTGCCTATGGTCGATGTGTTGTGCTAATTTGTGTTCCCCCAATGCCGAGATGAGATTCTATTTTTGTTGGGTTTGCGAGGCTTTTTCTCGCCGCATCTAGGTCCCCGACAGATACCTCTTGCTCGTTGGTTGTTTAATGCTTTATGTGGCTCTAGGTCTGTTTGTTGCTTTGCAAAGTTTTATGGGATGAGCTCATTTTTAGGTTTGCTTTGTACAATTTGGGGGATTCTTGCTCACATTGTTATGTGATATTTGTACCATCGATCATTTTCTATCAATCAATATTTTTGTTTTCTAAAAAAAAATACATACTCCAACGTTTTATTTTCCCATTTATATCTATCCTTGTAAGCATCACGTGGTAAATGCTGTATCTATATATATGTAAAGGAGACTTGAGTTTTTTGCACTTCTTTACATTAAATGCATTAAATAGTAAAACATTTCTTTTGTATTAATACCTTTAATAGTAAAATTAAAACTAAATAAAATTTCTTAAGTCATAATATATTCAACTACCTACTAATTTGTAAAAGTCACTTTGAACATTTGTATGAAATACAAGTCACTTTAAACCTTTGTATGAAATACATTAAATTAAAATATTAAAAATGAATTAAGTTGTTTAATTCATTAGCTATTTGTATTGTTAATTCATTAAAACCTTTGTATTTTTAATTAATATATATTTTGGTTTTTCCAAAAAAAAAATATATAACTCGGTTGAAAGTTTGTTACAAATACATTAAGAAATAAAAAAATTCATTTTATATTATATACATTAAAATAAAAACAAATCACCAAAATTTATAACGCAATATGTTAATCAACTACCAACTAATTTCCGTATTTGTTGTATAAGGTAGAACATGACACAACACTTTAGTTCTTTAAAAAAGTGTGAAACAAAAAAGAATGAAACACACACTCTAATAAAAAAAATTACACTGATGTTAATCAACCAAAAAATTACATTGATAAAACTACTCATATATAACTAACATGTGAAATTTTTTAGTTATATAATGATAACAAATATTAAAAATAATTTATATAAATAAATATCTTAATATATAAAACATTGATTTGAAAAAATATGTGTGGATGCTTGATTTCTCTTAAGCAATGTCTCAAGTTCGAGTTTTGTGGTCGAAAAAACTTCGCTGAAAGAGTTAACTCCATGATGTGAAAATTTTCGGCTCGAGCAGTATTGCCTATAAAGGAAGATTCTTCAGAGAATACATGCAAGCCCAAAAAAAAAGTTATAAAATATTTGTTTGTGGTAGGAAGTTTAATATGAGTTAATATAATGATTGAAAAATATTTGTTTACTTTAAAAAAAATAAAAAATATATGAGTCATAATATTTTTATTTTTTAATTTAATTAACGTAAAAAAAAATTCATTAATACATCAAGAAGTAAAATCGTCATACATTTGTATTAAAATACATGAACCAATAGCAAAGATTTTAACAATTTTTTGATAATCTGATTTTAATTTTCTTGGTTTTGAAGAAGAGTAATTAAGAAGATGATGAAGATATGGAAAGAAGAGATAAAGAGGATATTTTTCTAGGTTTTCTAAATTTTTTCCCCGAAACCTATGTTTTTTGATGGAATTGGACGGAAGACCAAAGTTGCTAACAAAGGTAATGCAATTAAATTTTGTTAGGGATCAAAATCTTGGGAAATGTAAAAGTGGGGGACTAAATGTGCAATTATACCTAATAAAATTAAAAACTGAATAAAATTCTATTGTCAAAATCTTTCAATTACTTACATTAATTAATAACATTTATAAACTTAGAAATTGACTTAAATTTTGCATTAGTTAAGAATATCAAGAATTAAACTTGATTTAGAATAAAATAATATTATCAACAAATAATTTAGATAAAACATGTTAATTTTAAAAATGACACTTTGAGACATTTACTATTAACTATAATGTATGTGTGTCTTTTTTGAAAAAATCAATCTCGATATGATTTTTTAATCTTATTATATATTAGTAATAATGATTTTGAGGAAGCTTAATAGAGAAAAAAAAATTATCACTAAAGTTGAATAAATTTAAGTTAATAAATTTAAGTTATATCTTATTATAGTTGTAAAAGTTAAAATTGCTTTATTGTTTTCGATTTTGACAAGTGTAAACCAGTTTGAAAAATTGTGATTGACTCTCCCAATATATGACCTTCTCAGTAAAAGATATTAAAATATGTTCATACAAGTTATTTGATGATATTAAAAACTTGAGGAGGAAAACGCTTACACTAATTCTTTACCATTGATCTCAATTAAATCTGATGGCTATCAATAAATACAATTAACAAGTCACGTGTCTTATCTTCTTCACTCCTCACTTCTCAATTGCGTGTTACAATTCTCACTGTGAATTCTGTAGCCGCCATCGACCATACTCACCGTTGTCCCTCGAACATCTTTTGTGTTTGGTTACTGTCACGTCTAGGTTTATATATCATATTTCCTTCTTTTGATTTTCTTATTGTTTTCTAAAATCGATGGAAAAAGATGGAGCAAAACACTAAATTGAACCAGAAAAGAATAAAACTCCAATTGTAATTAACCAAACCATATATCATATAAAAATTGGTTTTGCTCTTCCTCTTGCTTTTCGTTTTTTGCAGTGTGCCTATGTTTTAGAAAGTTTATCCCTCTTTCTATTCAACGCAACACGAGAGAGCAACAATGGTGAGTATTGTTAATGGCAGTGGAAATTCACAACGAGGGAGAAGTGAGGAGTGAAGAAAATAAGACACGTGACTTGTTAATTGTATTTATTGATAGCCATCATATTTAATTGAGATCAATGGTAAATAATTAGTGTAAGCGTTTTAGACTCACACTGGTGTAAACGGAGTCCTCCTCTAAAAACTTATTACTTAATTTATTTTTGTACAAATTGAATGAATTATTTTTCATATTATTCAATGTTAATTAATAAATATTAATTATTAAATTTGAGTAATATTATTAATTATTTATACAAAGAGAGCTCTAATACTATTTACTGAAATGTATTTTTTTTTAAATTATTGAAATGTAGAAACACAATTGTTATTTTTTATTTTATATAAAGATATTTTAATACATGTATTAATTTAAGCGATAATCATTTTATACAATGTTAAAAATGTTGTAAATAAACCCGTACAACATGTTATATTTATTGTATAAAAATATTATAAGTAAACCCGTGCAACGCACGGGTATTATATCTAGTATAATCGTACTACGTACCAGACTTCTACTTTAATTATTATGAATAGAACATCTTTTATTAGCAAATGCAATTTACACATGATTCGGAATGCATTATTGTCAAAAATTGGAATATACGAGGATAGATCACAAGTGTTGAGAAGGTATTAAAATTGGGTTGCGAATTTAAACCCTAGACATACGATATATGGATTCGTGGCAGTTTTGTGATCACAAATCACGAAGCTATAGAAAAAGAGAACTGCTATATGGTACGAGAAGAAAATGCACGACGAGGCACGAGCTGACGTGGATCAGTGTTGAAATTCACTTTTTGCACCTTCTCTCTCCATTCTCTTCTTTCTCTCTTTCTGTTCATACATCCTCTCCAACATTTTGCTGAAACCAACCCATCGATGTTGCTACTTTTTTTCAGATCAAACCACCACGCCCTGCCATCTTCCCTGTGAACCAAACCTCCAAGCTTGCGGCCCCAACCCCATGATACCCCACCAGAGGACAACCACTGTCGGACCCATGACGTATCGTCGCTGAACCTTTCTCCTGCATGCTGAAAACCCCAGATCTACGTTGTTCCCTCCTCCGCACCACGTTTCAAGCTACAGTGTTACCCGACAACCCTCCTCTCTCCCTTCGTGGTCTCTCATCTCTTTCTCTCCCTTTATGTGTGTTTGGCAGTGGTTGTGTGAAGAAAAGAGGGGGAAGGTCATCGACTGCAATTTGGAGCTCTGTTTGTTCAAATTGGTTCTTTAGTTTGATCGGAGGAGGGGATAGGGGCTTGATTCACCGACCGCAAGCGTGGCAGAGGGGGTTGAAGGATTTTGATGTGAACATTTCAAAAGGATGAAGAAACATCATGGTTGCCCCTGTTTTGTTTTATTTTAAATTAAAAAAATGTAATTTTTTAAAACTCGTGCGTGCTCGTGCGTCAAAGGCCTTGTGCCTCTTAGCATTTTCCATAGAAAAAAGGGAAAACACATTTCTAGTGCCCTAGCTAGCAATTTTAAACCGCTAAAATGTGTTTTCTTTAATTTTTAATAACTACGCGTATTATGGTGGTGACAAATTGTCATAAATTTGTATATTAAACATATGTCAATCGACACTATTCGAAGATTCAATACTCATTTTTTATGAAAATTTGGTATTGCGCTGGAGTGTTAAGATTTATTTATCGCAGGTTACCTACAATTTGCATCGCCAAAATATTATTGACGACCTTATTGTACAGAAGTCCAATAACCCGCCGATGTCCAATAGTTCTGACTTTCTTTAACCTAGCGATCAATTTTACCACATAAAGTAATGTTTGCGCAAGTTTACTGACTGAAATATTCGTCCATAAGTTACACACTTAAATTTCCCGTCATGTAATTGACGTTGTGGACTTTCGATAATCTTTTTTTTCTCTTTTGAATATAATGACCAACGACTCAACTATCGGAAGAGTGCTTAATTACCAGTGTTTTTAAAGTTGTAAATTAAACCGCATTTTCTCGCAATGATACTGTGTGAAGAAAGTTATATATATATATATATATATATATATATATATATATATATATATATATATATATATATATATGCATTACATTCCATTCGTAATGACCAAAAGGGACGACAAAGGCGGTTTTATATCTATCTTCCTCCTTTACCGAAATTTGATAATACCCTGATTTCATATCAAATTTTGAGAATATTGTTGCTTTATGTAATCTTTTAATGAGATCCGTTTTATTGGGTAATGGATATCTTATCCATTTTAATACTTTGTTTAAGGGTTTGTAGTTAATGACTAGTCTAGGAGCTCCTCTTTCTAACTCAGAAGCATTCATGACGTAAAACCCTGTGCAACTCCAAGGAGATTTGGAGTAGCGAATCAGACCTTTATTGATATATTCTCCTATTTCTTCTCTACAATATTTTAAGTATTGTTCATTCATTTGAATAGGCCGGGCTTTTGTAGGGATATCTTTCTCATTAAACCCGTCTATATAGGGTAAGGCTATGGTATGTATCTTTCTATGATGAAAGGCCATGAGATTTAAATCACATAGCTCTTTTTCTATTCTATCTTGAAAATCCTTAACAATTTTTTGAATATTAGATCTTTTGAGTTGTTCCTCTATCTTGTAATATTTTATTTCTTTTTGTAAAGAATTGATATGATTCTTTTTCCTAGAGATCATATTTATTTTGGAAGTGGAGATTTCTTCTAATAAATTTAATTCTTTTACCTGGGGAGGTTTTATAAATGGAAAAGTAATAGTCTTTCCCAAGACTTGAGTAACTATTCCTTTTTAATCTATTTTGTCGATAGGGTATAATAGGCAGATGAATGGAGTTCCTAAAATGATCTTTTCTGTCATATTTTTGACTAGTACAAATGAAGATCTAAAACAGATTTGGTTTTTGCAAATCTTGGCATTTGATAGTTTGTATTGAATGTTCATTTTGGATCCATTTGCACTATTAACTCCTTCCTTAGTTTTCTCATAATATTGAGTAGGAACTAATCCTTCTTGAATACAATTGACATCTGCGCCACTATCAATTGAGGCTATTATATTGATTCGAAAATCATTAATGACTAAGGTTATTTCAGAATGCCATTTATGAGTTATAACTATATTAAGAAGATTAAGATAATTTTCATTTTGTTCTTCATTATCTTTATCATGAATTTGTTTTAGTCCTGAAGCACTAGCTAAAGTTTCTTGGGTTTCAATAATCTTTATTCCGGCTAGTTCCATTAATCTAAATTCTAAGCTAAGATCATTTTGCTTTAGTTGATTAATTTCTTCTTTTAATATTTTCACTTCTTCTTGAAGATCTGATAAGGTTATTGTTGGCTTAGGCCGAAATCTATTGAAAATCTCATTCATACTATTTATTGGAGGGCTAATATCTTTTTTTAAGGTTTCTTCCTTTTTGACCTAAAGATTTAGTTGTTGTAGGAATTCGTCCCTCAAAGGGGAATCTTCCATTTTGTCAATTATAGAGATTAAGCTCATAGTTTGATCTTGTGTTAGCATATTGACACTTTGTCCTAAGCATCCTGCACAATCACAGAATCCTGAACTATCTTTGACACATTCTCTTTCTTCTTCTGAAGAAGAATGAGAGTCTGAGGAGTATTCGACCAGATTTACATCTTGGTCTTCATCTCCTTCATATTCATATTCTGAAGAGTAATGAGGATCTTCATTATTAATGAGAACACTGATTAGACTATCTTTGAGTTTTTGGTCTAAATCTAATTCATTTATTTTTTGTTGAGTTCTACATTTGTTTGCATAATGTCCTGGCTTTCCACATTTCCAGCAGACATTTTTCTTGGTAGGATTTACAGTTTTTTTGTTTGTAGGTTTTTGAGTTGAAGGATTTTGTTCATATGGTTTCTTTTGAAATGGTTTTCTCTTTTTATAACCCTGGGGTGGCTTAGTTTTAGATCTATTAATCCTTCTAGCTTTTGAACTAGGAGCTTGTAAAGGTTCTACTCCATATTGTTCACAAAAGCTACGTACTTCTTTTCTTGAGATTTGCATATCTTTTTGCATTTTGTTTTGAAGTTTGAAGTCAGTACAAACTTGTATTCCTGTGTGTACTATAGTATTATGAAGTTGTCCAAATGATAGTGAACCAAAGTTTATGGGATTCCCTTGATTGAAAAGTGATAAATTATCTAATACTTTTGATTGCATCAATCTAGGTAATCCTGCAATAAAGCGCTCCTTCCAGAAGGCGATGTTGCCATCTTCTCTTAGAGTTACTTTTGAGAAGAAGGTGTCCTTATACCATCTGTAATCGGACATGGTAGGACAATAGAGATTAGCGAGCTGGCTTGACGCTCTTTCTCTAAATATGCTGGGATCTCCTATGAAATGAAGTATAATAGTTTATATCAATGTTGCTACATCATCTTCTTCTCCATTCTCTTTTTTCTTTTCTAATATGGTTGATTTATCTTCAGGGGTCATGATGTTGTCCCACCAGCCACGTAACTGACAAGTGAAGCCATGAGTAATCATTAATGCTGCATTTCTATCTGTGTTGTTATGAACCTTATAGGCCGTGGCGGCCATAATCATTTGATGAGTAATATCTAGTATATTTTGTTCACTAAAGCCATCGATATTCCATTCATCGAGGCTAGTTCCACTAAAGGTATTTTGAATGAATTCTTTTCTTTCTTCAAATCTCATGTCAGAATAGGAAGGTCTTGGATAGTAGGCTCTTGTGTTGTTATCTGGACCAAACTTTCTAATTTTATTGATATTTAAATCTTTATCTAAATGATTTATTGAAAGCTTGTTTAACTTTTCTTTCAATTTCTCAACACTCCCTGAGAGATTAAAGGAATTAAATTCTTCCTTGGTGTATTGAGGAATTTTGAAAATAGGTGTCTGTAAAGGGTTTCCTAGAGTAAATGATGAAGGGGATTTTTTGGGTGTAGATGGTTCAGGTTTTTGAACCTCTATTCTACCTAACTGTTTTGACATAACTGTTAACATGGTATTAGCAAAATTTAATTGTTTATGAACTTTGTTAGCTTCTACCTTATAAGGAGATGCTTCGATTTCTTGACCATCTTTTATTACTATTTTGACTCCAGTTTGTGGAGGGTATTCTGAAGTAATGGTTCTATTGTCAGGAGTTTTCCAGGTAGTATCTATTTTTGTTATTGGATTGACGTTTTTCCAAAAAGGATAATTAAGGTTGTTTTTAATACAATAATTTTCGAACCAATCAAAAAAATAGATGTTTGTTTCAGAAACTTCCATCTCTTCATAATATAAGGTTCTAAGATTTTCAGTTTCTAGCTTACTAAAATTCTTGAAGTACCATAATCTCTTATCCTTGTTGTATTCAGCCATAAAATCTTTTCTAATGAAATCTTTATTTATTTCAAAACTAGATTTTACCCTACTTAACATGTTGATTTGAGATGGGGTTGGAGAATAGTTACTAGATTCTTCATCTTGATATATAGGTGTTGCTATGCTAGGACTAGACGTTGTGTCTATTCCTTTAAGTTTTGAAGATACAGAAGATCTTGGAAGATCTACTCTGTATAACTGTTGAGGAGTTCTAATACTAAATGAATTTGTCCTATTCATTCTTAAAGTGAGATTTGCTCCTTCTTGAAACAATTCTCTTACTTGAGTATTATGAACTTTTGGTTGAGGTAGGGAATTGATTCCTAAACGAAAGTTAGGTTTTGCGGCTACTTGTATTAAACCTACATGAATGAAATTAAAACCATCTTTGATGTGTTGATCTAAAACATCTTCATTTAATAATTTTATAGTACTGGTATGATCAGAACTATGTTGACAACATTCTATCGTAAAAATAGAATCATCTGATCTATTAAATAAAGTATGTTGCTTATAAATTTCTTTCTTTTTAATTATAGGGATTGACCAATTTTGAAGTGCTCTTTCTATTGAAGCTATTTCTAACTCTTGTTGGGCTATCCTAGAGAGTTCTTGATCTTGGTTACTAGAACCAGAGTTGGATGTTGATGGAATCATGATCTGTTTGTTCTTTCCTAAACTCATTTCACTTAGGGTTTTGATTAATCTAGCCATGTTAAACACTTAAGAATCTCAATAATAATGTTTCTTCCCAATCTAGCTAAACCAACGGTCTCACTACCTCTCAGGCTTTACTGCTGGGACCACTAGACTCCAGGGATACCTCACACTAAGTATTAAGAACTTTGAAGATAATAACAAGGTGATCAATGAAAACAGTAAGAAGAAATACAGTTGTAGAAAAACAAAAGATTGATCCAACAAAACTAACTACTGATTCCAGAACCCTTCCCTCACGGGAAAAGGCTCTGATACCAGATTTTACGGAAGGTAAAGATAAAATTCATGATAAAATAATCAGAGTGAAGAGTAATACTTACTGTAAAGCACACTTGAGTTTTAGCATTATATACATAAGTAAAACTCAAGCGTTGCATTGTATTAAAAACATCAAAACAAAAAACAAATTGTAATAAATATATTTACACAATAATAAAATTAAAATTGAAAAAATGTATATTGTGAAAAACTATTCAACTACTTACATTAAATAACAACATTCATAAACTTAAAGTTTATTTACGTTTTGTATTTCACAAATATTATCTATATCTATATATATATATGTCAAGCACACTTGAGTTTTAGCATTAAATACATAAGCAAAACTCAAGTGTTGCATTATATTAAAAACATTCAAACAAAAAACAAATTGTAATAAATTTATATATTTCAACAATAATAAAATTAAAATTGAAAAAGTTTATATTATTAAAAAGTATTCAACTACTTACATTAAGTAACAACATTCATAAACTTAAAATTTACTTAAGTTTTGTATTCCACAAATATTAAAAATTAAATTCAATAAGAAAATAATATTTATTGACAAAAATTTAGATAAAATAGATTTAGAATTAAAACATTTCTATTTATATTTAAAGAACATTGAGTTTTACATTAAATACATTAAACCATAAAACTCTCATACCTTTGTATTAAAATACATTAAAAAATGATAAAATTTCTCTGTAATAAACTATTAATATATTAAAAAATAAGTAAAAACTAAAAAAAATTGTATTGTCAAAAAATATTCAACTACGACTTACACTAAATAACAACATTCATCAACTTAAAAATACACTTAAATTATCTTAAGTTTTGCATTTGAAAAATATTAAAAAATTAAAATCATTTAGTAATAAATAATATGGATAAAATATTTTAAAATTGAAAAATGCCGCTATAAGGTATTAAATATTACCTTTAACATATATGTGCATTTTTGAAAAATGAATTAAATATATTTTTTGATTTATGATATATTAGTAAAAATTACTTGAGGAAGAATAATAGTGAAAAATATTAGTGGGAAAAGTTGAATAAATTTTTGTTATGAGAGACCTAGTGTATCCCCTTAACCTTATCGTAGAGTCTCAAGGGATTAGTCTCATGACTATCAGCCGTGAGAAAAAATTCGAAAACTAAATAAGTTGAAAAATAAATAAATCCACAAGATAATATTTTAGGCTATTTTTTTTTGTTAAAATACTATTTAAGTTATCACTTATTATAATTCAAAAAGTTAAAATTAATTTATTTTTCTTGGTCTTGATAAGTCACAGCAAATGACTTTCAAGGTAAAAAGTATAAAAAATTATATTAAAACTTATTTCATGACATTAAACACTTATTACTTAACTTTTTTTAACATAATTTAAATATTTAAAATTAACTCAATAGTTTTTCATATTATTAAATAAATTAAATATTTAATTATTAAAATTATTTCTATGCTAATAATTAAACTTGAGTACTATTAATTATTTATACAAAAAAACTATAATAATATTTATTGAAAGATCTTAACACAATTTTTTTTATATTTTTAATTTTTATTTAGTTAAACTATAATAATTTTTATATAATATTAAAAAATATTGTAAGTAAACTCGTATTTTCACGAACGGGTGTAATATCTAGTATATTAGTAAATACACATACACATTCAAAACATTAAAGAAGAAGGAATTAGATGAAGAACAAAATTAAGATGTAGTTACATGCATGTAGTTTACTTTTTTCCAATCATAACATAACATATGAATTAATTTTTTTTTATTTCATTTGTAATTAAATTATGAAATTAGGGTGGTTGGACTTTTTATTGGACAACAACATAAAGAGTATTCAGAGTTTTTTCCTATGAAGAAAACCCTTTAATAACTTTATCATGATTATGGAAGACATTGCCGATAAACCCGAATGAAATTTTTGATAGTTTCGTAACTCGTCACAAATGACAACCAAATAAGTGGACATTCAATCATTTTGTGAAAGTAGTACAAAAGGTCACCCTAGTCCAGAGGCGTTTACACCCTTAGGAAAATTAGGCAATTGTCTAAGAACTCCAAAAATATTTAGGCCCCTAAAAAAATTAGTACATATAAAATATACTACTAAGATTTAACGAAGGTAATAAAACAATAAAAAAGCAAGTAATATTAATCACAACATATGAAATGCAACATAAGAACTTAGAAGTGCAACTTTAGTAGTTATTAGTACTTGTATTTTTGTATTAATAAATTGTCATTTTTCAAAAAAATAAGAAAATAAAATATTAGTTTCTTTTACATTCTCAAAATTTAAAAAATTAATTTGTGTTACTCATAACAATTATTTTTTATGACTTATGTATCTATAATATTTTACAAGTTTGCTCTTCATAGACTTCATTCATTATTTCTTCTCTAAAAAAAAAGAATTTTTTTTCTACATTGAAGTGAATTACAAATGAGATATTTGACATCAAAATGTTGCAAAATCTCACAATGTTTCATTCGTTGTGTTCCTGATTCTATTGTTCATAATATTTTATTTATTTCACAATATCAAACTCATATAAATGATTTGCAGCTCAAAAAACTATTAGATTAATATAAAAAATTAATAATTTATATAATATATCAGGTATTTTTAAGATTTTTATCAAAATAAAACCACTTTAACATTTTTGCCATAGGCCCCAAAATCTTTACACACGGTCTGTCTAACCGTAACCATTATTATCAGAGGTTGAAAGAGAAGGGACAGAAGGGGGAGGGGGGTGTTGGGGCAAAGACCCAACCAGAAGTGAATTGAGCGAGCGAAGCTGTATTGTATTGCAATTGCAATTGCTTGCACAGTTAGTTAATTGGTGTAGGTAGGAGTAGGACAATCTAGGAGGAGCAATGCTGATGTGGTCCAAACACCCAACCCAATACGCCAGCCAACAGTGTACATTATTACATACATACATATATAAAGCTCAACCTAGCTACCTTCTTTTTACAACATAACCATTTGCCACATACCTTGATATCTCTACAACCGGTTTGGTAAGACTCTGAAATTACATTAAATGAACATATTCCTCTTAATAAATCACTCATCATATACACTTTACTAAATATTTAAGATACTTAATTATGCTTATTAGACATTATTATTGGTGATTTACATATTTACGCATGTAATGAAATACAATGTAATTTGTATGTATTTATTAATGACAAATGTAACACATGAAACGAAGAGGGGTCCCCAATAATAGATTTATGTTTTGATGGTGATATGATATGATGTGGGGTTTCATTCAGATGAAATGAAAAACAAAGTTGGCTTAAAATTTGATGTTAGTAGCTAAAAAGAGAACGTGAGGGCGGCGGGGGCATCATCATCACCATCCTCCTACTGGAATCTAGGCTTCCAGTTCTATTCTGTCATCCCACATGTGTTGTGTTGTGGGGTGTGACATTTCCTCGGAAATTCTCGGTAACTGCTATTTACCATCTGTTTCCAGATTAATATCAGAATCTAACCAAATCAGAATAAAAAGGAAAACATAAATTATCAACATCATTGAGCATATTTCTAATCAAGTCACTTTTATCTCATTATTTTGGGTATCAAATATATTTCCTCCTTTATAGCTTCTCTTTCTCAGTTTCAAAAAAAGCTTCTCTTTCTGTCATTGAATGTGGATTTTGATTTCTTTTTTTCTTTTTGATTGAAGGCACGAATGTCAAATCTCTATTCTCAAAATTAAACAATCCTATTTTAGGAAACAAAAGGTTGAGATTCAATGTTATTTTGAGAAATAAAAGGAAAGAAGAATTCAAGGATTTCTAATTGCTTTTTTTTTTTTTGGTACATCGAAAAATCGAATTTCCAATTGCTAAACTTACTAGTTTTCATGCGATTGATCTTTCCAACCAAAATAATTGACAACCTACTCTCTCGTGTACTTTAATATGGAATTATGGATATTTCATTTCAACAACTACTACCATGAGAGTTCAAAAAATTAGATAATATTAATGATAGAGAAAATGATCGATAGACATTTGCATATATGGTCTAAACACACACATTAGTGACAAGTGATAAAAAAGTAAATACATAATGAATATTAAGAAGAGAGAGATAATTAAAGTGTTTGTTAAATACTATCTATTATATATTACTCTCTCAATTCCTAATTATAAGACTCTTTGAAGACAATTACACTTATTAAGAAAACATGAGTAATGATATATACACACCTCATTTTTTAAACACTCAATTTCCACATTTTTTATTTTTATTTCTCTCATCTTATCATCTATCACATCTCATATTTTCTCTCTCTTACTTTTTCTTTTCTTTTTATCTCTCTCACCATTCCACCTCTCCACCTCAAAAGAGAGGTGTGTATCAAACATTACTCAGAAAACATGTGAATTGAGATTTCTTAGGTCTTAGACCTCTTTCTCATAGTGATATTCTCACCAGCTAGAATGGGAAATTGCATGAACCATGATCAACAAAACCAATCCCAAAAGCAGCGGCAAGGTTAGTTTTTTTTTTTTTGAAAGTGGCAAGGTTAGCTTGATCCCCATATATATTTTTTGTTTTGTATAAATATAATTTTATTCTATTTACTTCCTTTTGTTTACAATATTGTTGATCTCCTTTCCAAAGGGAAAAGACCGGCCTTTAAAAAAAATTGAGCTTAATTAATGCATTTATTAAAAAAAAACTATACAATCTTCCATATTTATCCTTATTTCTTTCATTATTGTATTGTATCTCACTATCTGATCTATTTAATATTGTTTCACTCTCTCTTAATAAATAGAATGAGTAAAATTGAAAAAAAAAATAACTTTTTCTTGAAATTAGCAGGAAATCTTATATTAAGGGACACCAATTTTTTTCTAAAGGATGTTATAATTAGGAACAAAAAAGAGTACATTTTATGTATCTAAATATCGATCATTAATGTTTTGGTAATCACACTTAAATGAGGGCTGCCAGTGCAATGGGAATGTGACTAGACACCATTCCTCTTGCCAAGGTAAAGACAACTCGTTTGATCCCCTCTCTATTTCTATCACTACAACTTGAGTATGACAATGTTAATCTTTTTGCTTGTCTATCTCAAAGATGCAAATATATATAATTTATGGTGATTGAGGCTCCATCCAACAAAAGAAATGGCCATATACACAGATCATACTGGACCACTTGATACTTACTTGTCATAAGCATAGCCAACTATCATGTATAGAGCCAGATATCAGCAATATTCATTAATTATGTGTGTTAAAATGCAGTGTAGCTAACTAGATGTAATGAGCAATCAAAGATATGTTTTCTTTCTGCTTTCGAGATAAAATAAGGAAGTGAATGATGATAAGAGTATTGTTAGATATATAAGAGTATAATATGATATAGTCTTATTTTATTTTAGTACATGTTAATTTGATTGCCCTCCCAACATGCTATTTTTTAAAATAAAATTTTCTTAATTAATTTATTTAAAATAATAATAATATTTTTTAGGTTTATATATGTTTTTAGTCCCTTGGAAAATAGGGTGAATCTAAATTCCTTATAATTTTTTTATAGGTTTTGGTTCATCAATCTTTTTATTTGACATGCAACAATATGGTCTATGTGGATTGCAAGAAATGCTATAATTTCCAACTCCTCAAGGTTTTGCTTTGAAGATATCTTTCAGTTGTTCAAGATAAAACTTGGTGATGGTTGAGAGCCAGAAATAGGTTATAGTGATATAGCACATAGCGACGAGTCTGCTATGCTAATTTTTAATATAATTTTAAAAAATATATATATATATATAAATGCTAAGAAATGATAAAACAATTACTCAAGATTCATGACATTCATATTAACTACTATAAAATATCACACGTCTTAAATAAAGTATACAAGTACCAACAAAAGTCAAGGAAACCAAGAAGTTTAAACATATAATTTTTAAACTAAACTGCCTAAAGTCATGAAAGTAATAAAGAAATTCCTTAAGGATCATCAGATATCCACAGATCAAAATCTTCCTTCACTTTCACTGAATTACAGTCCTATACCACTTCCTTCTCATCCTCCTCAAACCAAATCCTTTTGGTGTATGTTTCCGAAGCAAAAACACTAAAAAACCTCCCAACAATGTTCCTAATATCAGCTTTCTTATTTTGTGGGCAGCTTTTGGGTTTTTACTATCTCCACTGATGCTATGACTACTATTTCCTATACTATATACTATTTCTGAAATAAAAATGTCTACTCCGATAAGTGTCACTCTCTTATTCTATGTCTTTCTTTATAAGTTTTTTCTCTCATACTATAATTAGTAGAGAGATGATGTCATATTTATATTTTCTGATTTTTTAGTAATTTAAATATTAAATAATTTCATACTTTCAAAAATAATTAATGAATTAATATTGCATTTAATAGTTATTAATGATATTAGAATAATTAACAAAAGTCAATTGTGGTTTTTTTTTTCTCGAAAATAACTATTGTATTAATTTGACATTTAACATTTAATGTTTTTTAATGACATTAGAATAATTAATAAAATTTAATTGTGACTTTTTTATCATTAAGATGTATGTTGAGAAAGTCTTTTTTTAATGATTATGGTTGTTTTTTATATTACAAAACAAATATTCAAATGCTATAAAAAATTGAGATCAAATAGTTTTAAAAAAGAATAGAAAGCAATAAATTTGAAAAAAAAGAATTAGAATGTAACTAGGATTAGAAAAAAAAAATCTTAAATAAATGATATATGTATTTAAAAAAAATGAGAGAGAAAATATAAAAATGTCTGCTTTATACTGATAAAGTATTATTATTCCATATGTGCATGGTGCGAGATCAATACTAGTACAAAATAAATACTAACACGCCATCTATTTAATAGGTGTAGCGTATCCAAAAACATAACTTAAGTTTGTTATATATGTAACTAGACAATGGAGATATATGTTGATTGTTTGATTAGGGAGGGAGGAAAGGAAGTGAATTAAAAGGAAGAAAGGGAAAGGATGGGAAGAGAAGGGAAAGGCAGCAGAAGTTATATTATATAAAGAGAAGCAGTGGCAGGAGAGCGCCTGCAGGGTGGTCTGTTTTCATTCTCTCTTAGTTCACCTATACTATTTGCTTTTCCTTCCCCTATACCATACCATACTGGGGGACCATCCACCACACACAATCAATGGCAATGGCTGTCACTAAAAGTCAAAAAACACACACCACATCACTACTCTCTCTTCTCCACCCTTCTTCTTCCTTGCTTGGATGGTTAATTTGGCATTTCCTCCTCCCGGCCCTCTTTAACTATATAGCTACTCATGCATTCATTCATAAGCCCCGTACACCATATTACATTATATAACCAGTTAATATCATTAATTGACTGCCCTGTTGTTGTTGTTCTTCTCCTTCTTCTTCTTTTTGTTTTAAGTAATTAATCAAATATATTTTTATGGGTGTAAATTAAATTTGGTTCGGGAACAACTGGCGTTTTGGTCTGAAACCGGAAGCATATATATATTGTACAGATTATACCAAATATGATGAAAAGGACAAGTTGCTCACATGACCACAATAGGTTCATTATTCATGGCCCCCACGTAAGTGTAGTAATGTTATAATGTAATATTGTAATCCTATCTATTTATCTAGCTATCTACCTTTCTTTCTCTCTCTCTCTCACTGAGTCACTGGCGAGTGAGTGAGGTTGGAACAATGCTTTTGCTTCTTTTCTTTCCTACTTGCAAAGAACCTTCCTTCCTCTGTGTTTGTGTGAGGTTAACTATAGTTTAGTTGTTGATAGCTAAAACCCACATCATATATATGATCACTTTCCCTCTCACTCTCTCTCATTTATGTTATGATGTGCAGGTCAACAAAATATATAACAACAACAACTTGAGTGACTCTACTCCGTCCATGTCCATGGAATATAATGGATTGTAGTGTTTTTTGTTTAGGGTTTGGAGGTCAAATCAATATATGAAGCCACCGACGAGACGAGTGTTTTAATTTGCCTACTAGTGGTGTACTAAAACACCCTCACCCTCAGCTACCAATCTGGCCGGGTATAATATCTTCCCTACCTCTCTCTCTCAAGTCTCATGCTATATATTTTGTTCCTCGGCCAAGGTTTTCTTTTGTTTGACCTCATCATCTTCTTAACTTTCAATTCAATTCGGACCCACTTTTTCTCAGACTTTTCCATTTCTTGTCAATTTTGGTTTTTTTTTTTTCTTGTTTGCTTTCCTTAATTCCCTCTTCTTCTCTTCCCTTACTTTATTCTTTTCTATTCATTTCATCAAAATTATTTTATTCCTTAATTCATTTTTTGGCAGTAGTACTGTTTCCCTTAGATCCAGAGGCCGGTGAATTGAAGGCAGGTCAGGTGAGTGATAATTTGATGGAGTTGATGGAAGAGGTTAAAGGGCATTCTGATAGCAGGGAAGAAGGGGAGGAATTAGAGGAAACAGCAACACCAGAGATCATCACAATCACAGGTGAAGAAAGCAGCAGTATCAATTTCCTAATTATACATTAATAATATTCACAACAACATATACTCTTTAATTATCATCACCTTAAAGTATCAATTTATTCATCCATGTCATGATGATGATCATTAATATTGTCCAGATGCCACTTACAATTCATCATCTGGATTAGGGTTACACCAGCAACAAGATGCTGCAGCAGCAGTTTCTAATTTCACCAATCGCAGGAATCAGCAACTAGACTTGATGGACTTGACACTTGGAAGCCACAACCACACGGAATTAGAGGAACATGGATCAGGATCAGGATCAAGAGAAAGAGATCAGGTGGTGGTGGAGAAGGAGCACATGTTTGACAAAGTGGTGACGCCAAGCGATGTGGGGAAGCTGAACAGGCTGGTGATCCCAAAGCAGCATGCGGAGAAGTACTTTCCTCTGGACTCCTCATCCAACGAGAAAGGCCTTCTCCTCAATTTCGAGGACCGCAACGGGAAGCTGTGGCGTTTCAGGTACTCTTACTGGAACAGCAGCCAGAGCTATGTGATGACCAAAGGATGGAGCCGTTTCGTCAAGGATAAGAAGCTTGATGCAGGTGACATTGTCTCCTTCCAACGAGGACTCGGTGATCTTTACAGACACAGGTTGTACATTGATTGGAGGAGAAGAACTCATCATCCTCATCATGATCCTAATTCAAATTCACTCATCACACCTTTCTTCCTTCCCAATCACTACTCTATCAGATGGGGCTCTTCTTCTTCTGCTGCTTCTGCTGCTGGCGCCAGATTCTACTCCCTACCTTCTCCTATACCTCCATCCTCTACAACTACCATGCCCTTGCCTCGCTTATACAATGATCATTTTCACCAACAAAATTACAACATGTATAATTTTCATCAGCAGTACCATCATGGCGAGCTGAATTCGCCAGGATCTGGGTCAGTCTATTATCTGAGCTCTCCTCCAGCAGTACCATCAATGAGGGATCAACAAGAGATCAGAGGGAGCATTAATGTCCCCATGATCATTGATTCTGTACCAGTTTCTCATCATCATCACCACCACCACCACCACCAGCATGGGGGCAACATGAGTGCTTCTTCTGCTGTTGCTGGTGGTGCTAATAGTACTGCTGGGAAACGCCTAAGGCTATTTGGTGTGAACATGGAATGTGCTTCTTCTTCTTCTTCGGCGGCAGATCAAGAACATGTCAGCAGTACAATGCCCCTTCTTCAGCGCCGTGAAGATCCACTTTCATTATCATCATCAGCAAGGTTTGGGGATCAGAGAGGGGGAATGTTTGATTTGGATCCCTCTTTGCAGTATCGCCAGTGAATCACCCATTAAATAAATTCATGGAGAAGATTTAGTTTCAAAGTTAGTTGGGATATCAAGCCAAACTCTCTTCTGCAATTTTTGTTTTTCCTTTCTTTCATCAGCTAGCTATGAAGGAAAAAGAGCTTTAGCTGCCAAACTTTCTTTGCTAATCTTCTTCTTTTGATCAGTAATTTTAGTCTCTAGCATTTGAGCATCCTAGTAGTACGTTTATTAGCTGGGGATTCGAGTCCTGAGAAATCATTTCTCATGAAATATTCCATTAGGCTGGCTTTTCAAATGTGTATAAAACTACAAATATATATATATATATATATATATTTATCGCAATATAATATATATGGCTTTTTATTGCATCGAATTCGATACTAGTGTAGTGTCTCTCTCTTCTGTTTCCGGTGGCTGCATTTAATGAAAGAAAAAGCTTGTTGGTTTCTTCTTCTTCTTCTTCTATCGTCCTCTAATGTTTCTGTTAGGCTTGTTGGGATGATGTCGTTCACAACACTGCTGCTGCTTCAGTTAGGCATTGCAGAAGAAGATCAGAGCAGAAAGTTGTCCAGCTGTAAAATATTGGTGAATATATATATTCTTTCTTTCTTTCTTTCTTATTTAAGCTTAGCTAGCTCCATTGGCATTCATTATTTGACTTACTATGCTGCTATTACTATTATATACTATATCATATATTAATGACTAGTTACTCCTTCCCCTCCTTGTCTATGAGTCTATCCCCCTTTGAACTTTCTTGTCTTCTCTCTTATGCAACAGTCCCCTTCTTGTCTCTGGATGGATCACCCAGTACTGCTCACAAATACAAGCGTGGAGATTTTTCCCCATTCTCCCGGGGCTGGCTTCAAGAAAAAGTAAGTATTCCTATTTCTGTTCAGACCAATTTTTCACACTATTATTTATTATCTGCAGCAGATTTAATGCATTGTTTCTCATTTCTCATACTTAATTATCTTAACTGCATGTTTGCTCTATAGGCTTCGATTATATATAATTACTTTTTTCGAAAGATAAATTTAGATCGACTATTTTCTCATGTTTAGTTGGAATTTTCCTTAATCATTATATTAATATATTACAGCTATATATTAACACTTTTATCTACTTATCATTTGTCAATGATGGATATCAAATGTTTTTTTATAGGTTAATGTTAATTGTTAGTAAATTAGTTCATTCACGAAGGATTTAAACACTAACTTTTTCCCAACAAATCTCTTCATTCTCTTAGGTCACTTGACGAGCTAACCTCCCCTGGTGGATATCAAATGTGATGATGATAATAAGAAATTTTAGTTTTTTTGCTGAAAATTGTTTCTTTCACTCCTATTTCACCTCCACCATTCAAGAATAGATAAAAATAAATGAGAGAAAAACAAGAGATATAGTGGTGATATGATATGAAAAGAAACGATCGATATATACAAAGAAAAACTAGGTGAAAATCAAATGTAAGAGAACTGATGATGTGAATATATTCAAGTTGTTTTTTTTTTGTATAAAAATGTGATATCCCACATATCAAGCTTAACTTGCTCATAAAAAACTTGTTTTGAATTATGATTTATTCACACTTCAACTTCAGTTACGTTTTTTTTTCTACTTAATTTTCCTCTCTTTCAACCATATCACCTATCATATGTTTTACTTTTTTTTTCTATTTTTTTTCTTCTATTTTTCTCTATTCTCTACTCCATTTACCCTCACAATGGAGTGTTAACAAAATTTTATCTATTAGTAAGAAGAATACAGCTACACATGTCTCTAAATATTTTAGGGCGTGGGAGAGCTATTGAAATTAATGAATAATGGTGTTGTCTGCTTTTAATGGCTCCAATTCATCCATTTTGCTTTCAGGTTCTTAAGATAATTTTTTTTCCTGAAGATATATATGTGCACACATTTATTTATAGTTGGTTCGTGCATATTATTTACCATGTTTATTAGATGTGAGAGATTGTTGGAAATTTATTAAAAGTCATTTTGAATATTAACCTCACATTTATTACAAATAGACTGTTCATGGCATAAAAAGGAGAGATTAAACGGAATGTTAGGTTGTCACAGTGAGGTAATTGAAAGCAAGACTGTAAGATCCAGTAAGGTAGACAAGACAGACATAGAGCGAGGATCGAGAGTAGGACTTTTCCTTTGCTTTGCTTCTGCTACACACACTTGAATGTTGAAAATTGAAATTGAAATGATATACAGAAAGAGTATCTCAGATCCTTTGCTAGTGTCAATGTCCACGAGCACATCCCGAAACTGCTGGAAGAAAGAGATTACAAATGATCCTATTTTTTCAATAATCCAAATTTAATATGCTTAGATTCCAACCCAAAGAAAATTCATTGTCTATGGCAGCAGTGATGATCTTAAATATTCGGTTTAATTAAGGAAACCAAATAAATGACACAAAAAAAGCATGTTTTATTCAAGGTTTATTATGAGATGTAGAATTGCGTATGAGCACTAAAATTAAACCTACTTTAGGTACCTTATTATTTATTTATGCCATTCTTGAGTTCATGTGATGTGTTACATGCACTTTTCAAATTAAACATGCACAAACTGAATAAAATTTAAGCTATAGAAAGACACTGTATAAAGGTTGCTCATTATTTGATTATGTCTTATTTTACAAATTTGGATTGTAGCTAGCTGCCTGGTACTTGTATGAAATATTTGTACACAACATGTAAAAGATGAAAAATGAGAAGAGAACACAAAAAGTGAATGATATGATGAAAATTGAAATCAAGAAAGACATGTAAGGGTACGTAATGTTTATGTGGAAAAATTAAAATTGAACAACAAATTAGAATTATTGTTGTCTAATCAAGCCTATGTTGAATGAGGGAAAATGATTTGAAGAGATAGTATAATGCATACATTTATCAGACATCTAAAATAAGACAAGAGGTAAGTAATGAATATAATATATGATAGAAAATAGAGATGGAAAAAAATGTCTATTATAGATGTCTCAATATTTATATGTCTATGGGTCATTCCTCTTTGAATAAGTGAGTATTTTGCAATTTACTATTCATTTATGACTGATTAGTTGAATGTTTTCTTTTAGAAGGCAGCTATATATTTGTAAAAGCATAAATTGGATTAATATATATCTACATTTTCAGATTAGTGTTGAATAAGAGGACTGTAATTTTTTCTGGGGTTATCTAAATGACCCATGATAAAGTTTGGGTTAAATAACTCATCATCTAATCACATTGGAGATAAATGAGTTGAAAATAAATTAATAAATAAAATGTAGAAATTCCAACTGACTTATCTCCAATGTGATTGGATGATGGGTTATTTAACCCAAACTTTATCATGGGTCATTTAGACAACCCCATTTTTTCTTCAAATGTCTCAAAATTAAAGAGAAACTACTTTACACACATTTTTGCCTTTTTTATCAGCAGAATTTTTAATTTTTTCAAGGGAGATTTCCAGCAGGTTAAACTATTAATTGGTTTGTTCCATGGGATTAATATACTAGCTAGTAGTATAAACATTGTTTGTTTACAATGATTAACGTTGTAATTGTTTTGCCCAAAGTTAAGCTAAGTGTGTATTAGATTTAGAAGGCTAGCTTAACTCTACCTGAAAAACTAGCTTAGAGGTGATGACTGCTCTAATTTTATGAGGATTATATTAGTCATATCTTTAGTTAAATGTGTGACTTCTAATAGAGTGCAAATGAGAGAGAGTGTTAGTAACATATAAGTATGCATACCATAATACTTTCATGTTATATAATTATGTTCATCTGCTATTTATGTTTGCTAGCTGTGTGTGAATTATGCAGAAGCTGCAAAATAAAAGCCCCAACCCAACCACTTTGTAACTGGTGATATATGCAAGACCAATTTTTAAATTAACCCCACCTCAGCTAATGCATTCACTCTACTGATCAGTGATGTTCATAAATTCTTTCGCATTTGCGTGCGAATCACATCTAAGTATCATAAATTTATGCAAAAATTCCTCTATATATTGACCATCAAATATGTTGGAGACAAAGAGCATCGAAGAATGTTATATAACTTGATTTTTAAAAACAGCTGATCAGAGCTTGTGTAAATTAAAACCAACTATATCCTGCCAGGTGGGATCACCATCTCGTGTATAAATAAGTGAAATACAATAATAAACTAACAATTTAGTTTAGATGAGTTGAATGCTTGTGTGAATATTTGAAGTTTTAGAGAATTCACATTTTAGATGAGTTGAATATTGGACATATATAACATTTCAAATTACTTATTTTATACACTTCACATATTGTGTGTTGAATTTCATGTAATGCTATTTGAAATTTATTAATATTTGTATAGATTTGATTAGTTGAGTTTTGTGGTTTTTATTAGTTTTTCATAAATTTAATTTTAAATTTCTAAATGATAAGTTCAAGGTCTCCATGGGAACGAAAGGTAAAAACAGGGATGAGGTACAAGATCACCACACTGAGGGAATTGAAAATGGGGACGGAAACAAAGAAGGAATGCGGGACGGAGAGTAGCGAGGCACTCCCATCTCTGCCCTTTGCAGATGTTATCTCTAGTTAGTAATTTTCTGCTGTCCTTTTCCCTTCGAAAGGAAGTAGTTTTAATAAGTTAATAATTCAATCAATAGCTATAAAAAAGGCATGGGTATTTCCGTAAAATTAACTTAAATTAATCAATTTATTAATTTCAATCCTCTGATCATCTGACACTTCAATTTTGCTTATTTCCCACGGTCTTTCTAAATGTTGCTTGATCTAGAGTCTTTTTCAATAAATTGTATTCGATTATTTGTAACTAGAGATCTTTGAATTCCAAATTAAACTGTTGATAATTTTCTTAGCAAATACAGTAGAAATTGTGTTTGTTTGTCCTGTTTCCCAATGTAAAACCTGCTCATCCACTTTCTTAGTAACATATGTGTCATGTAATAATTGGGATAACAATAAAATTACACCTACCTAAGTTGAATGATCGATGATAGTTTTACATTCTTCAATTGGTTGTGTCCGCCTCTTTGGTGCGTCATCTCGTAGATCTATGAAACAATCATTGGTGTTTACCTCAGCGAGACAACACCTATGGGCATATATCCTTGACTCACTTTGAGTCATGCTTTTTGTAGGCTTGCAACCAGTCTCGGTAACATTCCTGCATGGCCTCTTGATCTTCCTTTAGGATATATACTTATACGATTGACACCTACAATGTACTTCACGGTTAAGTAGTCCGTAGCAGTGTTTTAAGACTCGGCTCGGTGGTCGACTCGGTCGAGGTACTGAGTCAATGAGTCACTGGTCGGACCACTGGGTCAACGGGTGGACTGCTTGACTCGGTCTATATTCAAATATTCTAAAAAATATCCATTGCAATTTTAAGTTAAGGTATAAATTTTAAAAAACGCGTGATATAATCAAACAATATCATGGTCTAGTGGTAAAGGATTCCCTTTTTTCCCTTCTGGTCCCGTGCTCGAATCCTCCTTGCAACACATTTTAAACATATTTCACGTTTTTTCTACTTTTATCAACAAAAAAAAAAAAACTGTTGTCAGAATAATTTAAAAAACAAAGGCCCACTGTAACAAAAAACTGTTGTTAACAGAATTTAAAGAAAAATAATGAAAGGCCCACTATATTATATAATAATTAGCCAGCTCTAGTCTAATTATTGGGCCTTATTTCAAAAAAATTATACTGGGCCTCACGTGCTGACCCATTAGCAACTAATTTAAAAAAAAAATTAAAAAGAGTGACTGGCCGGTCTGACCGAAAATTGACCGAGTCACCGGTTCAATCGGCGAACCGGCCGAGTCAAACCGGTTCACAACGAGCTGATTGCTTAACCGATCTGTTAAGAGGCTCGGACCGGTTGGACCGGCCGGTCCGAGCCGAGTTTTAAAACTATGGTCTGTAGAGCTACCACTCTAATCTTGTTGAGAGTTAGCCAATGTTGACATTGTAAGAAGAGACACACCTGATGACGAGTCTGACAACATCAAAGCCGACGGTCCCTCCCCAAAGACAACACTGGTCTATAAATATATGATAGGTCCCCCCACCGCTTGGGTGGTGCCTGTTATTTATAACTTGGATTTTGGTCCGAACGAACCATGGGTTGCCCGGCCCATTAAGTATAAAAACGTTCAGCCCAAATGTCTTATGCATTGGTACGCCAATATCAGACCACAAGCCCACAAGACACTAAGGCTTAGAATAAGACGAAAGTGTCTTTAACCAGTCCACAATCATTAAAGCATTCATAATATAATTGAAGTAGGCGTGTGAATTATAACACATGCACATTTGGATAAAAGCGAATAACAATAATCACATCAGACTAGCTCTTTCCTCTTCTTTTTTCCTTGCGTGTTGAATCGAATTTGTCAAATCTCTTTACCTGTCACCTCATATGCCCTTACTGTGGCAAGAGCCATCATTGCCTTTCCTGCTACAATTACATTAACATATATCTACAAATATTTGGGAACTTGAGCCGCAGCATTATCATGCGTCTTTAAATCCCACTGACATAATTACCATCATGAGAAATAAATATAATTAAAAGCACACCAAATAAATTCACCCTCGAAAAGTTGTGTCTGCTCCAATTGTCCTTGAAGCGTCATGTCTTCCGGACTAAAACGTCCTTTCCACTTGACTTTCACGACGAATCACATCCGTTCAAATTCAAATTCTTGACCAACGTGTCCCTTTAATCTAAACATCAAACCTGACCTTTGAGTGTCCGCGTGGAAGCACGCGTCCACTCACCTGCTAATTAATTCACCTTTTCATCTCATCCCTTCACCCCTCCTTCCTTCTCTATATAAAGTCTCACCTTTTACTCCTCTTATCATTTATCTACATTTCCTTACTACCCATATTCTCTCAAGAAAAAATCCAACATTTTGCTTCTTCTCTGCCAAACCCGTTTCTCTGCTTTCTGCACTTAGCATCGACCACCCCAGCAGTCTTCCAAGTTTCAATCTTTCTCTCAGGTAAATATTCTTTTCTTTCTTCTTCTTTAGCTCTATATTTTCACATGAACTTACGTATGAAAGTTCTTACCTTTAACACCCATAACTCTTTCTCTACCCAGAAAACACTGCATAAATCTTGCATTTTAAACCAAAAGCTCATACTTTATTCCATCTCCATCTCACACTTCTAAACCTTTTACTTTCAGGATCCTCTGAAAATGGTTTCCAAACGTTCCCGTAACGAGGCTTCTACCCCTAATGTCCCACCTACTGCCGATTCTCTATGGGTTGCCAGTAAAATCAAAAAGCAATTTTCTAAAAACTGTACTCCAAAAGCTATTATAGATTTGATCACTAAGTACAACTTTAGGAAAGATGGCCTAGATGCACATTTGGATATAATCCCCTGCTCTCCTGATGAGCCATGTTGTTTTGGGGGGCCAGATAATCAAGGGCGAAACTTCACCTATCTCTTTGAAAATTTATTCTCCGATTTAAAATACACTCTACCCTTTTCTGATTTCACTTGCTCTGTGTTAACCCTTCTAAATGTAGCCCCCACCCAACTTCATGGCAATGCTTGGGCGTACTTAAAAGCCTTTGAGATTTTATGCCTAACTCTAAACATCGAACCCACCAGTAATAAGTTCTTCTACTTCTTTGAAACCTGTGGGCGAAACGTTAGAGGGGAGTATGTTTCGCTTGCTACTGCTAGGGGTCTAGGGCTATTTACTTTATTTAAAAGCCACTATAAACATTTCAAAGGAAAGTTTTTCAAACTTCGGGAGTCCGAACCCTGCAAAGATATATTTTATTTTGATGACGGAAGTCCTCGGTTTCCGTTCTACTGGACGAACCAATATGAAGTCATCATCAAAATTCCCGATGATGCCTTGACTAAAGAAGAACTAGTAGATTGCCAATTTCTATCTGGCTTAGGATTGAACCTTGCAGATTTTATGGTTGCCCTTTCTAAGAATGAAGTGGGTAAATATATTGGTAAGGCATCCCATTATGCATTTTACCTTCCACTTTTATGCAAAAGATCTTCTTATATTCTACCACTTTTTTTTATTGTTACAGGAAAAATGGCTCGTCTCACTGAAGAAGACCTCCTCTGATTTCGCCGTGAACAACAAGCTGCTCGTGAAAAAAGGAACCCCTCAAAATCTATCGCCGACCAAGATACCAGCCATTCTGGCACTGAAATCGGCCGCCCTTCCAAGAAAAAGAAGAAGAATGAAGAGTCTACTTCTCAGAAAAACAAAACTTCTAACCAGACCTCTCTGGAACAATTTATGAACAAAAATGACTCTCCCGGGGTGAACAAAGGCTGTTCATCAAGCGCTCCGCCTACTTGCTGGAAGAACTTGTTGAAGGAGTTTGAGGAACTAACCTCTACTGAAGTGACTTCACTTTGGGATTCAAAGATAGACTTCAACTCTTTGGTGGAGACGAACCTGGTTTTTGAAGCTGACCGTGAGAAAATGAGGAAGATGGGTTTGAAAGAAGCTTGTCAAGCTATGATGACTAAGGGTTTGGAGATTGCTGCAATCTCCAAAATGATTGACTTAGAATCCAGCAGATTCGATGGCCTTGCTAACGCCAAACTTGTTGAAGAAAAAGAAAAAGAAATTGGGAAGATGAAAGCAACATTGAAGTTGTTAGATAAATCCAACAAAGCCAATGAGAAGAAAGCCGCTGATTTGGCTTTAGAGATTGAAAATGTGAAGAAGACTGCTGAAGGTTACAAAGCTTCTGTTCAAGCATTGACTGAAGAAAATGACAAAGTGAAGGCTGATCTCGCCCAGATAACTGTCGTGCACAACCAAACTCTGAACGAGAATTCTAAGATGAAAACAGAGATTGCTGAATTAAAATGCTCTGTTCTAGATCAATTCGAGGCTCGTTTCGCCAAAGCACTGAATCAAATCTCCTTCCTCAATCCTGACCTGGCGATCAACATGGAGGGTTCAAACCCCTACGCTCGTATCGTGGATGGTAAACTGATTAGCCCGGATAACGCGGATGGAGAAGGAGAAGAAGAAGAAAAAGAAGAAAAAGAAGAAGGAGAGAAGAATGAAGAAGAAAATGTCAACACCAAAGAAGGGGAAGGAGAAACTCACTAGTTGCAAGTCTTGTGCCTTTTCCTTTTAGCAAATTATATAAAAGACCTCCGGTCTCTTTAGTTTTCCCGTTCCTTTATTCCCTTTGCTTTCATGTAACAAACTTTTCCCTTAATGCTATGAATTTCCTTTCAATATTACATGAATGCCTTAAATTCTTTGCATTCCAACATTTTCACATATTCTAATTGTTTCGCTTAAAACTTTCATATCTTCCACAATAATATTATTCCCTCATTCACACAAAGAATCACCAAAATAACTAATTCTATGACTAAGCATTATTTTACACAGTCACCAAAGCTATCATATAACTTCAATATATTAAAGTTCAAAACATAACTTAATGGAAATTTCATTCACTAACCTTTTCCTCAGAATTGATCCGCCTTCATCATTATTCAAGCACATCGCTTTCTTATTTTACTGTATATAGTAAAATACTCTTGAGTGAATCTCAAAAAAATTTGTAAAGTTTAAACTTAATCAACTACTTTGGAATCATAAGGCTTTCGTGTATATAACTTAGTCAATTTTTTCATTTTTGACATAGTTACTCATGGAAATCAAAGTCACGATATTTGATTTCTTTAATATGCTCGCGTGGAGACTTGTGCTTAGTTTGGACAAGCTTAAATCCAATTTAAAGCTGTGCTTATGAATTCGTGGCCAAATGCTCTTGTTTTAAGAGACTTACTTTTTTCTCAATTGTCTGACATTGCCCAATTGATAGACCTTAGTTGATAAGTTTCCGCTATGGGAAAAATAAAATAAAATGTTACGCCCTTGAACATTTTTAAAAGGTTATGCCTCGTTAAAAACTCTCCCGCCTGGGGTAGAGAAAAGAGTGCATACCTGTTTATTCATTAATATGTGATGCCTCGTTAAAAACTCTCCTTTTCAGGTAGAGAAAAGAGCACATCAAACTTAGTCTTACACAACAAACATATCCTAAACAACATGGAGAACCAACATAGTTTGTCACACACACAACTGAAACAACTACCACAGTCTTCAACATACACAAACTGAAACACACTGTACAAACATAGAGCAAGCTGGACGAACGTCTTGCACTTCAACTGTAATAGTAACGAAGATGCTGTGCGTTTCAAGCCCTCAGGACCCCTCGCCCAGACAATTCTTCCAAATGATACGTCCCTTGTCCCAACTCTCTTCGAATTCTGTAAGGTCCTTCCCAATTTGGTGACAACTTTGAATCATCTGGTCCTCTTGTTTTTCTTCTCATCACTAAATCGCCCACTTCCATTTGCCTTGGGACTACTCTTGAATTGTAATGCCTTTCAGATCTTTGCTTTACCACTGCTTGTCTCAAACGAACTTCTGCATTAGTTTCCCCTGCCAAATTCAAATCCACCAGCCTATTTACGTCATTATGTTCCTCACTATACGTTGCCACCCTGAACGTCATATCTTGCACTTCTACGGGGATCATCGCATCCACTCCATAAGTTAACTTAAACGGTGATTCGCTAGTGGTTGATTGTGGTGTTGTATTGTATGCCCAAATAACAGTAATCAATTCATCAACTCATAACCCTTTTGCTTCACCCAAACGTTTCTTGATCCCATTCAAAATTACCTTATTTGCAGACTCCACTTGCCCATTTGACTGTGGGTGCTCCACAGAAGCAAAACGCATCTCAATACCCATTTCTGCACAAAAGTTCTTCACACTTCTGCTAGTAAATTGTGTCCCATTATTTGAGATGATTGTGGCCGGAACACCAAATCTACAAATTATCTTCCTCCAATAAAACTTCTTAACTTTCTCTGCTGTTATCTTCGCCATTGATTCCACCTCAATCCACTTGGTAAAATAATCCACTGCAACTAGGACGAATCTAACTTGTGAACCTGCTGGAGTGAAAGGTCCCAAGATATCTACACCCCACATTGCAAATGGCCACGACGAACTCATTGAACTCAATGTTTCTGGCGGTGCCCTGTGCAAATCTGCATACAACTGACACTTTTCACACCTTTGTGCATATTCCATGCAATCTGACCTCAATGTTGGCCAATAAAATCCTGCCCTAAAAACTTTTACAACCAAAGATCTTCCACCTACATGACTCGCACAAACTCCTTCATGCACCTCAAACATGATTCTATCAGCCTCCTCTTTAGAAACACATCTTAACAATGGAATCCCGACTCCTCTTCTGTATAATTGATCGCCCAAAAGAGTATAATGGCTTGCTTCACGAATCTGATCTCTAGTGAACAAATGCAAATCAGCTCCCTCTGCTTCCAAACATAACTTAATTTGAGTCATCCAATCTTGATCAATCACCATTGGAATAGCCATAACTTCCTCATTTTCCACACTTGGGCTATTTATAACTTCCTGAATTACTGATTTGTTATTCCCCGGTTTCTTAGTGCTTGCTAATTTTGACAAGATGTTAGCCCTTGTATTCTCCTCTCGCGGAACATGATTAATCAGCACTTTCTCCACCTGCTTCATTAAATTATGCGCTTTTATCAAATATTTGGCCAATTGTGCATCCTTCGCCTGATATTCTCCTTGAATTTGTCTTGAAACTATCTGTGAATCTGTTTTGATTATGATATTCTGTACGCCCATTTCAATTGCGAGTCTCAAACCTGCAATTATGGCTTCGTACTCTGCTTGATTATTGCTTGCTTTGAAATCAAACTTTAACGATTGTTCAATTGTCACGCCTCCGGGTCCTTCCAGAATCACCCCAGCTCCACTGCCTTTGACATTAGATGAACCATCCACTGACAAACTCCACTCACTTTGTTCTTCATTCTTTTCTTCTGGAGACATCTCATTAACAAAATCAATCAAAGTCTGTGCTTTAACTTGCCCTTTTTTCTCAAATGAAATCCCAAATTATGACAATTCTACTACCCATGAAACCATTCTTCCTGCTAGATCAGGCTTTTGCAACACTTGGCGAAGTGGCAAATCAGTTTTGACTACCATTGGAAAGCCTTGGAAATAAGGTCTTAACTTCATGGCGGATATAATCAAGGCTAAGGCAGCCTTTTCAATTTTTTGATATCTCACTTCTGCTCCTTGGAGTGCATGACTCACAAAATATATGATTCTCAAATCATCTTTAATTTCTTGCAACAAGACTGAGCTAACAGCACTATCAAATATGGAAATAAACATTGACAATGAAATACCTGACATTGGCTTTGATAATATTGGTGGCTTTGATAAATGCTCCTTTAGATTTTGAAACGCCACTTCACATTCTTCTGTCCATTGAAACACCTTATTTTTCCTTGGACATTGGATAAATAGAGCTGATTTGTCTCCAGAGCACGGCAGGAATCTTGCTAGAGCTGCAATTCTTCCAGTTAATTTCTGCACATCTTTCACTGAGGAGGGGCTTTGCATTTCAAGAATGGCCTTACATTTGTCAGGATTTACCTCAATTCCCCTTCTTGTGATCATAAAACCCAGAAACTTTCCACTCTGAATCCCAAATGAGCACTTTTCCGGATTAAGTCTCATATTATGCTTCCTGAGTTCCCCAAAAGCTTCGCCCAAATCTGAACAATGTGTTAACATTTCATCTGATTTAACCACCATGTCATCAACGTAAATTTCCATGTTTCGCCCCACTTGCTTATCAAAAACTTTGTCTATCAATCTTTGATGAGTTGCACCTGCATTCTTGAGCCCAAATGGCATGGTTTGATAGAAATAGTTCGCCTGATTCGTCATGAAAGCTGTTTTCTCCTCATCCGGTCCATACATTCTGATTTGATGGTATCCAGAGTATGCATCCATCAGGCTGAGCATTCCAAACCTAGACGCCCTATCCACAAGTTTATCAATATTTGGCAAAGGATAAGAGTCCTTTGGGCAATGTTTGTTCAAATTCGTATAGTCAGTACACATCCTCCACTTTCCATTAGCCTTTTTCACCATAACGACATTCGCCAACCAGGTGGGATACTTTACTTCCCTGATAAATCCAGCTTCCAACAGCTTGTTAGTTTCTACCTTTACAGCTTCTGCTTTTTCTTCGCCCATCTTTCTTTTAGGATGAACAATTGGCTTTGCTCCTGGATTTAAAGCTAACTTGTGACAAATAAACTCCGGATCAATTCCAGGAAGGTCTTTCGCACTCCATGCAAATAAATCCATGTTTTCAGCCAAAAGTTTAATCAACCTGTCTTGCTGACTTGCTGTTAAACTCGTGCCAACTTTCAAATTCCTTTCACCAATTGCCACTACTTTGGTTTCCTCTTCTGACGTCATCTTGCTTTCTATAAACCCATCACGAGGATCCAAACTTGTTTCGCCTTGATTCATTTCAATCTCATAAACTCGATGTCCCTCTTTCACAGCTTTCTTTCCCATATGATCATACTGCTTGAAGCTTTCAGAGTAACATTTTCTGGCTACGATTTGGTCAGCCTTTAAGACTCCAACTCCTCCCTTGCTCAACAGATACTTGACTGTTAAATGTCTGGTAGAGATGATCGCCCCCAATCTATTCAGTGAAGGCCTCCCAATAAGTACATTGTATGGTGAAGTACATTTTACCACTAGAAACTTAATAGCAAATGTCTCCACATTTTTTCCTTCTCCAAAAATAGTACTCCATCCGGTCCTATTTATAAGCATGAAAGAGAAGAAAATTTTTTATCCTTATTATAAGAACCAAATGAAAGTTTGTGCTTTATTAATTATTTTTTTCCAACAATACCCTTATTAATTCTATCTACTAAAATATCTCTCCTTAATTATTTTCTTTCTTCCACTATCAAACATTAATAACTACTTCTCGTAATATGTATTTTTTTAAGAGAAGTTCAATTGATGATAACAATTGTTAATGCTATATTACCAATAGTGTGATTGCCAAGAAGTATTCTTAGTCTTTTGCATCAGATATTGAGAATTTGGAAAGGTTATAAAAATGTAGAATGTGTTACGGCACATATAAGCCTACAATCATCTTCAATTTTAGAATAGGAGTAGTTTATTTTCTTTGTGTTGCAGCAAAGTATCACTAGAAATAATAGCTTCACATTTCTCTCCTCCATGTTCTGCTTCTGAGTGTGTGGCATCAATTTCTGGTGGAGGTGCTGCTACTTCATAAATTCCAGCAGCTTCCGGTTGATTTTCCACATCTTTCTCATATGGTGGCTCATAATTCAAATTAATTTCTAGAGGCATATTAGGTGTATAACAAGACTTAATTTGGTAAGAAAAAGTTGAAGTACAAGAATTGTCTTTGTAAATCACATATTTATAGTATCAGCTTTATGTTGCGCCAAAATATTTCATTTTGTTGCGCCAAAATTTTTACCCTCCAAACTTTTCAGATGCAAAAAGCAGTAGTAGAATAAATCTTTTCTAGATAGTACGCATGAGAAGTTTAAACACTTTTGAGTAAGCAGCAACCGTTAAGGTGGACACACATTGCACTATTGCTGTAGTTATTATGCACCTTGGAAAAAGAATTTAACTTGATTAAGGAGTAAGAGTTTTGAGAAAAGAGATCAATGAAAAAGAATAAAGCTATTAATGATAGAAAGAGGTATAACAAAGGGTGATTTTGGAAGTTTAGTTTAATTTAGGACAAATTTAATGCATTTTAACTAGTTTAACTACATTTCTTAAACTATGTGATTATTTTTTTTGCTGCTTATAAATAGGACTGGAGGGAGTACTCAATTCCACATAACCTCTGACAAATACCTTTTCACCAGAAAAACCCACCAAAGATCCATCATAAGGTTGCAAATAAGATTCTGTCAGCCCTAATTTTTCAAAAGCGTCACCATAAATTAAATCTGCTGAACTCCCTTGATCCAACAGTACCCTCTCAATTTCATATTCAGCGATCGTTAGCATCACCACAATTGGATCATCTTCATGAGGCTGAACGCCCTCAAAATCTCGCACAATAAAAGTAATATCTGGTTGGTTGGTTGCCCAACTTCCCCAATCATTAGAATAAACAACATTGATTGAATGAACATACCTCTTTCGAGCTGAATTAGTTACTCCTCCACCTCGGAATCCACCAAAGATAGAATGAATTCGCCCCTTCGCTTTCCCCTCTGACTGTCTGTTTTGACCATCACTTTCGACCTCCTTTCCATCTTCAGTTCGCTTTGTTGAAGTTTCTGCTTCATCTAAATTGCTTCGCCCTTCAAGTTGTTTCATGCATCCAACCTTCACCAATTTATCTATCTCTTTCTTCAAAGTGAAACAATCACCAATATTGTGTCCCGAAATCCTATGATGCTCACACCACTTCTTCTTATCCACATAACCTGTTGACGGCTTCGGTTGCCGAGGAAAACGGATAACGTTAGCCTCCAAACACGTGTGCAAAGCTTCGGTTAAATTAACCGCCAAAGGTACTGCACGATCATTTTGATTCCGAGTCCACGTCATCGAATGTCCAGGCCCACGCACTCCATACGGTTGAGCACGATTTTTGAAATTAGAACGGTTATCAAATCGATTGTCGTAACGGTTGCGATTATTATACCCTGTATTTCCACGTTCAGTCCATCCCCTCGAATATTGATCTGTAACCGCTCCCTTCTTCGCCTCAAATTACTGTTTTTGCCCTGTAACCGCTGCATTTGGGCGGTTATTTTTTATCTGGTCGCTCTGCTCCTCCCTGATGTACCCTTGTACTCTCTCACGTAAATGCACCATTGTCTCCACAGGTTTTCTACTTAAATTGCTGTTTAAACCCCCCGACTTCAAACCCAATTCAAAAGTTGCAATGCAGATTTCCGGCATCTTATCCTCCAAGTGAACAGATAATTGATTGAAACGCCCCATGTAAGACTGCAAAGTCTCATTTGGTCCCTGACGAACATTGAATAATGTCGCCGGAGTCACCTTTTGAGCACGGCTGGTAGAAAATTGAGACAAGAACTTTGTTGATAACTCCGTGAAATTGACAATTGACCTTGAAGACAAAGTTGTAAACCAAATCATTGCCGACTTCTTGAAAGTTGATGGTAACATTTTACACTTCAACGCGTCTGATGCGCCTACAATAACCATTTTTGTGTTAAAATACACTAAATGGTCCTTTGGATCTGAATCGCCATAATAAGAATCCAGCTTTAGCGTCTTCAAATTATCTGGGACGGCGGTGTTTGCTATTTCCTCTGTGAAAGGTTGGAAATCCACCACCGTCTCAGCCATTCGTCGATCGCCCTCCCGTAATCCCTGTGTCTGATTGAGGTCAGTAAGTTAATTTTGTAACTGTTGATTGTGTTGACGGAGATCATTGAGATCATCCATGATCCGCTGAAGAACATCGGGAGGAACATCATTTTGTTGAATGTGATTCCTCTCTCCGTTCGCCCCGGATCGAGTCACATCGCAGTGAAAAAATAAAGCCTAGGAAAGTATCCTTCGGCCCCACGGTGGGCGCCATTGTTCCGGTATGGAACCACTGAGCGGGCTAATCAAAATAGAGAGCGAATACAAAGTAAACAAGACAAGTAAAATGCGTGAAATGATAGGTTCCCCCACCGCTTGGGTGGTGCCTGTTATTTATAACTTGGGTTTTGGTCCGAACGAACCATGGGTTGCCCGGCCCATTAAGTATACAAACGTTCAGCCCAAATGTCTTATGCATTGGTACGCCCGTATCAGACCAGTAACGGACCATATATTTAAGTATTTGGACTTTGGTAGAATATTTAGTGATGGGTCTGGAGCTGGCGATTCGACCGCAAATTCTGTGACAGTATACAAATAACCAGTTTCGTTCAAATGGAGTAAATCCGTCTCTAATTTTCCTTTCTAAATTCACCTCAGTTAGAAGGATTTTGTGACGGATATATTCTCTGTCGCTAGACTGACAAGGTTTTGTGGGCGATTTATTTTCCGTCAGAAAATATCAATTTCTTGTCTTTTTCTTTTTTAGTTTCTTGGCTTTAAACTAACTTTTTGGTAAATATATTTGTTTTTTTTATATATTATTTTTAACAAAAAAAAAACCCAAAATGTGAAGGATAGTAGAAGTGTAGTAGCATCGCTTGAGAAATCAGAAGTGAAGAAGAAGAAGAAGAAGATGAGATCAGCGCAACAAGTCGGAGAGTTGCTCTTAGTTGCCTCCATCACCAACAGTCTCTCTAAGTCTAAGTCTAAGTCTTGTGCTCCTGTTCTGAATCTCCTCCCTCCTCAACACAAGCAACTCCTCACTGAACCCGTCATCCTCCAAATCCTATCAAACCCTACTCTTCACCCTTCCCACAAACTCCATTTCTTCAACTGGTGTCGCTCCCATCATTCCTCCCCACTTTCCCCCTCTGCTTACTCCCTCATCCTCCGTTCTCTCTCCCGACCTGCCTTCCTCCATCACCTCCTCCCTCTCCTCCATTCCATCAAGCAAGACGCCGTTGTTCTTCATCCTCAATCCTTCAACCCTCTTCTCCACTCCCTCATCATCTCCCATAACTTCCATGAAACCCTCCAGATCTTAGATTACATCCAACAACGACACCTGCTTCAACCGGGATGCACCCCGCTCATCTACAACTCTCTTCTTATTGCTTCCCTTCGAAACAACCACATCCCTCTCGCATTCTCCATCTTCCTCAAGCTCATTGAATTATTCGATCACGATCACGATCACGATCATGCTGCTCTTGATTCCAATTCCAATTCCAATTCCATTGCTTTCAATCAGTTGCTCGTTGCCCTCAGAAAAGCCGACATGAAGCTTGAGTTCCAACAAGTGTTTCACAAACTCATGGACAAGAAAGGCTTCGCTCTTGATACCTGGGGCTACAATATCTGCATTCATGCATTTGGTTGCTGGGGTGATTTGGCTACTTCCTTCAGCCTTTTCCACCAGATGCCTGGCCCTGATTTGTGCACCTATAACTGTCTCATCTCCGTGCTTTGCAAGCTCGGCAAGGTCAAGGATGCACTCATTGTGTGGGAGGATCTCAACGCCTGCGCTCATCAACCTGATCACTTCACCTACACCACCCTTATTCAGGGTTGTTGCAAGACTTATAAAATAGACCACGCCACCAGGATTTTTAACCAAATGCACAACAATGGATTCCGCCCGGGTACAATTGTATACAATTCACTGTTGGATGTACTCTTTAAGGCCACCAAGGTTTCAGAAGCCTGCCAACTGTTTGAGAAAATGGCTCAAGAAGGGGTGAAAGCCTCCTGCCAGACATATAACATTCTGATTCACGGACTGATTAAGAATGGGAGACCAGAAGCTGCTTACACTCTATTTTGTGACCTCAAGAAGAAAGGCCAATTTGTGGATGGAATTACTTACAGCATTATTGTGCTCCAACTTTGTAAAGAGGGCGAGCTGGAGGAGGCGCTCAAATTGCTGGAGGAAATGGAGGGCAGAGGTTTTGTTGTTGACCTTGTTACCATAACGTCACTTATGGTCGGCATTCATAAGCATGGTCGTTGGGACTGGACGGATAGGCTTATGAAGCATGTCAGGGAAGGTGATCTGGTGCCAAAGGTTCTCAGGTGGAAAGCTGGAATGGAAGCTTCTATCAAGAATCCACCTAGCAAGAAAAAGGATTACTCACCCATGTTCCCTTCCAAAGGAGATTTTAGTGAGATCATGAGCATTCTAACTGGTTCTCAGGATGCCAACCTTGATTCTCATGACACCAAAATTGAAGACGAGGAGGGTGATGAGTGGTCGTTGTCTCCGCACATGGATAAATTGGCCAATCAAGTGAAGTCCAGTGGCTATGCCTCCCAGCTGTTTACTCCCACCCCTGGACAAAGAGTTCAACAAAAAGGGTCAGATTCTTTTGACATTGATATGGTGAATACTTTCTTGTCTATATTTTTGGCCAAGGGAAAGTTGAGCTTGGCCTGCAAATTGTTTGAGATTTTCACGGAAGCAGGTGTTGATCCTGTGAGCTATACTTACAATTCTATCATGAGCTCATTTGTCAAAAAAGGCTACTTCAATGAGGCTTGGGCTATTATAACTGAAATGGGAGAAAAGCTTTGCCCGGCTGATATAGCAACGTACAATATGATAATTCAAGGTCTAGGAAAGATAGGAAGAGCAGACCTAGCCAGTGCTATTCTTGATAGGCTCCTGAAACAGGGTGGTTATCTTGACATAGTTATGTATAACACTCTCATTAATGCTCTTGGGAAGGCAGGCCGAATAGATGAGGTGAACAAGTTCTTTGAGCAAATGAAGAGCAGTGGGATAAATCCTGATGTTGTCACGTATAATACTTTAATTGAAGTTCACAGCAAGGCTGGGCTATTGAAGGATGCTTATAAATTCTTAAAAATGATGCTGGATGCTGGATGCACACCTAACCATGTTACAGACACGACTTTAGATTATCTAGGGAGGGAAATTGATAAACTGAGATACCAAAAGGCATCAATTTTGAATGAAAAAGATGACCCTTCATGAGGGGACAAAGTACGATGTCCCACCCTCTTGCAATACCCACTCCATCAACCTTTCCCCATTCAGATTCACTTCCACCAATAAAGCCAAACCCACAGACTATTTTTATGCACCTGCACCCCTCCCCCCTATTTCTGCATCTTATTCTGAATTTAAAATGAAGAAGCAACACCTTCCATCGGTGATGTGGGAGACCAGATCCGGTGAGAGTTGACCAGTCACACTTGATGCTATGAGGAAAGAAGAGGAAGAGGAAGGAGTGCAATACAAGGAGGACGTACGAATCACTGAAGAAGCTTTGATCGGTAACTTACCTTCTTTAGCTTGTGACTATATTATTGTAATGGTGTCAGTGGCATTATTACAGTGTATTTGTATACATATTTGGCTGGGTATAATGACAATTTTGGCAACTGTATGATTTATCAGGCTAATTGTTGTAGATTAAGTGTGATTGTGTTTTTTTTTTTAATCTTTGATGAATTTTTCCAGTTTATATCTTGCCCTTGGTGTGCTATTGACATGTTACCCTGTTGTATTTGGTTGAAAGGCTTCTTTCCCTCTTTGATGAAACTATCCACCAAAGTAATAAAATGTTTAGAAGTGTTTTAATTGATGTTTTCTCACTCTAGATTTATTAAGACCATCCACATGATGCAACTAGAACATATAAAGCTAAATATCTGTTTAGTACTTCTAGTTCTTAAATACAAAACTATGAAGGCTCGTTTGTGTTTTGAAACAGGAGAGATCAAGAAAATAATAATTTTGGCTTAATTATAAGAAAAAACGATTAGTTAGTTATATTACCAATACTAACAGTTTAAGTCCTATTTTGGCTTAATTATTTATGACTGAAACTGAGAATAACTCTAACAAACTATGACTAATGCTATCATCTGAAATGTTTTCCTTTATAGATCGGTTTTACATGGTTGTGGTAAGAACTTTCTTGAAGGTGACTGTATAAATTAGTATATCACAATTTCATTTTGAGTTTTCCATTGACTGTTGTGAGTTGTGTCTGTCACTTTCAAGTAATATGTAGTATCGTACCATAGTACTAATATCTAGGTTTGTAGAATATGTATCGCGAATGGTGGAGATTCTCTTCAAGATCCAGTTCTAATAATGTAAGAGATCTTCATCTCAGGAGATAGTATATTACGAGAGAATTTGGGGAAGGTGAAACCAATGAAAAGATTCCATCAACTTTATCTTTATTCAATTACCAGTCTTTCATGGATAAGGCACCTAGGGGTGTCTAATCAAGCAACTTTGTCTGTCTTTTCTGGGTTTGAGGGAATTGGTGAAAGAGATGTCCTTTTAAGTAAATTAAGCAGTTCAATTTTTGTAACATAAGTTGTCAAGTTAGTATGAACTATCAAAATCATATGCTAATTCAATTGTGCTTGGTGTTTAGGTGCCTTCGTTCTAATGTAAACTACATTAATGGTTATTTGTATACTATACCGCCATTGTCCATGAAAATTTCTCCTCTATTTTATTTTATGTACTACTTTTATTGACTATGAGCAAAATTGTGATTCAAGTTCTGTGGTGCATTATGGTGAATGTCAACCTTTGCAGGTTGCCTTGATTCTTCAGAGGAAAAGGTCATTAACAGAGAATTCAATTTGTCAGGTATGTATCAAGTATCAACCTTACTTATCCTGTTGATCGATGTGAAGGAAAATATGCTCAGCAAGTTAATTGATGTGAAGGAAAATATAGCTTTTATTTGGTAATCTTTTCAACAAACTCATTTCAAAAGATGCCAAATCTATGGAAACCTTTAATTCACTCATTTTGTAACTAAAATACATAATGCAACAAGAAGTTTAATAGAAATACAAATATTTCATTAATCCAGCCACATCTTAGTTTATTAAAACTCTACCTTTTGTGTTCATAGAATAACCTGTTTAGGTCTCCATAAATTAAGAACTTTGGAGCAACAATCACTATTGTTCGCCTATCACATGCTCTCCTTACAGTAGTAGATGTTAAGTATTGCTACTCCATGTATGACATGGAAATGATCTATAGTTGCATTCATCACAAACCTGACAAGTGTATATCATAAAAGTCAAAGATTACATTTTTTACAAAAAAATTCAACGGTTCCAACTCATAATTAATTTAGGATGATGGTTACACATATTTTAATCAACCTTTTATATGATTTGTATGTAACTTGCAATTTCCATAATGGAGACTCGAGCAGTATATAGTGAATTAGCAAATCGCGTTTCTAGATGCAGTTTTTTAAGAAACATTGGGACAGCTTGACAGGGATCGTTCTTCTAAGGAGAAGCTGTTATTGTAACTAACTGGCTGATAGGCTTTATGGTTAGTTAGTAGAATAGTTAGTTAAAGGGAGTTATAGTTAGTTTGTTAAAGGGAGTGTGTTAGAGAATGAGTGTGGAGAGGCTCTTTATAAGAGGGAGGGGATAATAGGTTGCCACAAACAATTCCATCATAATTGAAGTTACCACAAGTAAATATAAAGGCCCTGCTTCCCCCTTAGGTTGGTCACAACCACAAATAAAGATAAAGTCACACCACATACTATTCCATCATAATTGAAGTGACAATGTATAAACTGTTGGTTGTACTTGCAACGGAAAAGGTAGCATGGCCAGCGAAATTCTAATTTACCTTCCCCTTCCTTTCCCTCCAAACCCCGATCCCAAACAAACTCTGAAGTAATTAAGAAGACTTGTTTGTTAAGAAGACCCAGTCATGGATATTTATACTAGAAACCGTGACTGCATACCCAGAGTACATATAACTGGTGACTCTGTCACATAGTCAACGAACTAGGCAAAATTAAAAAGATAGAAACGATTGTCGTACAAAATCAACTAGCCAATCATACCACTAACAAAAACATCAAACATTCTTACTTTTTAGTCCTAAAGGAGAGGACTTGAACCAAGGTACCCATACAGAAGTTGTTCTCTGATACAGCCTATATGCCTCTGCTCTGTTGTCTTGGCTCAACATTCGGTTCTCCACAAGCTTAGTCACATAAGCTAAACACATGGTATTAGCTAATGCTCCTATAACGGTCCATCCATGTCCTAGGTTCCAAGTAAACACAACTAGCCCCCACCACCACAACTGCTCACCGAAGTAATTCGGATGCCGAGAATAATACCATAAGCCATTGTCAAGGACAGGGACCACGGGTTTACCTTGTCCTTTTAGCTTGTTGTTTCTACTCACAAAGTTGTGAAGCTGAGTATCAGCAAAGTATGCTATGACAATGCCTGATACACATACAATTGTGGCTAACAAGTCCCAGATGCTCAAAGGCTGATTGACCGAGTGGATAACATAGAAGGGAAGTGATAATCCCATCAAAAACAACTGCAAGTGTGAGAGAGAAACAAAAATTACTCTTTCAATGGCTGGCATAACAACCAACAAAGTTCATGTTCATCTAAAAGCACAGAAACTAATTAGAAAGCTGACCTGCTGAGGGACGTAGATAGAGAAGAAGGAAACCCACCACCAATGGCTGCCATACTGATGGCTCATATCAGTGAAACGCCAATCCTCCCTGACACCCCACTGCCACTTTTCTCGCCTGAAGTAGTTATGGATGAGCCTGATACTCCACACCCAAGTCAACAGGATCACGATCCTCGACCTCCAGCAATGATACTGAGCCAAAGGATGAGCTGAATAGTAATGAACAAGCATCACAGGTATCACTGTCCAATAGGGATCAATCATCTGCAGAAGTACCATCATCAACAGCGGAAGATGTCAAGTTGAAAAAAAAAACCAAGCTAGAAGCTATATGTATAATACACACACACACACACACACACACAGATACATAAACTGAGTGTTGAAGTGAAGAAAGAAGAGAAGGGAGAACTGTCTGTACCCAGTGGCTGGATTGGATTAAGCCGATGACCCAAAAGAGCACATTCACGTTGAAGAAGAAAAGGACATTGGCTAATAGCAGAGGGTAGTGATAACACCATGTCCACACAGTTGACGTAAAAGATGGGGACTTGGGGTCCGCCACACTGCCATTAGTGGCAGAGAGGAATGAGAGGTAAAAGAGGATGGAGGGAAGGGGAACCAAGAATGCTAGGATGGCGTTTTTCATATTGCTAACAGCAGTGCCGCTGCCCATGGTGGCCTTTATGTCGTGTACTCTGCTGTGTTTCCAAGTTCGTTATGGCTTCCATTTTATAGCAGAACCTCCAAATAATATGTGCCAATGCAAACTTCAGAATGATTCACTTTCTGCCTGCGCATGGGCTCCTAGACAGCCACGCCCACCTAGTTATCATTTAGATGACCCCTTATTCCACACAATGATTAGCTGATTCTATGATCCCAAAAGTATGCATATTCACGCCCATTTCCTTGCATGAGTTTTGATATATCTTATTTCAAAACTAGGTATAGACCACCAGTGCACAATTGAGATTGAGAGCAAATCTTCCAATTTGGCATTAACTATTCTTCTTTGTATGCTAGTAGTAAAGAAGATAATTTATTCAAAGGAGGATGTATAAAGCAAAATTTATTCTATATGAGAATTAAGAAAAGTCAATGTCCTTAAATATAGTAAGGTGGTGGTAAATTTAGATGTTTGTTTTTCCTCATCTCCCAGAAGTTTAGTGATGTGGAAGAAATTTACTTTAGCCTTAAGTCAAACGTAACCAACCAGGCTCTTTATTAGAGTTGAAGCCAGCTGCAATGTGGAGATCGTTAGAGAAGTGAAGGTGGGCAAGTCACATCTAAGAGGTTATAAGAAAATTCAAAACTGCATAAATCCTAGTGTTGCAATGATGTTTGCAGGATAGTGGTGTCCCTAATCATATGTTAGAATCCACTCGCATGACAGCTTAATCATGCAAACTTAATCCAAACAGGGTCCACCACTCTTCCCTATTTGTATTGTACTATCTTTTATTTGCACTTGAAAGGCTAACCTGCCTCAATCCCCGCAATCTACGCAGAAACAAGGAAAGTAAAAAATTGTGTCACGCTTGAGTTGGAGGGAGGACCATAATTGTCATCAATAGCTAATATGCTCTTGTAAATATGCACAACAGGACAACAGGATTCCAGAAATTCCATGGACAAAGAACCATGCTACCGGGGCCAGGAAGTCCTCTCAGCAATCAAATAATAAGGTCCACTTCTGATATAGAGTGCATGCTCTCTCTTTTTGTCCAAAGTGCATGCTATTTGTTTTTGGTAAATGCATGCTTTTTTTCCAATTTTGTATTTGGGCCTTAGCAGTTGTGGAAAATGATGGTCCTATAAGATTTACACATGAAAAAAGATTTGTACAATGTAGTCAAAGTGGGCTGCATTTAATGAGTGGTTCATCAAGTGAAACAGAGTGCTTCAGATTCCGAATTCACTTTACGTCAAAATGCTCATGGGTATTTATTTCCCCAATTCTGAGTTCATGCAAGCTAAGAAGAATTGTTAATGTCAATTTTTTTGTGTGGTTAAAATGTCAATTTGTTGGGATAACAAGGCGTTTACGTGTTGTAATCCAAAAATAAGATGCCAAACTCATGATGAATTACTAAATTAGAAAGTAAGCTAAGTATATAATAATGTTTGAGCAGTATTATTTGCTTGGCTATTAACATATATAACCCTTTAACCAGTACAACTTATGTATAAGTGTAGTTTCAAAAAAAAAACTTATGTATAAGTGTAATTAGGTTCATTTTAGTTTTAGATAAACTTCATTTTGCACATTGGACATCAAAATAGGGAGTGAACTCTCGGGGAAGTTTCGTGGTTGGAGTGGGAAGAGATACCAACAACAACCATTAAACTTTGTAAAGTGACATGAACTAGAAATATCTTCTTTTTCTATAAAAAAAAAAAAACAGTATCTTATAATCTTTCACACTTGCACAATGAATGTTTATTTTGGTCAATACACAATGAATGTGAAAGTAAAGCAATTCCCACATTATTTCTTGGAACATACATCTTGTGCGTGTTTAGATTAGATTAGAACAGCGGACAGGACAAGCCAGCAATGTTGGATTTGATGTGTTCTCCACACGTTATTATATAGTTGATCTGATCATCATCCTTTGACTAACTCCACTCCACTCAATAGCCGCCTCTCACCTCATCATCGTTCAATGCAAATTTATTTATTTTATTCCATTTGAATGGATTGAATACAAATAGAATAGTAGCAACTAGCAACATTTTTCCTTTCATTTCTATTGTGATTATTATATCCAAACTTGTCAGCATCACTCACGCCATGCTGGTCAATGGATGGTCTCTGCCTGCTAACTCTTTCCTTTCCTTTTGCACTTTGTCCTCCTAATCTAAAGCCTCCACTTTTTCCTTTTGCTCTTCTCTTCTGATGAGATGACACAGGGAACAACTCTCAGTCGCAGCAGACATAGACCAACAAAATTCATCCAATCAACATCAACACGACCCTGTTCTTCTTTTTTCATGTACATGTTTTCCAAATTCATAACACTAGTTTGTTGGTTCCTCCTCCTCCTCATCCTTCATGTTCAAGCCTCCTCTTGTAACCAACTTGATAGAGACTCACTCTTGGCATTCTCCATGAACATATCCCCTCATCCTCCTCTCAATTGGTCTGCTTCTGTTGATTGCTGCCTCTGGGAAGGTGTTGTTTGTGATGATGACCGACTCAGAGTTATTCATCTATTGCTTCCATCCAGAGCTCTCATTGGATTCATCTCCCCATCTCTCACAAACCTCACTGCTCTCTCTCACCTTAATCTTTCAAATAATCGCTTATCTGGTCATCTCCCAACCCAGTTTTTCTCACTTTTAAACCACCTGCAGATTCTTGATTTGAGCTACAATCGTCTCTCTGGTCAATTGCCGCTCTTTGTTGCTAGTAACAGCAGTGCCATTGGGAGTTTGATATCTTTTAATGTTAGTAAAAACAGCTTCACAGGTCAAATTCCCACTTCTCTCCTTTGCAGTAAAGACAACAACAACAACTCATCGTCTCTCAGATTCTTGGATTTTTCCTACAACCATTTTGATGGCAGGATTCAGCCTGGACTAGGAGCATGTTCCCAGCTGGAGAAATTTCGAGCAGGTTTCAATTCACTGCATGGTCCTCTTCCCACTGATATTTTTCATACTGTTGCTCTCAAAGAAATATCATTGCCCCTCAATAAATTCACTGGAACCATTGCTGATGATATAGCTAACCTGACCAACCTCACAGTTTTGGAGCTCTACTCCAATAGTTTCACAGGCACCATTCCCCGGGATATTGGCAACCTCTCCAAATTGGAACGGCTAGTCCTTCGCGGCAACAATCTAACTGGTTCTCTGCCACCATCTCTGATGAACTGTGTCAATCTTGTCATGTTGGATTTAAGGATCAACTCCTTGGAGGGAAATCTCTCAGCTTTCAATTTCTCCAAACTCCTCAGACTCACTACACTTGACCTTGGCAACAACAGCTTTACCGGTATTTTGCCACCAACCCTCTATGCTTGCAAGTCACTTAAGGCAGTGAGGCTAGCATCTAATCAGCTTGAGGGGCAGATCTCACCAGACATACTTAAACTTCAGTCTCTGGCTTTCCTATCAGTTTCTACCAACAATCTACATAATGTCACTGGGGCTCTAAGGATTCTCATGGGGTTTAAGAACCTTAGTACCCTTATGCTCTCCCAGAATTTTTTAGGTGAAATGGTGCCAGATGATGCAAACATAATAGACCAGGATGGATTCCCAAAGATCCAAGTTCTAGCCTTGGGTGCTTGTAATTTCACAGGCCAAATACCAGGCTGGCTTATGAAGCTTAAGAAGCTTGAGGTCTTGGATCTGTCCTATAACCAAATTAGTGGTGCAATTCCTCCTTGGCTGGGCACACTTCCTCAGCTTTTCTACATAGACTTGTCTTTTAACCATCTTACAGGAAAATTTCCTACAGAGCTTACAAGGCTTCCAGCACTGACATCTGAGCTGGCATATGATAAAGCAGAAAGGACTTACCTGGAGTTACCCCTATTTGCTAATGCCAACAATGTTTCCCAGCTGCAATATTATCAGCTTTCGAACCTGCCTCCAGCATTATATGTGGGAAACAATAGCCTCAGTGGCAGTATCCCCATCGATATTGGGAAACTGAAAGTCCTTCATCACCTTGATCTCAGTTGTAACAAATTCTCTGGCAATATCCCAGTTCAAATTTCTAACTTGACTAACTTAGAGAAACTATACCTCTCAGGAAACCAACTATCTGGTAAAATTCCTGCTTCTCTCAACCATTTGCATTTTCTGTCTTTTTTCAGTGTAGCACACAATGATCTTTGTGGACAGATACCAAATGGCGTTCAATTTGATACTTTCCCACCCTCCAGCTTTGAAGGAAACCCTCAATTGTGTGGTTCAGTTATTCAGCGCCCTTGTCTTCCTAGAAAAGGTGGTGCTGCAGGTGGTCACAGTAAAAAAAGAAATATAACTATTGGATTTGTCATTGCAGCTTGTTTTGGTACTGTTTCATTCATTTCAGTGTTGATAGTATGGATAGTAGCCAAGAGGAGGATCAATCCTGGAGGAGACCTTGACATGATTGAACCAGAATCAATTTATGCCAACTCTAACAGTGGGGTCCATCAGGAGTTTGACAAGGAAGCTAGCTTAGTGGTATTGTTCCCTAATAAAACAAATGAAATCAAGGACCTTACCATGCTTGAAATATTAAATGCCACTGAAAATTTCAGTCAGGAAAACATTATAGGCTGTGGAGGCTTTGGTTTGGTTTATAAAGCAACGTTACCAGATGGAACTACTCTAGCCATCAAGAAACTTTCAGGAGATATGGGTCTAATGGAGAGGGAATTCAAAGCAGAGGTAGAGGCTTTGTCAACAGCACAACATGAAAATCTGGTTGTATTGGAAGGCTATTGTGTGCACGAGGGCTTTCGACTTCTCATATATAATTACATGGAAAATGGAAGTCTGGATTACTGGTTGCATGAAAAGGCTGATGGTCCATCTCAACTTGATTGGCCTACTCGACTGAAGATAGCACAAGGTACAAGTTGTGGATTGGCTTACCTGCATCAGATATGTGAACCACACATAGTGCATCGTGATATAAAGTCAAGCAATATACTCCTTGATGAAAAGTTTGAGGCACATGTAGCTGATTTTGGGTTGGCGCGATCGATTCTTCCTTATCATACTCATGTTTCAACTGAACTTGTTGGTACATTAGGTTACATTCCCCCAGAATACGGACAAGCATGGATAGCAACTCTCAGAGGAGATATCTATAGCTTGGGGGTTGTCATGCTTGAGCTGCTCACTGGGAGGAGGCCTGTGGATCTATCCCGGCCCAAAATGTCAGCGGAGTTGGTTGCCTGGGTTCAACAAATGAGGAGTGAAAGAAAACAAGATCAAGTCTTTGATCCTCGTTTGATAAGGAAAGGCTATGAAGAAGAGATGGTGCAGGTGCTTGATGTGGCCTGCATGTGTGTCAACCAGAATCCTTTCAAGAGACCAAGCATCAAAGAAGTTGTTGAATGGTTGAAGAACGTAGGATCATCCAACCAGGATAATGCATATGAATAAAGAGCAGAGGATATTTTAGTTCTTGACAATTTTTACAGTAGGTATGTATACTTGTGCAGAAAAATTGCATTGCTATAAATACAGAATCATTTCTTTCACTGTAAATGAGGATTCTCCCTATCAGAGTAATTTCTTATGCAGAAACTATAACTTCACAGACAGCTTTTAGCTCTTCCCGATGAATTCAGCATCCTGAACTCCACAAGCCTATGTTATGTCATAAATGTTTTATCATGAATTAAATGTTGAAGTTTATGGCTTACTAATTTAATTACCATTGTCATTTAATATCAGACATTTTTTTTATTGAACGCATATAGTTTAAGTTCATATAGCACAAGACTATATTTCAGGCCATCCGGCATAAGACCATTTGTTTGATTCTTTTGGACAAATTATTTTGTTGACACTGCATATTCAAGAATAAGTGAACTAAATGGTGACTGGTATAACAAATTTGGTACTACCTTGTTCAACAGGAAAAAACTTTTGCATGCTTTACTGCCAAAGAATATACACTGAAACTTTGAGAATTGAGATATCAAACTGAATTAAGTTTTACATTACATTTGGTTACTTTTGTTACTGAATGAAATACCACAAACAAGTTTTCTATCATATAGGATATAGCAAAGGAATTGTCAAACATAATGATTAACTGGTTTTCATTCTACGAATCAGCAATGTAATTGAACACTAAAACAAATTATATTTATGCACCCTTTGCTTTCACCTTCCTGCAATGCTTCTGCAAATGAGATATTAAGCAAGAAATAGAATGATGCATAATGTATACATTAGTCTATTGTGTGTATCAAAGATAAAGAAATAGCAGAAGGAGAAGCAGAACTGCTGTGTTATACATGAACCATATTCAGTAGAACCGCCAAGCTAAGTGAGAATCGACCGGCTTGAGCATCATAAACTAGGAACAGAACATACTCAAGTCCCTATGCAAGAAAGGCAAATTGTGGAAATAGCGTGAGAAATCAAAGAATGTAGAATGACCAGAGAGAGACTTCACTAGTCTAGGCTATTGACTGACTCATGTGGACATGTAAATTCCAATTTATAGTAAGCTGGCTTACAATTTACCTGATTATTGGACTGTCTTCATATATCTCATCTGAAGCTCTCAACTTCTGAACTTTCTTGTATATTTTTGGGGTAAGGATTTTAGGTGAGTGAATCAATGACATGCAACTGTCTGGTCGTGAATCAATGACATGAAACTATTTGTATTTCCTGCTAATTTACTCTATACTTTAGAATATACGGCTGGCCAGTTAGATTGTGCATTTTATGTTTGGAAGTTACGGCCACAAGATCATCATCCTATTGCATGCAGTGCAAAGAAACAACAGGGTCAAGAAGCCAGGTGCGTGTTGTCTGTCCAAATCAACCTTAGTTTGACATTAACATTTCATGAATTCTCTCAACATTTTCATTTTAATTAATAAAAAATTGGTCTCGCTACTACGATTTGCATATGCATAAGTGAAATTCCATCGATAGTTTGCATTTCCCAGCATGCGAATGCTCACACACACATGTGAACAGTAAGCTATAACAATATTTTGTGCCGATGAAGTAACTTAATTTGTATATAATGATTTAGAACTTTACAACTCGCTTGCAGTTACATTAACATATAACAACACTTGCATACGTGGAGTACTGAAGCTGTAATGCGGCATTACTAATGGCACTTGTGGAAGCCTTAAGTAGTAGTACAACAAAGCCCTTAGTAGGAGTAGCATAGAGAAGTAGTGTAGTGTTCACAGGGAAGGACTAAATTTCATTCATTCATTTATTTTTGTTCAGTTGGCAGCTCCGTCCGTAGTGTTCTGGTTGTTGAAAAGTCAGTAGCAGTGAGGAAGCAGGGTGTGCATAAAACTCACCTTTTTCCCATAAAAACCCATTGGCCTTTGCTCAAATGGATAAAAAAGAGTGGAAAAAAGGTGGCGGTGCTACAGCAAAGTCCAGTCCACAGAACCCAACTGAACAAGGAGCTAAGGTAATTCCTTTAACCAAACATCAACCTCAAATAGAAAAACAAAGGGGCAGAGAATACATAAAACTATATATATATATATATATATATGTGTGTGTGTGTGTGTGTGTGTGTGTGCGTGTGTAAAGAGGGAGGAGGAAAATGAAGAGTAGTGGATTTCAGTCATCTCCTTGGATATACCAACAGAGGAGCATGGTGGCACAACGGCGAAGGATGTAGAGACGAGCACGTTGCTCCTTAACTAAAGAAGCGCACTTGTTGCTAAACTTATAGCCCTTTCTCTTTGCAGCTCCTTGCAATTGCTTGTAGTGTTGGACCTCAGCCATGGCTTCTGATCAGTGCTGATAGCTAGTGTTCTTCAAAGGATCGAGAATAAGAACACCGAAAAAAAGTGGAAAAAAAACTCTACAAGAGATAGAGCTTGAGTTAGTAAGTGGAGCAGAGGGAGTAATATATGTACATAAGCATAGATAGAAAGGCAAAGGTTGGCTGTTGATAGCTTGTGAATGTGGGCAGGCTCGAAATCTGAGGGATTTGCATTTGAATGAAGGGAGGGGAGGGGGGAATGAACCCCCCTTTCTTAATGCAATTAAATACTTGTGTGTATGTTACTTACCAATGTAAATCAAAGTGGATGGCGTACAAAACCATGCAAAGGTTCATTAGAAAAGTGGCAAAGGTGAGCATGAAAAGTGGATGTAGTATTTAACCATGGGAACATGCTGAGGTGTATTGGAGCTTTGGTTGGATTCTACCTTGGCCTTTGCCTCACGTTACCAAGTTCCAACTACATTTTTTTACTTGGAATGATTAAGCCAAATGTGGCCAGCTGTTATGTTGGCTATGATGACAGTTTGTTAATACAAAACATGTCCTTAGCTTAATGTATTATGAAGTAGTAATTAGACTTATCCTAAAGACAGATACTATCTCAGTTTTTTAACCCAATATTTTCTGTATGAATCATTGAATCTTGATAATTAGGTTGATTAATGCCGATGAAATATGTTCCTTTGTGAGATGTATTATTAATTATGACCTATTTTCTAATGTGTTGTAAAGTAAGCATAAACTTCATATGGAGTAGTTTTCCTTCTTGTTTTAAGACTTTTTCATTCTTTTGGTGACTGACAGATATAAATCAATGAGCTAGAATTCTTGCATTTTCAAGAATCAAGAATGTGATTCACCGATAGATAGAGAGGGTGGGGGATTTGCAAATCAGTACATGCCTAGTCAAATTATACTCTTCAGTTTTGGTGGAGTTTGGTGCCTGACTTCCAGCATGATATTCATTAAGATCTTTTTGGGATGCCAATTTTACCTTGAATAGATATATTTGATTTTTTAAAATAATTCAGCATTAACTTATGCTGGATAAATGCAGATGGCAGATATGATCCGGATATAGAAGATGCGGTTCAGTGGTTCCATAGGTAAGGGAAAGTTGCTTGATATCATTGATACTTACCAATACACATATCATATATCGGTATAGAAATATATACTCCTCATCTTTAATTTGAACTGCATCTAACTAAGCTATTTTATTTGACAGTGTTAAATTAAATGATCAGTTTTATATATATAACACTTCCATTCCCTTGTAATTTGAACTGCATCTTTAATTTAACTAGGATTTTAGTCCGTCTCCGTGCGACGAGCAGTTCTTCAATTTATCATATTTATTCAATCAATTTATTTAACTCCATCTATTTAAATCACATACCAATTATTATAACATTTACTAATCACAACACAAAATATGACTTAACCGAAAAATAGGCATCAACGACTAATTATAAACATAAATATGTATAACAAAAGTTGTATTTTCATTTATCTTTGTCAAAATAACTTGAATACAATTACATTGTTAAAGTTTCTGTTATAAATATACGAAGCCTCAGAGTGAAAATGATGAAAATCTTTTCACAACAGGGTATGGTCAACAATATACATATATTCATAAAGAAATTTCAGTGTCAAATACATATCAGAAAAACACAGAAAGTATTAATTTCCTTATTGTACAAACTAACTCAAGCAATTGACCTAGTTACACAAGAAAATTGTCTCACACGCTAGTCATGTAAACAAATGATGATCAAGTAAACAAATTATTTTAATCTACTTCCAAGTATGGTTACCTCTGAGAGGAGTGTGGGTACATGAAAATCATGATTACTATTATTTTGTATTACTAATTAGTACATTATATGTATTAATAAGTCAACTAAGTAAATATCTTACCTGGATGCACAAAGAAGAATAGATAAGAAAATTAAATTTGTCAATTACTTACTTGTCACATGATAGAAGATATACAAAGAGATAGAGTTGAACGTCTCTTCTCCATGTTCGGCAATTAGCAGGAGCAACGACGCTGACGCGAATCCTAACTGCTGCACAAAGTGGGACGAACACAAGTTTGTCTATTGTTGAACAGGAAACGAAACAAAGCTCAGATAAAAAACAATGGAAGGCTGAAAAGGGAAGGAGAGAAAGTGAATCCAAACTAAAAGGGCGAGAATAAGAAAATTAATTTTATTATGACAAATTCACGTCCCTGGGAAAAGAAAAAAAAAAATCATAGACCTGCCCAAACATTTAACAAAAAATTAAATTTCCTCATTCAACAAAAAATATTGGGCAGCCCAGAGTTTCAGAAAATCAATTGGCCCGCAGAGCTAATTTCTAGTTAGCCAAAAAAAAATTAACATACTTACCCAAAAAAAAGTAAAATAACATAAGTTTCATAAAAAAAACTCTACACAATTAGGACAAATGAAAAAAATCATGTCTCACTCAATCCACATGAAATAAGTGGACTATCACAACATTCAAGTAAAACAATTATCTTACTTTTTTGTTAGAAATATCCTAGTTATCAAATAATGTTAATACATAATTCATCCACAAGCTTCGAACTCTGTCCCCTTCACACTTAACCCTTCCCAACCCCTACGCAAAATTAGTCCTATCACTTCTGCTAACATTCACAAAAAATCCTAACTTTCACTTCAAATTTGAACTCCAAAGCTAAATAATATCAACTCTAAAATACTAAGACATATAATAAGAAATATATTCCAATCTTCAAAGTGAATCAAAAATATACTTAAAATAATAGTTGAACTATTTAAATCTAATAAGTTCAAATGATAGCCTAGCTTTACAAATAACTTACTCACATTCACAAGCTTCGAACCCTGTCCCCTTCAAACTTAACCATTCTCATCCCCTACGCGAAATTAGTCCTATCACTTCGGCTAACATTCACAAAAAACCCTAACTTTCACTTCAAATTTGAACTCCAAAGCTAAATAATATCAACTCTAAAATACTAAGACATATAATAGGAAATATATTCCAATCTTCAATGTGAATTAAAAATATACTTAAAAACAATAGTTGAACTATTTCAATCTAATAAGTTCAAATGATAGCCTAGCTTTACAAATAACTTACTCACATCCACAAGTTTCGTACCCTGTCCCCTTCACACTTAACCCTTCCCGTCCCGTACGCGAAATTAGTCCTATCACTTCGGCTAACATTCACAAAAAACCCTAACTTTCACTTCAAATTTGAACTCCAAAGCTAAATAATATCAACTCTAAAATACTAAGACATATAATAGGAAATATATTCCAATCTTCAATGAGAATTAAAAATATACTTAAAAACAATAGTTGAACTATTTCAATCTATTAAGTTCAAATGATAGCCTAGCTTTACAAATAACTTACTCACATCCACAAGTTTCGTACCCTGTCCCCTTCACACTTAACCCTTCCCGTCCTGTACGCGAAATTAGTCCTATCACTTTGGCTAACATTCACAAAAGACCCTAACTTTCACCTCAAATTTGAACTACAAAGCTAAATAATATCAACTCTAAAATACTAAGACATATAATAGAAAATATATTCCAATCTTTAAAGTGAATCAAAAATATACTTAAAAATAATAGTTTAACTATTTAAATCTAATAACTTCAAATGATAGCCTAGCTTTACAAATAACTTACTCACATCCACAAGTTTCGAACCCTGTCTCCTTCACACTTAACCCTTCTCATCCCCTACGCGAAATTAGTCCTATCACTTCGGCTAACATTCACAAAAAATCCTAACTTTCACTTCAAATTTCAACTCCAAAGCTAAATAATATCAACTCTAAAATACTAAAACATATAATAGGAAATATATTCCAATCTTCAAAGTGAATAAAAAATATATTTAAAAATAATAGTTGAACTATTTAAATCTAATAGGCTTAAATATGTTGGAGGTCCCCCTAAAATAGGGGTCCTTTGGTTAAGGCCCGTACAAATTTTTTTGGGTGGAATAAGTCCCTAATGTGAAAATAATATATAGTGATAAACCCTTGTCGTGAGGTTCTGTTTAATTTCTAATGATTCTGCAAACGACGTTGACGTGGATTATATTTTGTGAAAATTATTCAATTAAAGAAAGTGTCACGTAAGTAAATTAGAGTTAAAAAAATAAAAGAAATAAAAACCAAAAGCAAAAAACCCAAGTAAAATCCCCAAACATACTTGAGTTTTTTACTTTGGGTTTTTATTTTTTTCAACCCTCTTTAATTGAATAATTTTCACAAAATATAATCCACGTCAGCGCCGTTTGCAGAATCATCAGAAATATAATGGAACCTCACGGCAGGAGCTTATCACCATATATTATTTTCACATTAGTGGCTTATTCCACCCAAAAAAAATTGTAGGGGCCTTAACCAAAGGACGTTTGTTTTTTCTATTTTTTTATTGTTTTTGCGGCATGCCCGAGTGGTAAGGCGGGGGACTGCAAATCCTTTTTCCCCAGTTCAAACCCCTATTTTAGAGGGACTTCCAACATATTTAAGCCAATCTAATAAGTTCAAATGATAGCCTAACTTTACAAATAACTTACTCACATCCACAAGCTTTGAACCTTGTCCCCTTCACACTTAACCCTTCCCGTCCCCAACGCAAAATTAGTCCTATCACTTCAGCTAACATTCACAAAAAAACCCTAACTTTCACCTCAAATTTGAACTCCAAATCTAAATAATATCAACTCTAAAATACTAAGACATATATAATAGGAAATATATTCCAATCTTTAAAGTGAATCAAAAATATACTTAAAAATTGATAGTTGAACTATTTAAATCTAATAAGTTCAAATGATAGCTTAGCTTTACAAATAACTTACTCACATCCATAAGCTTCGAACCCTGTCCCCTTCAAACTTAACAATTCTCATCCCCTACGCGAAATTAGTCCTATCACTTCGGTTAACATTCACAAAAAACCCTAACTTTCACTTCAAATTTGAACTCCAAGGCTAAATAATATCAACTCTAAAATACTAAGACATATAATAGGAAATATATTCCAATCTTCAATGTGAATTAAAAATATAATTAAAAATAATAGTTGAACTATTTCAATCTAATAAGTTCAAATGATAGCCTAGCTTTACAAATAACTTACTCACATCCACAAGTTTCGTACCCTGTCCCCTTCACACTTAACCCTTCTTGTCCCCTACGCGAAATTAGTCCTATCACTTCGGTTAACATTCACAAAAAACCCTAACTCTCACTTTAAATTTGAACTCCAAAGCTAAATAATATCAACTCTAAAATACTAAGACATATAATAGAAAATATATTCCAATCTTCAAAGTGAATCAAAAATATACTTAAAAATAATAGTTGAACTATTTAAATCTAATAACTTCAAATGATAGCCTAGCTTTACAAATAACTTACTCACATCCACAAGTTTCGAACCCTGTCCCCTTCACACTTAACCCCTCCCATCCCCTACGCGAAATTAGTCCTAGTACTTCGGCTAACATTCACAAAAAACCCTAACTTTCACTTTAAATTTGAACTCCAATGTTAAATAATATCAACTCTAAAATACTAAGACATATAATAGGAAATATATTTCAATCTTCAAAGTGAATAAAAAATATACTTAAAAGTGATTAGAAGAACAAAATATTGCTCCAACCAATCTCATTTTAAGAGGTTAAATATTTAATACAAAAGGATTAAATTGAAAATCTACTGAATGAGGTAAATTACGATAATGCTTTCAGAAAGATAACTTCGTCCAAAATAAGAAGAGAAAAACTATAAATAATAACATATATTTATCTATAACAACCTGGTTAATAAAACTCCACCATAAACACATTTGTTATTATTACCTGTTTATTCGACCATCGTGGAAACAACTAAAATGAGCTTCCAAATAAAGACAATATTTAAAAAAATTCTAGAACTTTTGTTTGGAACCAGTAAACAATTATAGAACTACAAAGGAATAACAAATTATTTATACAATGAGCACCACAATAAATAAATAAATAACACAATCATTCGTCACAGTGATGATAATAACATTACATGACACTGGATACATAATAATTCAAAAAGATATCACCCACAAATGCTAGTTAGCAAACTAACAAAGATCCAACATAAACATGATATCATAAAAGTGAGCAACAAAAACAACTTCATCTAAACATTGCCCGCTAGACAGGACCAAAAAAAAAGTTGGCGATCAACTTCAAGTTCAAACTGAAACATAAGCTACTGAACAGCCAACTACAACATCGTACACCTCTGTGATGAAATTTCAAGCACTTTGAAAATCGATTGGAGAAGCACATGACATGATGACGAAATTCTGCATCACTGGTCATCCAAAATAATACCCAAACAACACCTCTTTCTGATCGTGCTCTCATTGTGACGACAGGACAGATGGTAGGTACTTCGCCAATCACTGCAAAACTATAACATAAGTTGTAATAATTCCTGAACAATTAAAATTAAGGCTAAACAATAAAAATCATATTATGTTAGTCCTAGTATCAATTACTCCAGGACTAATTAGATTGGTGAAGTTCAAATTCAGGAGCTGATTTGATGGACAAAACACAACCTTAAACATGGTTTACATTTTCCATGAACTAAAATAAATGATGTTATATATATTTTAATTACTAATTTGACTAAAAATAACCCTCAAACATATAACATGAAAGGTTACAAATCAAATTCACTTGTCATCAAGCATAAGTGAGGAAAGAGCAAAACAGATCCACTCAACCAAACTGTTAATTGGAGATGCCAACAGATAATTGAAACCGGTTGCAATAATAGCAAGTTAAATTGCTACATGGATACATTACCCAATATATATTAACAAACAGCTGCAAATTCATTTTTCTCCAATATAGATGGATAAAAGGGGAAGCATAGGGAAATCTTTTAGACAGCACAAGAATTAGAACCAGTGAAATTAAAAACGCCTTCTAAAATAGTCTAAATCAAGAGAAAAGTTGTTGATGAATAAAAGGAAAAAGAGAATACCTCATAAAATCTAAAATAGCCTGCTATAAAGTTGTTTCCCACTGTCTCACTATATTGGGATTTTCCTCCCCACACAAGTGACCATGACGCTATAACCTCATCCTCTTTCAGCAGTTCACTGCCACAACTGTGGATGCCTTGCCCATAGTCTTATATGCTTTCCCTGCAAGAATGACAAAGGAAGGAAACTGAGAGAAAAATAATGAGATTCAGAATAACTTTGCAGTGTTGGCTGGAGTTCACGTTCGTACCAGAGATCCGAGGAAATCCCTAAAAATGGGGTGAAGTAGTTAAGTGATTGGCCACCCTAAAAATGAGGTAAAGTACTAAAGTGAATGGGATGTAGTTGTCTAGTACTGGCGGAGCCCAGAAATGAGTCCTGGGAAAAAAATGGTCTCTTATGAATAGTAATTTGAAAACAGACCAATAAGAAGTAGTAGATAGATAGGGGAACATAACCAAATATCATAAAACATGCGAGCTTCAAGTATCTCTAGCATTAATGAAGTTTTTTTAGTATCTCTAGCATTAATATCACATTTTCACAATTATATGGTCAGGCCTCAAGAAATAGTGTAGAGCAAATAAATATTAAGAGAAATAAGAAAAACTAAATTAAGCTAAGTAACTCTCTACTTGCTTGCTTAACACCAGAGAACTTGGCCATCAGGCCTTTAGGAAAAGACAACTCAAATACATCAAAATTTCGCTTGATCCTGGACTCATTTGTGCTCTTAGGCAGCACACTGTGTCTTACTTGCAGGCCCGACCAGAGAGCGACTTGGGCTAGTATCACCCTCAATTTTCTCTGCAACTTCTTAGATCATTGTCAAAGGAGTCTTGAGGGTGTCACTATTGAGAAGTCCTAGTGAGCTCAGTGGTGAATGTCCCTGAGGGGAAACTAATCAGGTAGAGTTACAAATAGGAATACTTTTAAGGCACCATCATTTTAACTTAAGTAACAAAAAGGTAATAGTTATTTTCTCCACTTGGCTCTTATCAGTCACAACTCACAAATAAGAGCTACTCAATGATATAATTTGGGAATAATCTTTTTTCTTAAGCTAATAACTTCGCATAAACCAAAACCCAGTAAACAAAACTAAGAAAAAAAAGAGAAAATAGAAATAGAAAGGTAAGAAATTCAGCGGCAACCCATAACCAAAAATCAAAGGAGAGGAAATAAGAAAGAAAACCCTCAGCTACTATCTAAAAAATTAATTCAGAAATGAAGGATTTGACTAAAGGAATTTTTTTCTGTAAAATGCAAAACACAATCAAGAACAGTGCCTTTATATTTTCATTCACAAACTCCCCAAAAGCAATTCCACCGTAAAATCATATGATGGAAGTCAAAATTCAGTTTAAGCATTTGAGTGAACACATGGAGTGCATCATTACTATGATCAGAGTAAAGAAGAGCAATGAAGGCTACAAATAATACTCAAAAAAGAAAAAAAATTGAGAAGAAAGATCCCAGGGGTCACCTTAAAGATTGAAGCCTCATTTTTCACACCCTATTACAACTAAAACAAATTTCCAATAAATGATAAGTAAATGTAGAAATTGCAGAACAATAACTATAAAGTAATAACAGGAAAAAAAAAATTAACCTCTGCATCGATGAAGAAAACGAACCTTGATCTTCCATGTATCTTTGTCAGGACATAAACTGCAGAGGGTATTCACAGGGTCATCAATGACAAACATGAGTAAATGAGTAAAACTGATCAAAGATAAGGCAAAGGTAAAACTCCACAAAGTGGATCACGAATCCTGAATCAGGAATTCAAGAACAAAGGAAGTTGCAGAATGTGAAGAAAAGACAAACAATAGCAGTATTTATAGAGATATGAGAGGAAGAAAGCTATTACTCTAACAGTAGTTGGGCATTAATGAATAGACTAACTATTTGCAAGATCAATCAACTGTAGGATTTTATTGGGAAAGTGATGACTTTAAATACAAAACGAACCTGCTACCTGACGTGATCCGACGCTTGGCCAGAATTCAATGACGAAATCGCCCATCATCTTCGCTGCTTCTTCTGATCCTCAAGAAGAAGGTGCAGATGTAGGCAATCCAGGAGGAGTAATGAGTTTGAACTATAAAAGAAGTAGTTGATGGCAGTGGTGGCCTCATATTCTGCACCGGAAATAATGGCTGTAGTGGATAAGGAACAGGAGGAGGCATGGAAACAGCTGGAGGTTGTGGAAATCATGGCTGAGGTCGAGGTGGAACAGCCCATGCGTTAGGAGGCACAGGTACAGCATGATTATACCTGCAGCAGAAACATATGTAAGTGAGCAGATTTTGTGCCACTCATACAATGTTTAATAAATAAAATATACAACAGTTTAACACTTGCACTATATGCTATATAGAACATGAATAATAGGACAATTAAAATGAACAACAATTTTAACAAACATACATTGGTGGCATTAGGCCCAAGGTTGATCGAGGAGGACATCCTGGACCCAAAGAAGGCGGCACCATTCCACCTACAAGCTGGGCTGATGGGACATCCACCTTGGCTGCCTTTGATGGAACATCATCCTCTGCATTAACCAAGAAATCATAAGAACCAGAGAGAACCCTTTGTGTGGCATTCTAAACTTAAAATCAAAGGTTCATGGATTGTTACCAAGATCTGATTGGTTCTGTTAATTCCCATAATTGTTTTGTTCAAATAATCAGTTCATCACTTGGTTTCTTCTACACATGAAAAAATGTTTTACATTACTAAAGTATCTAAACAAAACACATGAATATTATTAGTAGTATTTTATACACAATCCCAGGAGATAAAAAGAAGCATTTTAAGTGTGCGCGACTATATCAAATTTCCAGTACCCATATCATCAAGCAATCGAAAAAGATCACATCCCTTTCAAGCAATTAAACAAATATCTTCAGAGCATCACAAAACAGGGCAGCCAAGATAACAGATAGTAGAGAAGAATATCACAACACAAAACAGGGCAGCCAAGATGGAAGTAAAGGAATAGTAACTTGTTCTTTTGAAAAATCAATTCTTAAAAGCATGCCAAACACCAAATGTCCATTGTTGACCGCATCAGTTCTAAACCACACCAGTTCTTTAAAATAGAGTACGTACCAAAAAAATATTCTGATAATATCTCTGCCCTAAACCCTTATACACCTTACCCTCAGCAACCTCACCCATGAATTAGAGGATCATTGTTTTTCAAATACTTGTCTCAATCTTCTGCCCTTGCAAACAATAAAAATCGGGTTAGAAATAACGGTAATCATAATTTGGAAACAATCAGATATGTTACAAATGCTACCACTATGCTACCTCATTTCTAAAATATAACTAAATGAGAGATAACACTCCTTCATTTTAGGGACTGTTACTTATAATTGAAAACAACAAAGAACTGTTCTAGTCCACTAACAGCTAGTGGCAGATTCTAATTGACTTATTTAAATCAAACTAATCTACTCTGAACATCATCCAAAACCATTTTAACTTCTCAACACTATTTCTTGCCTTGGAGGTTCAGATACCCAAATTGAATCATAAATGTATCCAAAACCATGTTAAAACAAGTTTTTGAAGCAGCATTGTTACCTGCATCAGAACCAGAACATCCATGGGATCATTGTCTTCACAAATGGTTCTTGGGATAAAACCATAGTTGTGTGGGTAGACAACTGATGAGTAAAGGATGCGATCAACCTAAATTATTATTCAGCCCAAGCTTCAGAACAAAGTAACATAATTTTCACAGCAAGATAACAAACTATTATCTACATTAAGCAAGAGCAGGACAAGCAATCACATTGGAACATCCTACAACTCAAGATTAGTCCATTGAAAGTACTTTAGTAACCATTTTTAGTTCTACCTGCTTACAAAACAAAATCATTTGCAAACTAAACAGACAACATTCTTGCACCTAAAAACTTAGACATGTAAGATATGGTGTTTGTAAAGGGAAATATTTCTTGAGTTTGAACTTAAAAGCTGACAATATCCAAGTGATGAATGCAAAAATGGTCTGAAAGCAAAAAAAGAACCTTTTGTTTTGCCATTAAAGCAAGAATGGTAATTATACCTTTATAAGTCCACTTGCCTTGTCCAGCTAAGACTTAACCTTGCTGCCTTTACCAATTTCAACTACCTGTAACAGAAATCTCTTTATTTCTTTGAAAAGTTAAGAGGATGATGCTAATGTGACTTGTGAGTGCCACATTTATCCTTCCACATCTCAACCCATTAATTCAGTTTTCCATTAGCATAATGGCCCTGTTAAAGCTTATTTTAGCTGCATACACTACAAGTTACATAGACTATCTATATGTTTGATCATGGATTATCAGAAATGCAATTAATATGCCCCAAACGCAGATAGGCCTTGATCATGCTTACCATAAACATGGTATGCAAATAAGAGAATTTACAAAAGATTATAACTTTCTTCCCTAAGCTTTATGTATGTATAACACAGGAAAAAAAAATGAGAAACAATAATTGATGGCATGGTCATGGTTACCAGGAATGTGGAATATAAATAAGAGACCTTGACAAAAGGTTTTCCCCCATAAGTCCCTAACCTTTATGCATGAACAAAACATACAGAAAAGAAGGAAAAACTTACACAATTAAAAAGTGATGGAGCTCCTGGCCCTGCATGTATGAAACCAATAGTAATTTTCAGCCCAATATTAAATGAAATCAAAGTTGAAACTAAACAGAGATTCTGGAAGCACAACGAATTAGATGATAAAAGAGAGAAGCTTGTATTAATCAATGTAAATGTGAGATAGAATTAGAAACACATACGAGAAAATATGCAGCAGTGTAGCAATATCAAAACAGGAGGGTTATGAGCAAGACACAATGGCAGTATTTATAGAGAAATGCAAAGGGGAAATCTAGGACATTTGAAATGAATAAAATAAAATAAATTTTGAATTGGATGCCAGGAAGAAACTTGCTGGAAGAAAACCAATACCAACCTCTTGTACTATCAGCTGACGAAGATGGCTTCTGATTCTTCTCTTCTCCTGACAATAGGTAAGATAGTTAACCTTCTCCTTCCTCGAAACTGCAACACTCTTCTCTTCTCCAACTGCTCCTAAACCTAACGCAAACTACAGTGAGGGAGAGCCTGCAAAATTCACGATGCTGGCGACATCAACACACAACAGTTACGGTTCTGCCACAAGGAGCACAGAAGCAGGCGATTAGGTAATGGAAGGGGAAGAAGGGAAAAGAAACACGCAATTAGGTCAGAAAGGGGGCAAATTCGCACATGAGGGGAGAGAGTGGAAGAGAAACGTGAGAGAAATGACCAATCAGCTGCTATAACGCAAAGGCCAAGATTGATTCAGAATAAACAAAACAATTTTAATAAACGGTCAGGATTCAAACCTTTCTTATGAATAGTGTTCTTCAAGGGATAATTTTAAGTAGTAGTAGATTATGCTTTCATCAGTTTTACCATTTCCTTTCATCAGTTTTAACAAATCCTTTAAGTGATCATGTGATGGTGGTGGAAGCATAATGCACAGCTGTGTGTGGTAAATACGAGGAGAAAATGACTAAAATGCCTTTCTTCAATTACAAGGGAATGGAAGTGTTGATTTTATAACATAATTAAACAATTAAGCATATACATACATATATATATATATATATATATATAATGCATCTCCATTCAGTGTACTTCCTTCCAGGAGTGTGTCACAATTAAGCTAGCTGCGGCCCAATATTAAGCATGCAGCAAGTAATTAATAAAGTAGAATTCAAGCTGCTGTACGGATCGATCTTCATTGATAGGATTAAGGATCAATGGATTAATTAATTTGCGTTATCACTCTTTCTAATATACTACAATATATACATGCTGATCGAGCCTCAACATACATGCTTCTATCACAGATACATGGAAACTTAATTACATATATAAAAGTGGTCCCTTTATACATACTCACTTCCAAAAAGCTTAGCTTTATCAGTCGTATCATCTTTTGGTTACATGCATATATAATTTCCGTCGTTTAATTCTGTAAAGATATCTCACTCTATCCAACTACTCAACTTTGAACTGAGAGCTGGTTGCTGTTCATTTTCAAGTTCCTTTTTCTTCTTTCCGGGACGCAGGATCATGAAAATAGAGCTTACATAAATTGCTGCATTCAACTTCTTGTACTAATGCTAAGTTCATATATTGTTTATATACATTTTTTATAATAAATACATGCTAATTATAAATTATGTCGATATATCTATTTATAATATTTAATTTTTGAGACACTTCATCAATATTATATTGCTCTTATATACTACTACCATATTAGTACTTCTGCTAATATGGCATCCTCTCCTGAATTTATTGGTTAATGGAAAAGTATTATAAAGAGATTTTTATTGAGTTTAAAAAAGCATGTGATCGTATGCTTAGGGAACTGTTGTATAAAACTAAGGAAAGGAAAAGTGTGTATGTGTGACGTATTCAAGTTATACATAACACGTATGAGGGGGCAACTATTAGAACTTTTAGGGTGTAACTGATGACTTCCCTTTAAAGACAGATTTACACTAATGTTCACCCTTGAGTTTGTACTTGTTTAATATGGTTTTGGACATGCATACCATGAGTATGCAGAAGAGCATTCCAAACCGCATGTTGTTTGATAATGATATTGTTCCAATTAAAGAAAGGGATGCGGTTAATTTGAAAGTTGAGATTTGCAGTTAATTAAGGGATGACCTAATCGTGCATGCACGTCAAGGTATGCTCCTAGTGTTGACCAGGTTATTGTTCATGCTCTGACTTAGGAGGTACACAACCTTTAAAGCCCAAAAGTGTGTGCGTTTTTATGTGCATAAGAGGTATTCTTATGGTGCCCCTGAGAGAATTTGTACAATTCAAAGAAAAAACCTGCTCTGCTAGGGTTTTGTGAGTTGAGTGTCGTTTTCCCCCTTTGGGGGCTCCTGGGCTCCTCCCCCTTTGCGGGTTTTCTCCTCCTCTAGGGAGACTCCTTTTCTTGCTTTAGGTAGATTTTCTTCCCACAATAGGTGGGTATTTCTCCACATTAGGTGGATCTTCTACCCAAATAAGTGGGTCTTTTGTTCGGCCACCAGTCCTCCTCCACTGCCGCCCCTTCCTCCACCATGGCCGCCTCTTCCATCTCATCTGTCACTGGGAGCCCTGCTGAGTGCAGATCCAGTGCTGTGAAGCTTCAGTCTTCACCTCAACGCCACAGTTTCCGTAAGCACCACCGCATCTCAGGCCACCGTTGCAACTCAGATCCAAGGTCATCCGCCTTGCCATTTTTTTTTTCTGACAGAGTCTGGGTCGTAAGGTGAATGCTTTGGGTTGAAAGGTAAGAGCTTTGGCTAGTTTTGTCTTGGAGAAATAGTGGGTTTGGGTCCGTTGCTGAGTGCTGATCTTTATTGGTGAAAGCTTTGGTTGTTGGCTTTTGTTTCCACACTGTCTTTGCCGGCTCCACCGCCTCCCAGTTCCCATTTGGTTCCCCCTCTTTTACATCCGTCGCTCCATCGCACCTTTGTCAGCTTCTGCTGTTGTATGTTTGGAAGCTACAGATCTCCTCTTCCCTGTGCTCTCAGAGTTGCTGGTTTGACCCCTATTTGTGACTCCGAAGCCACTCCGCTGGTTTCCCCTGTTGACGCACTGCAACTCCGGCAGAGCCGATGTGTTGTATAAAGGGAGCGCTGGTTAAAAAGTGTATCAAGATCTTCTTCGCTCAGAAGTCAAGTGGCTCTCTGTTATTTTGGGGATTTAGGGTTTCTGTAGGTCCTTATGGATTTTACTTCATGTTTTAGCTGTGTGTTTCAGTTGAGTGTGCGTGCTTGTTCTTCATTTTCCTTGAATTTGTGCATTGTTGTATCACTCTTAGAGATTATTTCTCGCATGGTGTAAGTGTCATGAGGCAATCCTTTGGGTTATATTCCATTCATCTTTGACAAAAAAAAAAGGTATTCTTATGATTGATTGGGTCATCATTGATGAAAGGAGGGTTATAAAGTTTTATTGAAGCGTTATTTACTTATTATTCTCTATGGTAGCAAATGTTCGACTTTAATAAAGACAACATGAGAAAATTTTGGAGTAGAAGAAATGATAATGTTAAAATAGATGAATTATCACACTAAAAATGATAAGATACACATGATAAGTGAATAAGATAGAATATTGAGGGTGTCAGTTGTGGAGAAGATGACAAATCTGATATAAAATATTGAATGAATAATCTGTGGTGAAATGTTAAGTGGGAATTATGAAGCTGCATATTCCAATTATAATTTGGTGTTGTAAGTTAGCACCCCCTAAGTGCTACTATTCTTTTATTCATTTTGGCATTCCAAAAAAAAATGTAATTTTCTCGACCTCCTTTAGTATTTTTTGGTCCATTGGTGTTATATTTTTTTATGTACAGCAGAACGACCCAAAAGCAATGGGTATGAGCCTATGTTTTGATAATGTTGGAAGTGGCACACAAAGGCCTAATATAAGGTTGGGCTGGGCCAATCAATTATGTGTAGAGAGACTAGAGAGGGTCAACACAAGAGGTCTTGGTTGGAGCATGAAAGGGGAACATGGGTACTACTACTATTACTCCACACCACTAACTGAAATATTAATTGGTAATTAGTGCGTGTTAATGAAGGAGGGCCAAAACAAGGGGCGTTTTACAGCTATCACTCACATTCCTGTAATTGTGACATTAAATTAATAAAAATGAAGAGGTAGCGAAAGATGAGGGGGTGATCGATCACGTTGATGACGGCTAATCCTCAGTCACAGTCTATCTGTCTTCTTACCTGTCTGTCTGTCCTTCTTGTCCTGCTGTTTTCATATTTACATAATTATTTGGTCTCACCATTTGCCTTTATAAAATTCCCCCTTCGAACCAAGCTCAATCTGCACCAGCTAGCCTTAGCTACGTACTTAAGTTATTTATTATATATAATTAGTGGATCGGATCTATCCGGCCAATCGATCCATACTCGATCAGTCAGAACCAAGAATTGAAGGAAGAAGATCGATGACGATGCTGAGCACCAACAACAATAACAACAAGGTTGGTCAGTTTGGGGACACCACATTGACCAAAGTGTTCGTGGGAGGGCTGGCCTGGGAGACTCCGAAAGAGATACTGAGAGAGCAGTTTGACAAGTTCGGTGAGATCCTTGAAGCCGTCATCATTTCTGATAAGCTCACTGGCAGATCCAAAGGCTATGGTTTTGTAAGTCCATATATCTTATTCTTATTCCAAAAATAAGGTAATTACTAATTAATGTATATATATATATGGCATTTCACTATATATAAAAGGTGACATTCAAGGAAGCAGAGGCGGCCAAGAAGGCTTGCGAGGAACCAACTCTGATTATCAATGGTCGCAGAGCCAACTGCAATCTCGCATCGCTCGGTGCACGCCGTCCAAGGTCATCACCCATCCCTTCCCCCTCCCAAACTCCTCCACCTCCACAGGCACAACTAGCAACCAGGCAGGTTCAGTGGTATTATCCCCCTGCAGTTGCACCGGCTGCTTCCCCATACCATCATCAGCCACTTCCTTTCTACGGGTATGTTATTGTTATGTATCACTTTCACATTCTTTTTCTTTTTAAAATAATCAAATATCTTCAAAATGCATGTATATGCTTTCAAAAATATAATAGTATAATGTTGAGGAGTTGAGTGAGATGAATGGGGAAGGGTCTAGGGTTCGAACTCTAAGGATTACTAATTTATTAACACTACTAATAGCTAACATTTACCTATAACAAAAAAAATTGTACTAGTATAATGTAGTAATTAAAATACATAAATCTTTTTATTTTTATATTCAGGTACCCGCACACTTACATTGCAGCGCCAGGGGACATGAATTACAATTACAATTACAATCAGGTAGGATTGAATATGTTATTGTTACTTTAAAAAAAATGTTATAGTTGCAAATGAGAAAATTAATTAAATGTAAAAGACAATATTTAATTAATTATTAAATGATTTTTTGTATAGCAGAAGTTGAGCTACGGAAATGGTGGGGGCTACTATGGGCATCAAGTGTACCCGGTGCCAATGTACTACCAGCACCACCACCACCCAGCTGTGTACCACCACCGAGCCACCGAGACAATGGGTCTACCTGCACACATGTTCCATTTCGCCACCATGGCTCCTGCTACAGCTCAAGTTGGCACGGGTACTGAATGCTTCAAAAGGGTGGTCTAAGTCTGAGTCTGAGTCTGAGAGAAGCTTAATTAATAATATGAGCAGGACCTGGTGGAGTAGAACGTGGTGCTGATTGACTGCACGCAGCTACATTATTATTATTTGATCTGTCGTGCCATGCCATTGCCAGCAATTCTTTTTTACTTTTTGTAATTTTGTTTCATTTTTAATTAATTCTTTATCTTAGCTAGGTACCTGTTTCGTTTCATTCATCAGATTCTTTCATTCTCTCTCTCTCTCTAACATCCCAGCATATATGAGCTGTGAACTCTTCAGTACAACAAAAGAACAACAATATGTCCATGTGTATCAATCATGAACCACCACCCATGCCTTATGGCCTTGGTTGTTTTTCCCTCACATCAAATTAACTTTCATTTTCTTTCCTCTTCTATTTATTTATTTATTTATTTATTTGTATCTACATTGTCTCGCTACAACTAGCTTAATTGTTACAGTTTTTATCACAAAATCATTATTTTAAACATTAAGAAGAAACATAATCAAGGAATCGTGTAAAAACCTTTCAATGTGCACTAAAATCAAACTCTTGGTTTTTTGGACATGTACTGTAGTCTTTCTTTTTTTGGGCTTTCGGTTCAAGAGTGCAGGCCTTAAGCATCTTAGGATTTCAATGAACTGAGTGGCCAAGCAAGTATTGTGAACATGGCGGCCCAGCCCCCCATCTAGCGTCAATCTATTACTAATTCTCTTTTTTAGATTTAATTTAAACGAAAACGCAAATATTTGTAAAAATTATCTTTATATTTTGCTTTTTCTTCCATATTAATTATAGAGATGAATTAAGGCCCAATATCTTTTTTTTTTGAAAGACGACCCAATATCTATAACTCCATAAGAATGAGCATTCTACTATCTAACAGTGTAAATAAGTTTTACACAATCATTCAATCTCATTCCTTCATTTAATTATATTCAATCAATTTTCTGATGTGACTATGGTTTTCCTTTTTTTTTAATTAGAAAATTACTCTTATGTAATCATTAATAAAAAAAAAATGTGCATGTTATTGTTATCATTATTCTTTCTAAGTTTCATCTTCTTTCGTTCCTTTCATATTGATGGATGAATTTCCTACTAAAAAAAAGGTTGATGTATGAATAAATTGATAGCAACACTTTTAGTATTGACCTTCTTGACTTGTCTACGCACTCAGAAGATTTTGTTCATTTTTCTTATTGATTGGTCAAACGTCACGAATTACTTTCCAGCATCTCGCCTTGCATCTAGTGATTGGTTTACCCTAATTGGTGGAGGAAGTAAACGCCCATTAATAGGAACAAATTCTCTACCAAGTAAGATCTACTAATAAAAGCAAAGTAAATAAAACCAACAAAGAAAAATGGAGAGCAATACTCAATTTGCTGGGCAATTTATCACAATAAGTGTTTCAAAAAAAAATTACAATCAGACCATACAATTTGTAGTTATATTAGCTCGCTAGAATTAAGGGATGACCAATAAGAAAAATGGAGAGCAATGCCCAATTTGCTTTCGAGATTTTTCTTTGAACAAATTCTAGCATTTTAATAAAGGATGCAAAAACTCTGGTAAAGGTGAATGAACCATTAATTGAATCGAATGAATGAACCGTTAATTGAACGTGAAGTCTCGTATCATATACTTATATAAGATAGAAGGAAAATACTAAAGAGTACGAAACGAAACTAAGAATAATGTTAAACTCATTATGATTGGTCTCCGAGTCCGGTAAAGTAGGCTACAACTTCTAACTGATTTGAAATAGTAAATGAATTTATTTTTATTTTTATTAGAAATAAGAGGAAAGCTTATATTTTTAAGTTTTAACTGTTTTGTATAAATTACGAATCACTGTTTTGTGAATAAGCTACAATATAATGTTATAAAAATTGATGAAGAAGTATTATAATATATGGTGGGTTTGACGCATGAGCTGGAGTTTTGACTGCATTTACTAGATAGATTCACCTCCTTAGGAAAAGAAGAAGTTGAGGGAGGGGGATGTAAAACCAAAAGGGAAAGGAAAGAGGGTTCTCGTAGTTTTTTGCAATAATTCCCATTCCCATTCCCAGGTTTTGAAGTTTAATGAATTCATTTATGTAGATGCCACCAAATCTAGAGTTTAGCAACAACAGAATTTTTATTTTATTTTTAAAAAAGAAAAGTTTAGTTGGGGGAGGAGAACGTTGGGTTGAAGAATGAAGAGGCACGTTTTGAATGGTGGTTGAAGTCCAACGGTCTTTCTTAATTTGATAATTGATATTGCGCGCACGCTGACGCAGGCAGTTTCTGTTGTCGTATTTCTCAAATCTATTAAAACTTTGTTGGAAGGTTTATAGTACCTACCACTCTAGTCTCTACTCTTCTTCCTTCCGCCTTTGTTGTAGTAGTACCTAACCAACAGTCAAGCTTAGCTACCCAACCATGGTTGAGCTTCCTCTTTATCAATGTGCCACTATCTTACTTCCTCTCTGCTTCTTCTCACTGCTACATCTTCCTCTTCTCTTGAGAGGTCAACCCGCTTCGCTTCTTCTTTTTCAGGGTAACTTGCTACATCATGCTATTTCATTTTATATGTTACTGCTCCTAAGTCCTCGCTACAGTAATTGTGATTTGTACCTACTTACTGTTATTAACCCCTAATTAACTGCATAATGTGTAGCTATAACATGGCTGATGAACTGGATAAACCTTTGCTCGGTCCTGAGAATTTCAACCGAGAGGGCATTGATTTGGTAACTTCTCCAACAAATGCTGCCCTTAGTTTCTGAATTTTCTAACTTGAACCTGTTCTGTTCACCATATATTATATAGTATAACATTTTATTTTGTTGGTCAGGAGCGCATACCACTAGAAGAAGTATTTCAACAGTTGAGAACTTCACCAAGAGGACTTTCATATGAAGATGCTGAAGCCCGACTCGAGATATTTGGTCCAAACAAACTTGAAGAAAGGAAAGTAAGAACACACTTCTTATAAATATCTGATTTTCAGTCACATATAGAATGTGATTTTGAAGTACATTGTTCACAGAGTTACCATGTTAAACTACATTGGGATATCTATGGCTAGCTATCAGTGTAATGTGATTTATCTATATAGTACTTCTGAATCAAAAATAAAATTACAGATATTTTGTGATTCATTATGACCATTATGTCTTGAGCCAATTTTAACAACTTCCACTTACCTCATAATGCATAAATTATCGAAGGGAATGCCTTCTATGTTCTTTGACACTAATCCACTATGGCATTTTAAGTACACACTATCTCACTGCACATCTCAAATGTTAGCTTTCTTCTTCTCATTGACAGGAAATCATCTTCTCTTACGTGCAAAAAAATTCTCTCTCTCTCTCTCTCTCTCTCTCTCTCTCTATTTAAGGATTTTGGATAGGTGGGGGAGTCCTGTCAAAATTTGTGAATGTTTATAGATTACAAAATTTTCACATGATTAATTATGTTACGTGAAATTTTATCGTGGGAGGGGACATTCCCCTCACTGACCAAGGCATTATAGTTCACAATTAGTTTCTTTCACTACAAGAAATCTAATACTGCATGATTTACATAATCAGAAAAATAGAATCATGCATGCTGTTTCCGTTCTCCATTGAAAATCTTTAGTGTTATCATTTATTCTATATTGGACTGTGGTTAGTAATTATAAAGGGGAAAGAGGCATTGGTTTATTGTAATTGTAATGCCATTATCCATGGCTAGCATTATATATGCATCTTAAGTCTAACCGAACAAATTCTAACCATAACCCCGTCCTCAAATGTTATGCAGGAAAATAAAATATTAAAATTTCTTAGTTTCATGTGGAATCCTCTGTCATGGGTTATGGAAGCAGCAGCATTGATGGCGATTATCCTTGCTAATGGTGGAGTGAGTAACGAGCATAATCATTGTTCTTCCAATATTTTATTTTCTCTTCTCTAGATTCAACTTGTACTTATAATGTTGTTTTTCCATTTCTTGATTCCTTACTTGGAGAGATATTTTCAGGGGGGGGGTCCTGATTGGCAAGACTTTGTAGGGATTATATGCCTGCTGGTGATAAACTCAACTATTAGTTTTATTGAAGAAAATAATGCTGGTAATGCTGCAGCAGCGCTCATGGCTCATTTAGCTCCTAGAACAAAGGTATGCTTCTTTGTTGATGACATCCATCTCAGGAATTGATCCATCACCTATGCCATACAAACTGAACAAATCTCCTCAAAAACTTGAAATTTTTTCAGTAGTGTATCACTAGCTATATAGCTTGTTATGCAACAATACCTTGCGCCTTTGAGTTTTTCTTTTTGCCCTCTTCTCATATGAATAATCAGATAAACTTTCCCTCACATCTGAACATTTATAGGCTTGATATTTAAGAGTTCAGGGAATATAGAACTATATTTTAATGAGTGAAGTTCTCTATTACCTAATCGTTCAGGTTCTCAGAGATGGGCAGTGGCAAGATCAAGATGCAGCTGTTTTAGTACCTGGGGATATTATCAGCATAAAACTGGGAGATATCATTCCAGCTGATGCTCGCTTGCTCGAAGGAGACCCTCTAAAAATTGACCAGGCAAGTCTTTGTTATAAAGTTTCTATTAATTTGTTTCTACTTAACGTTTTCAGTCACTATTTATATTTTCATGACATAAATTGCTTATAATTGATCAAGAATCGAGATGAAGTTCACTTGGTTTTGTTTCATGCAGTCAGCCCTTACTGGAGAATCTCTACCCGTTACGAAGAAAACTGGTGATGAGGTATTTTCAGGTTCAACATGTAAACACGGAGAGATTGAAGCTGTAGTGATAGCAACAGGAGTTCACTCCTTTTTTGGAAAGGCTGCACACTTGGTTGACAGCACTCAAGTTGTTGGACATTTTCAGAAGGTAAAACTTTCAACACCTTGTCATGTCATTATTAAGAAATAAGAAATATAACCAAACCAAGATTGTTACAAAATGCTAGATGTTTGAATGTTTGTATAAAGGTTTTCAAGGATTGCTATTTTTTCCTTGTATTGATTTACATTACATATGACAAAACTAGAACAAAGGAGTAGGGACCTATATACTCAGTCCTCATTCCTCAACATTGAAATGAAGATTAAAGCATAGGGAAACGCCAAAACAAGCTTGAATGCAATATAAACTTTGCAGATCTTTTGATCAACCACTCAAATTTCAAACCTTGATTCAAGTTTTATTGTTTGCTTTTCTGCAGGTCCTTACCTCAATTGGTAACTTCTGCATTTGCTCTATAGCTGCAGGGATGCTTCTTGAAATAATTATAATGTTCCCGGTGGAGCATAGATCATACAGGGATGGAATCAACAACCTTCTTGTTCTCCTGATTGGAGGAATACCCATAGCTATGCCAACAGTATTATCTGTAACACTTGCCATTGGCTCTCATCGCCTTTCTCAGCAGGTGCGACTTTTTAGAACTTGTAAATAATATTGTAGTAGAATTAAGATCAAAGTCCCTCTCTATATGCTACCCATGTTTGGCTCTTCGATTCAAATGAAAGGGATGAAGCTAAGCTTTTGTCTGAATTATTGATAACCGTCGTTAAAGTTTGGAAAATTCTGTAGTGCCTCAAAGGGGTAACCATACCCCCAGGCAGCATACTTTATATCACATCACTAGGAGGAGTATAGTTATATCATCCATGAAGTTTACTGCATTGAAGTAGATTTTTGTGCTGCTGACTGTGCTCTTTCTTTATTTTTATTTACTTCACTCTTAAGGGAGTTATCACAAAAAGAATGACAGCAATTGAAGAAATGGCAGGCATGGATGTCTTATGCAGTGACAAAACTGGAACTCTTACGCTAAATCGCCTGTCTGTTGATCGAAACCTTATCGAGGTAGGTTTTGAAAATGACATATAAGAATACTGTATCGACCCATATTATTAAATGTTAATAACAAAGTTTATTTTCATATGACTTATGAAAATTTACTAAGACAAAACTTTTATAAATTACACGTTGAACAGGTCTTTAACAGCAATATGGACAAAGATCTGGTTGTTCTACTAGCAGCCAGGGCAGCTAGACTGGATAACCAGGATGCCATTGATGCTGCCATTGTTAATTTGCTAGCTGATCCAAAGGAGGTACAGTTTAAAGATACTCGTGTGATTTTGATACTGAAGTTTTCCCAACACTCCTTTATTTGGAATAGCACACTGATAAAACAAAAACAATTTCTCCTTTTTCTCCCAGGCACGTGCAAACATTACTGAAGTCCATTTTCTACCATTCAATCCTGTGGATAAACGTACAGCCATAACATACATTGACGCTGATGGAAATTATTATAGGGCCAGTAAAGGAGCTCCAGAACAGGTATCAAAATTCATGAAATAATGTGTAGCATTTCTTTACTTCCTAACTTTTCCTCATTTGACTTCAAATCTAATGCAAAGTTTTTCTCAAAGGACCCATATCCAAAAGTCATAAAACTTCCTTAAAACCAAGAAAAGAAACATCTATGAAGAAACATAGTATAAAACTATCCATGTGTGTTCACCTAACAGCTAGGAAGTAAAATGAGGTTGGTTGGTTCATGATATAGTATCATAGTCTCTATCTTCGATCCTAGTTCCCTCCTATGGTTCTAATACAAAAGTTGAATTTAAGCACAAAGATCAATGAACTCTGTATTTTCCATGCAACAGTCACTTGGGCCAGTGAGAAAACTTGCACCATTTTTTACTAACGGGTAAAGGGCATAGGGGAATTCTAAGATGGTATCAGAGACTATAAAATTTGGGTATCCCAATAAACGGATCTAGGATACGCTCTGAAATCATCTTAGAATTCAAATTAGGGTTTAGAGGTAGAGTTAGGCCTAACCCGAATTCTAAGAAGGGGGTTTGCATAAGGGGCGTGATAGAAATACAATATAAAATCATTCATGTGTATTCACTTGTAAGCTTAAACTTTTGGGATAGTTGGTTCATGAAAATATTATTTGATGGAATTATAAGTTGTAATCTTCTTTCATATAATATAACAAACTATTGTCATGGTGTGGGACATGCTAAGTATATATTATTTTTTGCATCAGAACTTCATCCTGTTCTTTATACTGTTGCCTGAATATCAGATTTTAAATATGTGCCAAGAGAAAGACAAGATTGCCAGAAGAGTGCACACAATCATAGACAAATTTGCTGAAAGGGGATTGCGTTCTCTTGCAGTTTCTTATCAGGTATAGCAGCCTGTTCCTTCTCTACCTTTTCTTTTCCTGCTAAAAGAAGAATGTAATGAAGAAAGCAGATGTCAACGTAATAGAAATATTGAAACTAGAAGATATGATCATAACTCAAATTAGAATGTTTGATTCATGTGAAACACCCAACAGTTTAAACATTCAGGATAATTGGTTCATGGCATAGTATTAAGGTTTCAATGACCTTGTTCTTCTGAATAACTACTAATTTTCAGCCCAGCATAGTGTGGACCTGTGTATTATCTAACTTCAAACTCTTGCATGAAGGAGGGTTTTAAATATAGATTATTCATGTGCTTTAATTTAGTAGCTTAAACTTTGGAAATAGTTATTTTATGACATGAAATATTGATTATTAATTTATTTTACTTAGATAAGTCATAACTATTTCAGGAAGTCCCTGAAAAATCCAAGGATAGCCCTGGAGGTCCTTGGACATTTTGTGGCTTGTTGCCTTTGTTTGATCCACCAAGACATGATAGTGCTGAGACCATCCGAAGAGCACTTAACCTTGGAGTCAATGTTAAGATGATTACAGGTAAAGTATTTCAATGATAGAAAATAAAATGTGTTTTCCTTATTACGCATAAAATGTTCTATTTCTGGACTGGAAGATTATGTTTTGTAGTTCTTCTTTTGTTTCATTTCCTAAGCTGTATATATGCAAGTAAATCTGATATTAGGACCACTTAACGTTAGGTGATCCTCTTTTGATCCCATAAGGTTTGGATGAAGTGTTTTATTTTCATGCTAAAATGTAATGTTCTATATTTTTCCTTTAGTTTCATTTCTGCACTAGCCATTTATATGCCTGGAATTTTGGAATTATAGGATTTGCTCGGGTGATCCTCTTTTCGTTCTAGTAAGAAATTATCTGAAAATACATAAACAAATATGGGCATGATTCATGAATCATGTTCAAGGATCTGGACACTATTTACATTAGTGAGAAAAAGCAGAGTAATGACACCAAGCATATAGATGCTACGTGACTTTCACAGTGTTTTGTGTGTTTCACCTGATACAATAAGTCATGTCATTATTGTCATGTCCCAAGTTAACTCAAATTTTCTCTCATATGCAACCTTATCTGCAGCACACCCAATGTCTCATGTAATACAACTTTTACATTTACACGACATTCTTTTGTTCATATGCTCATTTGGAATCTTGATGTTGGAGGTCAGCTGAGGTGGTTTACATGTAAATGCAGGGGATCAGTTGGCTATTGCAAAGGAGACAGGGCGAAGACTTGGTATGGGGACAAACATGTACCCTTCACCATCTTTGTTGGGCCGTGAAAAAGATGAGAATCATGAAGCTCTCCCAGTTGACGAGCTCATTGAAAAGGCAGATGGCTTTGCTGGTGTATTTCCTGGTATATGATTTTGATATTTAAGAAAGAAGAAATGTTTTCCCTCTCTTCTTATGGATAATTTACTGATCAGAGATCTGTTATGCATAATAACTCATAGTATATGCATTATTTCATATTTTTCCATCAAAATAAAAAGTGATCTTGTGGTGGTTACCCCTCATTTTTGTAAATGCTGTTATTTAATCAAATCTCTTTACTGATTATCTTATCAATGCATTTCAGAACATAAATATGAAATAGTGAAAATTTTACAAGAAATGAAACATGTTGTTGGAATGACCGGAGATGGAGTAAATGATGCCCCAGCATTGAAGAAAGCAGATATTGGAATAGCTGTGTCAGATTCTACAGATGCTGCAAGAGGTGCTGCTGATCTGGTCTTAACTGAGCCTGGTTTAAGTGTGATTATTAGCGCTGTGTTAACTAGCCGAGCTATATTTCAAAGAATGAAAAATTATACAGTTGAGTATGCAACTTCCTCTTCTCCTTTATATTATCATACAAGAACTCCTTTGTGCTTTTACTATATATTATAGAGTCTCAATATGAAAGCATGCATCCTAGAAAGTAGCATCATCAGCTTGATCTATCATTCAGATCACTAATCATTATAAATGTAATAACTCAACTCAACTTATGTCTTTCATGATATTTAATATGTATTTTATGTAAATCTGATAGCTCTCTTATATGCAGATATATGCAGTCTCAATCACCATAAGGATAGTGGTAAAATAAGCTCATATCTCCTATTTCAATGCCATTTTTCATGGTTTTTGTTTAACATAATCTTGGACTTGAATAAGAATACCTCTGAACTTTCATATAACTTGTCAACTGAACCCTCTTGCAGCTCGGTTTTGTGCTCCTAGCGTTGATTTGGGAGTATGATTTTCCACCCTTCATGGTCCTGATCATTGCAATCCTAAATGATGGTAATACTTTCACAGATAAAATTTTCCATCCCTAGGAATATGGATATGAATCATAGAACTTGTATCTGTTTTCCTTTTCTAGTGCAAATATGTAGTTAAATGATAGATGCAAACAATACTCAAACAGTATTGTGTGATTTTATGACAATATAAAAGTGAAGATTATATTGTAAGGGGTTGTTTCCTGTAAAAGACTTTGAAATCAGGAAAAAAGTGAAAGTAAGGGACAGGAAATGAAAATAAAAAATGTAATGGAAACAGTTTTGCTTTGTCCCCTATTAATAACTGACAAAGGAATAACAAAACTGTTTAGAGACCAATAAGTGATATACTGATATGTAACTCAATAAGCGTTTTTGATTAGGTACTATAATGACCATATCTCAAGACAGGGTAAAGCCATCCCCCACACCTGACAGTTGGAAGCTGCCTGAGATATTTGCAACAGGAGTAGTGATTGGCACTTACCTTGCCTTGGTTACTGTCCTGTTCTACTGGATAATCATTGAAACCACTTTCTTTGAGGTACAAAACTTTATTTTTCCCTCACTTTATTAACCCTCAAATGAAAATGTGATTTCATTCAACCAACATGTTTAAGCTGAAGTCTGAACAATGCAGACCTACTTCCATGTAACCTCCTTATCCAGCGACGGCGAGAAAGTTTCATCGGCCGTGTATCTGCAAGTTAGCATCATTAGCCAGGCTCTAATTTTTGTCACTCGTAGCCGTGGTTGGTCATTTCTAGAGAGACCTGGAGTTCTACTGATGTGCGCCTTTGTAGTAGCTCAACTGGTAATGTTAGCCAATATATTTACATATAGCTAGTAGCTACTGCAAGGAGCTTTATTTAATATGTTCATTGCATTAGGAAATCCAGAAAATGTTGAATATGGGTTGGCTTTTAACTATATATGAATTTGTCAGGTGGCCACCTTAATTGCAGTGTATGCATATATCAGTTTTTCTGAAATTAGAGGAATTGGATGGGGATGGGCTGGTGTTATATGGTTATACAGTTTAATCTTCTATGTACCCTTGGACATCATTAAGTTCACAGTGCGCTATGCCTTGAGTGGAGATGCCTGGAATCTCCTATTTGACAGAAAGGTTAGTGTATGCAGATTCTTCCTTCCATTTTAGTTTTGTCCAAATTGGATGATGAAATGTATGTATTTTTGTATTTCAACACCACAGACTGTTTTTACATCTAAGAAAGACTACGGGACGGAAGATAGGGCTGCAAAGTGGGTTCTTTCTCAGAGTAGTCTGCAAGGTCTTAATCTCGAGGGCCCTGGAAGGCGTTCTTCTTTGATAGCCGAACAGGCCAGGAGACGTGCTGAAATAGCCAGGTACTTCTCATTAGTTATTATCTAATCTTTGATAATCCTAAACAAAAACAGAATCTGCTTGTATTAATCATTGGCATTTGTAACAAAAAAAAACATAAAAGACTTACTACTGGTATAGCAAGCATTTTTCTAATTTAATTTTTCAAAATGCATGAAAATTTGCAGGCTGGGGGAGTTACACACTCTCAGAGGACATGTGGAGTCTGTTTTGAGACTCAAAAATTTAGACCTCAGTGTGCTACAATCAGCTCATACAGTCTAATGTCCACCGCATAAACCTTAGATTTAAGTAATTGGTCTGTATTACAGAGCTGTTGAGATGGTTTTTGGTAGTATTGGACTCTACTGTTAACTGAACACAGTGGTGGACTGGGATTCCTTATGCTTTTTTCTCTCTTTGCACAACAATTTTTGTTTTGATAAGAGAATTACCGCTTGAGATTCAGAATATGAAATTCTTTGTTGAGAGTCTTGTGTTAGGGACTAATAAAGCACCTCTGAGGATAACTTGTAATATTTTTTTCCTTCGGAAAATATGTATCAAGTGCCCAGGAGGACTGTTGAATTGTATGTCTGTATTTAAAATTTGATACTTCAATAATGTCACTAGAAAGAACATGTCACCATGCAAAACTTGATACTAGGTTCAGATACTTTTGCTATCGGCTATGTTGTAATTAGCTTGAATGTTGATTGGAGGCCATGGAAATAGTTCCTCATAGCTATTACTTTCTTTTGTTAGCACATGTTTAAACAATGATTGCTTTACACAAAATCTTGCAAGGGTTACTTTTATTTCAAGCTTTTACCTGGAGGGAATAGTAACAAATTCTTCATCGGGAACAAAAGAAATAACATTGCAGGAAAATATATTCTCAAATGAAAAGAACAACACTTAGGCATTCAAGTATGAAATATAAACACCTGACAAAACAGAGCAAACTTGAGGAATAGAAAACAAGTCATTGCCAACCATAATAAAGGAGAGAACTTGTTACATGGGAGACATTTGAGGGGAGCTTTTCTTACCAAGTCTGACAGAGTTGACATAATCTGTGGAACAATGAGCGGAAAAACCAGCAAATACTATTCCTATTACCCTTGCCAATATGCGAAGCCACCCTTCCTTATACTCTGCACCTTCAACGTACCCAATCGCAATGCCTCTAATTAACTCCCACACGGCATTCAGATGTATTGACAATGCGGATCTCATTTGAAAGAAATTTTTATTTGGCTCCTCCTTCACTTGTTTTTCAATATACAAGCAGTTGTAGTAAAGGCAGGCTCCAAAATGTTTGTACAAGAAGGTTTTGTCATCATAAGGCAACCTGGGGACAAGATCATTACAATAAACCACTCTGAAGTACTTCCGTTCCAAATAAGCTTCCATGAATCTCCCCAGCTGCCTATTCCCTATCCTCGGTTGGCCGAATGTGTACACACCAAGCAACCTTTCCATTATCTCCATCTCCTCATGCACCACTAGCACTGTTGGAAACAATATGGCCAGGGCTCCTCCCAAGCTATGCCCAGTAACCATGAAGTTTGCATTCTTGTGCTCCAATAATAGGCTTTTGAGTTTGCTTTTCACGGTGTAATATGCAGTCATCTCTGATGGTGTCTCAGAAGTTAAATATTGGCTTTGATCGGCATCAGAATCATCATTGCCAGAGAACAATGATTCAGAGGAGGCTCCAATATCAGCATCATCTGTAGAGCTTGACTTCCTATTTTTTTTCCCTAGAAGATGAAAGGTAAAGGTGGAAGGTTCAACTCTATTGCCCAAACCAAGGGCTTCTAAGAATCCCATGTGAACTTTTCCCGTTTCTGGGATCTCATACCAGGAATAATCAAAATCAGTACTCCAATCATCAGCATCAAAAGGTTCAGTCCCTCTAAAGCTGACTAATATCAAATTTGCATCTTTGGCCTTGTCACACATAATAAATACTTGAGTGGACATCTCTTTCTGGAAATCTATGATCAATTTATGAATCCATAAGTAATTTAGAAACAATGAAAACTTTTCATAGTAGATCATAATGCAATACTTTATCATATAATGTCTTACCATTCCAGCAGTTGTAGAAGTCCACAAAGTGCATCTGTACACAAATGTTAGAATCTTGTCTTATGCATACATACATACTAAAGAAACCAGTAAAATTAGAGCTAGTAACTTGCCTTCCAATGGTTGCTTACAATATTTTTGATGACTAGAGCATTCTCATATGCTAACTTGGAAGCCATCACGCAGAGGTCCATTAAAGCCCGGTTGCCCATTTCTGGTATAAATTCTGTGAACATCTGGCCCTCATGCAGATCAATCCTATTGTCCAAGTGACCGACTATACTGATAAAAGCTTCTGAACCTCTTTGTGGTACCACCAAATTCCCTGTTCAAAACAATTAAGCATGAGAAGAATTAGTACTATGAATGCATGCATGTTTTTGCTGGGTGATGGCATTGTTTGTTACCCCGTATCAAGTTGTGAAGTAGACCAAAGAAGTTGCCATTCTGGGACAGAAGATTGAGCAGAAATTCAAGAAAACAGCCAGTCCAGTAGAGAGGCTTGGCGAGGAAAGCAATGATTTTGCGAACAAGAATGGAAAGGAAGATGATCCATCTGTGATGAGGATCAGACAGATTGTTATTGTTGGTGTCAACGAAGGTGGAAATGTCTCCCAGCAGAGCGTAGCGCATCAAGTCCCAAATGCCACCCTTATCAGGGAACACATTCAGGTACCTCGAACTCCCATGGTCCATGCTTGTTGAATTGAATGAATAGGTTCGGGGTTAGCTAGGATGCTTTTTAATTTGGGGTGGGTCAGTTACAAGCACAAGTTGTTGTTTATGTTACTTGTTCATGGCTAGCACCACCTGAAATGAAAGATTCTTTTTTCCTTGTCTGCGGTTGGTTGCGTGTGTGATGGAGCAACATATGCAGGGTGGCAAGACAAAAGCAATCTTCTTGTTACCAGGACCAGGACCAGGACCACTCTCTCGGATGCTTTTCACCTTTTGCTTTGGAAACTACAGTTTAGTTTAGTTTTCTGTGAACAAGAGTCTTCATTAAGATCAGGGTTTAGGGAACCAAATCCTCTGTTACTCATTTCCTTTTAAAATTTAAATATAAAATCTTGGCTATAAATAAAAGGGAATCAAAATTCAACATTAGAAAAATTTCTCCTTTGCAATTGGTTCCTCAAAAAAATACTTTTATGTGAAATCAGTACAACTTATGTCACTTTGCCAATTTTGCCTAATCATCATAAGGGGTGGTGACTATGTGAACTTTCCGCATGTGTTTAGTCCCTCTAATGAAGAAACAATAAAACCGAATGGAAAATTCACTTGCAAACAAATAGATCGAAAGAGAAATCCAAAATTTAGATTAAGTTTTAAGGCGTGGGATCTATTTATTTGGTGGATTATAAGCAAGGACGAATGTGTTCAGTGTGCGGAGTGTAGTTCTAAGTAGGGTGTGTTTCCCAAAAAAAAAATTAAACGACCAAGTTATCCATGAAAACTCAAGGAATCGAGGTTGCGATGAACCAGGCTTGCATTTCGTTAAGAGTTTGAGAATTAAATAAAGCTAGTTATCCGGTGATAAATTTAGAAATCAAGGTTCTGGTGAACCCATACTTGTGTTTCGAAAGGAGTTTTAGAATTAAAACAAAGTTTGAACGCAAGAAACTAATAGACAAATGTGATAATAGAGGAAAAGCAAGTAAATATAAGCACATAAAAAGGATAATTCAATTACAAGAAAGTAAAAAAAAAAAGTGGAACAAACTTCTTTCGTTAACTTTGTGTAGTTGTGTGCCATATATGGGCAACATTGGGCGTTTTAGAGTGTGAGTATCATATGTCCAATCGCTATTATGAGTTGTATTTACCTATTTATAGTACTACCATTCAAACTGAAAAAACAATCATACGGACAAGATTGATTACAAAAGAAATTGCATACTCCAAGTCGTTCTTTCAGCATGCTTCATGTTCCTCAAAACTTTATCCCTGTCTCTAGTCAATTCCTTCCTTCCCACATCTAGTAATTGCCATCATCGTGGGTGTGTGGTGTTCGTGTGCAGAATTCTCGAGTCATGGGATCATGTGTGGTATGGGTCGTGGAACTTTTTGCCAATGACCTCGAATTCATAGTGCTTCAACTACGACACATTCGCTAACTTATTTTCCTCTCCCCTCCTTAAACTTAGGATAATTTGTTGAAGTGTTAAACTTCCTCTATCAAGTCTGCCTCAACATTGCAGGCCTTTCGCGCTCGATATGGTTCAACCTAAACTTTTCCTTAGAGCTTCATCATTACTTAGCCACAATTATTACTCTTTCCCAATTGAAACCCCATGCCTTCCATATTGTCTCGACATACGTGTGTTCCATAATCCCCGATCTTCGATCTCTTGCCTCGAGAATCATGTTTTACTTCATTTGTTTGAATTTGAAATTTTGATAATAACAACCACGAGCACTGCGACAATAGTGCTTAGGTTTGTCGATCACGGTAATGACGGTTCAATGAAGCTTCTGAGAGAGGCATGCTTTTCAAAGGGGAGAAGGACGATGAAACAACAAGTTCATCTAGAAATCAATTGTTGTTGATGCAACTATAGAGTGATGTATTAATTAAGAAAAATATTATGATTTATAAAATAAAATAACAAAAAACCAAATTGATGCATGCAAGTAGTGTTAACTTTTTTTTCTTCATATAACATCAAACTAATTCTCACCACTTTCTCTCATATTAATTAATTGATAGTTTTTCCTAGTCAGTTTCTCCTTTATTCACCAATTTTCTCTCCTCTCCAATTTGCAACAACTCTGTAAATAAACACGAGCTTGTGGCCACGTTGCTAACATTTTTGCCTTATAGTAGTGTGAATCTGTGATCTCTCTTTTTGCTTCTCTAGGTGTGACCCGAGCAGGGTCCTCCCTCTATAAATAACGCTTCACTCGAGCTCGAAAGAGAAAGGGGGAGTGTTTGAGTGAGTGAGATGATTGAGGTTCTCCCATGGCGAAACTTCGCAAGCCGAAGAACGAAGATCCCAAGCGAGATAACTCAAGCGCCCTAGTTCACCACCAAAAGCTCTGCCTATCCATCAACATCCACAAGCGCCTTCTCTACGGGTCCGGCTTCCTCCCACCTTTCTACATGCACTGGTTGTAAATTACTCCCTCCGAACCTAATTATAAGCTAACATTGAGATCTATGTGGTGTCACTAAATATAAGCTAACTATGCAAACGTTAATTTTTTTTTTCATATTTGTCCTTGCATTTATTGTTTTTTCAATTCCAAAAATTTGAAATTGAAACTCACTTTTACTCTCTTTCCTCCTAGTACTACCCACTTAAATAGGGGTAAATATAGAAGATTGTATGTTTTTTAAAGAACCAATGCATCAATTAAGACTTTCTTAATAAGCGTGATTTTGATCGTGGGGGTGCATCAATTAAGACTTGGAAGTTGTAGTGCCGGAGATTGAGATCGTGGGGTTGCACGCTGAGAATTTAGGGATTGAACTATTGGAGGTGTTTGGGTTGATGGTGAGCCAACGGAGTTCGAGTACTACCCACATTAACACCAACATGATATTGTCATGTCGTATGAGATGATCATATTTCGTTAACCCCAGGTTAAATAAAATGAGTCAAGAAAACCGTACTCAAACCATCCTACATTTTTCATGGTTCTAATCCATGCAGACTACATGTGTCGCGGGTCAATGTACAGGCCCAACCCCATATACCCAGCCAAGGGCTAGGGGGACTCAGGTGGGTAGATGACATGGTCGGCTCCCATTTTCTAGCATTTGTTTTAAAATTGTAATGTGAATCATGTTATAGGGTTAGTCCATCATTTGTTTCAATTTATAATTTATGTATATCGTAATTTCTCATTGTCATCATATTTCAATTTGACCGATAGTTGCACTTTTTTCTCGTTTTATCGTACTATTTTTTATGCAAATTGGAAAGAAACTGCACTAAGACATATTTTGATACGAAAAGTGAAGTTATACATTATCACTAATTTGATGCACATAATTGTTTTTATAAGTTAACTTTATTTTGTAATTTTCATGTTTAATTTTGGTCCCCTCAAACTTGAACTTAGTATCAGTAGCAGCACTCATAAAATGTTTTCTTTCATTCCTCCTTTATAATAAAACCAAACAGTGGAAAATAGTATATTCTGTCATTTTTATTTCCTTGACATTTCTGCGGAAGCAAACAGAGTAATAGTGGGCGCTCGAAAAGGAGAAATACTGTTAATATAATAATGTCAGTATGACCAGTCCAGTGAAGTGTAAATTTATAATTATATACGAAGGGAGGAGGATATCTAGATTCTAGAGAGAGAGAGATACTGTGAAGACTGTGATAAAGTAAAAAACTTTTGTGTGGCTTTGGATTCTTCTGCCAATTCGTGCTGTGCTCACCAGCAAGCTTTACTTGGACTTGCTTATGGGAGCCGGAGTGGAGGGAGCTGCATCATAAAATCATTACTCACTCACACTCACTCACTCACTGCAAATCCCTTTTTGGCTTTCTGAGATGGTGGAGCTCCGAAGGCTGCTGTTGATGCTGTTCATCATCACCACTACTTGCTTTCTTCATTGGATGCCCAATGGTGTCACTGCCACAGATCCAAATGATGGTCAGTGTCTTCTTTCACTTCACTCTCCTTTTCATTTCTCCCTGACTCTGTGCTTGGATATATTGCATTTTGCTACTTGTTGTACAAACCAAAACAAACACTTTTTCACTTTATTTGTTTTTCATTCATCTGCTATCAACACTTGTGGTACTGTTTTTTCAGATTGCTCGCTTTCTCTCTTACTTTGCATGCCAATGATCCTAACAAATAAGTGATCTTTTCTCTTTCCTGTTTGAGCTTTATGTTCCTTGAACTTGGTTGTCGGTTCTTTCTATTTTGGGACTGGCTACCTTCCCTTACATCATTTTGTTGGGATATCTTCTGCTAAATGCTAAGTGTGTGTTTGTGTTTGAGTTCAATCCAATTAGCACACGTTCCAAAGCATCATTCACACATAACTGCTGAACGTGAAAGGAGTCTTTTTGGTCAGTTCAGATGAAGCAACTTTCAGTTTGAGTCCATCTAAAATACAAACATAACCTAATAAAATATTATCTTCTTATATCAGAATGTCTCAAAATCTTCAGTCTCTTACTTGACCCTGCATTATTCATTGTTGATGGCACTCAAAATGGGCAGGCCTTATCTACCTCCTCTTCCCCAAAGGGACTAAATAATAATATTAACAAAACACTAGACTGGTGTAATTGACATTTTGGGGTAGTTGTGAGCCCTCTATACTGCAGGCCGCAGCTTCTTGCCTGGACTTTGATACCATCCTTTATAGTAGCTCTTAGTACGACCTTGCATTATGAGACTGAATACTTTTGCATCAGTAACTTGGAGATGTGCTGATTTGCGCTTAATTCCAGAGTTCGAGTCAAGGTTGTTCATGGACTCCTCTAATATCATAACTTAAACATTTTGAGCCCATATTTCAAATACAGGATTTGAATTATTTCATCGGAAGTGATTAAAATAAGCCAACTAATTGTAAATCATGAAAATGACATCTTAAAGGCTGGCTGTAACTTACAGCCTATAAGATGCCTGTTGCTATCTATTTTAGGTGTGAATATTCTTGAAGGCTTAAATAAGTCTTTTTTACTTTTTTTGTATCAAATGATTCATATCTTATATAATCATGTACACATCCTTATCTTATATTGTCCATACCCTTGAATCCTCAACCAACAATCTTCTATGCTTTTGTGACACGTTTAAAATGAGATGTTTGCTTGGTGAATATCTGATGAAGATGAAGTTGAATGAATTTATAATTATGGGGTGCTTCGATACTTTTAGTACCAGGACTGGTAGGTGATATAATTGTGAATGGTTTTTCATTTTTTCTTTATGTTCCCTTGTAATCAGTAATATCATTTCTCACCCAAAAAATTCATAATCTTCTATTCATACAACTTCCACCCAAGACATAGTATACTATTTTTTAGATTCCTCGGTGAAAATTGGGTTTCTTTTTTTCTTTTTTCACACCTCTTGATGCTTATAAATGCATAATTCTTATACTCAGTAACATGGATGACCAATAATCTAATCTTCAAGGGAACATTTTTCTGAATTTGTATTCAAGGTTAGGCATCAATCTTTCACTTCTTATTGAAGAATAATCTCTATCTTGAAATATGTAAAATGGATGATGGTGAGACCCTAATCTATTAATAAATTTCTGTTCCCTGACCCCGTGCATACAGGAGCTTTGTGCACTGGGCTGCCCTTTATCCTTCTCTTGGTTTGCTAAATATAATTTTTTCTGCATTTGATACAGTTGCTGCTGTAAAGGCTATTTTTCAAAGCATGAACTCACCATCCCAGCTAGGTTGGCCTGCTAATGGTGATGATCCATGTGGACAGTCTTGGAAAGGCATTACATGTTCAGGAAACCGTGTTACAGAGATGTACATCTCTGCCCTTCACTTTATATCACTTGATCACAATAACTGTTGATGCTGGTTTCTGATTAATATTGATTTGTTACTTATCAGTAAGTTATCTAATCTTGGACTAACTGGAACATTGGCTTACGGATTACAAGCATTGACATCTGTGACCAGCCTGTAAGATTATTTGTCTGATTCATCACATATTCAGTTTTCTATGCATTGTTACTATTGTTATAACCTTGTAAATTATTGCAGAGACATGAGTGGCAACAATCTTATAGGAAACATACCATACCAACTTCCTCCAAATGTTCAGCGCTTGTATGTTTATATTATGCGGTTGTTCACTCTTATGTTTATTCTACTGATGATATTGTGATTTTTACCATCCCTTTTTCATTGTATGCAGAAATCTTGCTTATAATAACATAACCGGAACAGTCCCTTACTCTATTTCTAACTTGACCTCTCTTACGCACTTGTATGTAACTCATCTTCTCGACAAATTATTTTAGTTGTACCTACCTACCACTTCGACAAGAAAATGTAGTAATTTCCTTTTAATTGTTTCTGAGAATGTAGGAATCTTAGTCACAATCAGCTCCTGCAAGGACTGAGTGTCGACTTTTACAATCTTTCCACTCTCTCCAAACTGTGAGTTCCTCCTACCCTTCAACTGCATAAAAAAGTAGTACAGATGGCTGTCAAGTTATTGTTACTTTAACATGTTGATCCTTTCCATCTTCTGTATGTTTTAATATTGTTTTTGTGGATTTGCTACATTTGGTTTGTGTAGTGTAATAATTTAACAATATTGCTTCTGATTACATGCCAAGACATTTTGCATGTTAAAATGGTCCATATACATAGGCTATTGCTCTATATCTCATTTCATATGGTTTTGGTCCTTTCAAAATTTGCATACTCTTTGCAACTGAGGTTACTTTTCAGTTTTGGTAATAGCTCAGGAAGAAATGGGTTGCTTTTTTCCTGTTTCAGGGATCTCTCTTTTAATTCTCTGACTGGTGACCTCCCTCAGACTCTGAGCTCGCTTTCAGCAATAACCACCATGTAGATATCCAAATTCTTGTATGTTTTGTGTTAATACTTTACATTTTATTGATTGTATTCTAAGTTTACTTGTTTACATTTACGCAGGTATCTGCAAAACAACCAGTTTACAGGCACTATTAATGTCCTTGCTTATCTGCCTCTGGATAGTCTGTGCGTCTCTGTTGTATCATATAACATAGCTGGAATATCCTTTCCTATATTTCCATAATGAAGAACTTAAACCCAGTTGTATTTGTTTTCTGAAATTCTTCTCAGGAATGTGGAAAACAATCATTTTACAGGATGGATACCGGAAAATTTGAAAAACATAGACCTACGGTAAGCATTGCCATTATCAGTGATTTGGTAGCTAGGAATCGGATTTTGACCAGGAATTTCTGCAAGATTTAACAATGGTACAAATCTAATGACAGGACTGGTGGTAATGCTTGGAGCTCAGGACCTGCACCCCCACCTCCACCTGGGACACCTCCAGCACCTAAAAGCAATAGACACCACAAATCGGGTGGTGGAAGAACCATTGTCCAAGATGCTGGTAGTGGCACAGTTGATGAGGGCAAAAAGTCTGGAATAGGAGGTGGTGGCATAGCTGGAATCGTGGTCTCCATCGTTTTTGTTGGGGCAATAGTAGCATTCTTTCTAGTGAAGAGAAAATCCAAGAAGTCGTCTTCAGATTTAGAAAAGCTGGGCAGTCAGTCCTTGGCTTCTCTTCCTTCAAATGAAGTGCATGGTCTGCATCTTCATACTATTTAATTTTTTTTTCATGACGAGGTCATAGTCATACTAATAGTTCATTTTTTGACACTAAATAATTATATATGCAGAAGCCACCTAATCCATTGGTTGTTCTTTTACTTGATTCTGCTTTCGATAATGAGATTTGCAATTCCATCTATCATTTAGGCGGACAACACAACCCCATTTTTACGCTTTTCTGGTTCAGTAGCTAGTCACCCTATACATATAGCTAGCTATATTTTCCCTTCGTGTCACTTCTGTCAGTGTATAGTTGTTCTGTAACACAAGATAATAGCAGTTAATTTAACTCTATTTTCAAAGAAGAGATGCATGCTTGACACCATGGCAGATGTGGTTTTAAGACAGAAATCTTTTGTGTTTGTCAAACTTTTAAACATGACTGGCCTGTCTTTTCTACTTGTTGGCCTGTCCTTTACTCATTAGTGATCTTGCTTTTCAACTTTTGTTATCCAAATTAACATATTAATATATGTCATGATGATGTAGGGAATTCTCTGCAAACTTCCTCCGTGACTGGCATGAAGACATTTGATACTTCTGCTTCAATAACTCTTAAACCCCCACCCATTGATCGTAATAAATCGTTTGATGACAATGAATTCTCTAAGAAGCCCACTATTGTGAAGAAGACTATTACACCTCCAACAGATGTGCAATCATATTCTATAGCTGATCTGCAGATTGCTACTGGCAGCTTCAGTGTGGATCATCTCGTTGGTGAGGGGTCTTTTGGGCGTGTATATCGTGCTCAATTTGATGATGGGAAGGTATTTCTTAGCTGTTTCTCCTGCAGTTCCACTGTTTGATTCCAGTGGCAATGATTATTAGTATCTCCAGAATAGTGTATTTACTGTGTATGTCAATGCATGCGTTTATAATATCATATAAGGTGTTGTTAGTTTCAGTGTCTCTCTAGTCACTTCATTTCCAGCATTCTCTCCCGTAAGGGGGGGGGGGGGGGTATAGTATCTAGAAAATCCATGTATAGATAGACATCGCAATTATAGCCAATGTCCTAATAAATACCATGAATTTTTCTACAGAGGACCAAGCCTTGAATCTCATGTGCTTAAAAGTTATTAATGGTTTTGACTTTATTTTTGTTTTTAAAAATGCTGTAGGTTCTTGCAGTGAAGAAAATAGATGCGTCTGTCCTTCCCAATGAATTTTCAGACGATTTTACAGAAATAGTGTCAAACATCTCCAATTTACATCATCCAAATGTTACAGAGCTTGCAGGTTATTGCTCAGAGTATGGACAACACCTCTTAGTCTACGAGTTTCATAAAATTGGTTCGCTGCATGACTTCCTTCACCTCTCAGATGAAGATAGTAAACCATTGATATGGAATTCCCGTGTCAAGATAGCTTTGGGGACTGCACGTGCTTTAGAGTGAGTTAGTTGCGGACTAAAGGAATTAGAACATACTGATATTGCAATTGTATCCATGGGGAATTTTTGCATTGTTGCGTAATCAATTATTTCAATCGTAAAAATCTACTTCCATTTGTTTATTAACTCCTCTTTCACATATCTCTTTTTTCTTTATACATTCCACCTTGCTGCCTGCCTAGCTAGCATGATGAACTGTATGTCATGACTTATTTTGAATTAATGCTACCTCTGTTTGGACAGAAGGGGATGGAAAAGTTATAAGGGAGAAGTTAGTTAATTAGAGGGGGATTAATTGGATAATAAATAAACAGGGGGATGTAAGGTTGGGGGATCATTCAGATTTGTTAGCATTGAGTAAACTATGAAAAGCTTTATTGAAAAGGGAAACCCTTGGAAGAGAATTCTAAATCATTTGTTAAATGATTCTAAATCATTTGTTAAATGATTCTTTATCACTGTTTGTGTCTATTTATTTTCCATTTCTCTTCCCTGGTTCCTAGCAATCTCATTTTGTGACTTACTCTTTGTGTACCTGGTAAAGAATTATTGGATTTTTACAAATATCTGATTTTTGAATTTGGAAATGTAAAACAGGAAGAATTAGACTATAAAATAAGAATTGTAGTTTAGATGTGAGTTACTATCACCTTGGAAGTCTAAACACTATCGATAAATAGGAAAATGCCACTTCACTTTAGTAATTAAGGTATTTTACTTGCAATATAAGTTTTTAAACAGATTTTTAGTATGTGGCAACATATGGTTGGACATCAAGCAATGATCTAAATGTTTGCCTGAAGACTCAGTGACCTGATTTTATCCAAAATATTTTTGTAGATACCTACATGAAGTTTGTTCGCCATCAGTTGTTCACAAGAATATCAAGTCAGCGAATATATTACTTGATACAGAGCTTAATCCTCATCTTTCAGACAGTGGCTTGGCAAGCTATATTCCAAATGCAGACCAGGTGATTTTATGAATTTTTGGAACTCATTGCAAATCAACATTTCATAATTGGATGTGATTGTGTAGGGGGGAAATAGTTTTACTCTGTTTTTGTTGCTAGTTTTCTACATGTTTTTAAGTTTTGTTGATCTTTACCGATTTGTCAGTATCAAATTTTAATATTTTCTTTTAACTCTTCATCATGAATGTTGTCTGTTATATTCAGTTATGACATTTAAATAAAGAAAGCAAATGGTTGAACATCTAATATATTTTATTAATCGGTGGCACTAGTTGCTCTCTCAAGAAATGAATAGCTTAGAGTCTCAGACAAGCTTAGATTTACAATATATCTCAAGGGTCTTCATAATTATGACCATCTGAACATAACTACCAGGTAACTTTCCTATTAGCAGGGAATAATAAAAGTGCACTAGTTAACTTTTTGGATTAATTATCGAGTAAAGTTCTTCTTTGGGCCAACTTTCTTAGTCTAAAAATGTAAACTGTATGCACTCAAGGGTTCAAACTTCAAACAGTCAACAGTGTATTTACCAATACAGAAAAGAAAATCTGCATGTGTGAAATTCCATTGGATGTACGTTGTGGTTGTTTTAGGCTTCAGCAGGAATGTTTGTCCTCTTTAAAAAAATGGCTTTTCCTTTTACCCATTGACATCAAGCTTACTGAAGTTGTAACTTTGTCTGGAACGTTTAGATATTGAACCAAAATGTTGGATCTGGATACGATGCACCAGAAGTTTCCTTGTCTGGTCAGTACACTCTGAAAAGTGATGTCTACAGCTTTGGAGTTGTCATGTTGGAGCTTCTCAGTGGACGGAAACCATTTGATAGGTGAATTATTGCCATGTAAAACAAATGAAATATTCTGCATAATAATATAATATTCTGTGGCTTATCTTTTTGGTCCTGATTAACAGCTCAAGGCCAAGACCTGAGCAGTCTTTGGTTCGATGGGCAACTCCTCAACTCCATGACATTGATGCATTGGCTAAAATGGTTGACCCTGCACTGAAAGGGCTATATCCTGTTAAATCTCTTTCTCGTTTTGCTGATGTTATTGCTCTTTGCGTTCAGGTATTGTCTATCCTTCATTAAGATTCTCCATTATTTGTTTTCTGGGACAATTTGAATGGTCCCCTGTAGATAGAAAAATTTGCTTGTATTAATGCATTCCAATTCCATTGCTTTTCTTTTCCGGGTGTAGCTTGAGCCCGAATTCCGACCACCCATGTCAGAAGTGGTTCAGGCGCTGGTACGATTAGTGCAGCGAGCTAACATGAGCAGGCGAACAACATTTGGAAGTGATCATGGATCCCAACGAGGGAGTGATGATCCAGCTATACGTGACATTTGACCTTGTGTTACTACAATGGCTAGAAAGGAAGTGTAGTAATATTTTCCCTCAATCCATAGGTCTTTGTAAGTTAGGTTGATTGCACCTTTGATTAACCAAGTTAGACAATGGGTGCTGTATGCTATATTTGTACTTTGTAATATAAATTCAATTGTTTAACTGGTTACAAAGTTGAACCCCATATTCGGCTCATTCTAACTGGAAATAGTGTTAGTATGAAGGCTTTTTCCTAGCTTGTGTAAGGCAAGTTTTAATGAGGATGGAAGTAACCGGGAAATGACTTCTCAGTTTATAGATGTTAACCAGCCTTTGTAGTCTGCTCACTATGCATGCAGAGCCAAAGGTTACACAGAGTAGGTGATAGAAATATCATTACGGTACAAGCAAACATATAGCAACGGTAAAGTGGCTTAGTTGAGGATCAAGATATACTTGGACCCTTATTTTCTTTCACTCCAGTTCTATCATGAAACTATTTTACTGTAAGTTCACAACCATTACAGGGTGTTTGAAATTTAACTATGAGTGAAATAGAATAGTAAAATTGCACTTCTATTATTTTAATATGAAACAGTAAATATTCAGTAAATGTCATGCACAGCAAATTGAAAAATGGAAATGTAGAAGAGGAGATATATTAGATAGAACGAAATGAAAATGCATGTAATCCAGTTCTATTTCATTCATAGTTCCATTTTAGGCAATCAAACAATGAAATCTTATAAATTAAACATTTCATTCCATTTCACTTCATCCATCCCTTTCCATTTTATCGAGTTATTACTGAAGAAGACACCGAGAAACAATTTTTGAATGTAACATTATGAAAACGTTTAGTACAGGGATTTTAGAGTCATCGTTCGGACAAACAAATTTCACAAACTGCTGATGAAAGAAACACCTGCCCTTGAATAATTTCCACCGAGGAAAATATTGCAAGTGCTAATATAGTTTCTGGGAAAGTAGAGGAAATAATAACTCAGTTGTAAACCATATATTTGGGAGTTGCACTGAACTTCTGGTATCCTTTTATGACTTTATTAACTGCATCTAGGAAATCTTTCTCTGTTACCGTCTTCCTTAGGGCTCGAATAGCATACATACCAGCTTCAGTGCAAACACTCCTTATATCAGCTCCTGGAATGAACCAAGAAAATCTCAGTCAAAAGATCAATCTCTAGGTAGTATCTAAAGTTGAAGAAGCACTCAAAAGAAAGGATGTAAGGATATATAGCAGAGATTCCTCAAAAGAGGAAAAAGTTTTGGGCAGAAAGCATACTACTACCCCAAAGGCTATAAGACTTCAAAATTTGATGGACAAAAGTATAGAATGAGTTAAAACATGCCATTATCCCAATTTAAAGGTACAAAATGTCAAGTTTTGAAGGTGTTCCTACCAGTAGAATTTGGGCAAAGCCGAGCTAAAAGTTCAAAGCGGATATCCCTTTCACAGTTCATGGTTCTTGTGTGAATCTTGAATATTTGAGTCCTACTCTCCAAATCAGGAAGGCCAAATTCTACTTTACGGTCCAATCGTCCAGGCCGCAGTAGTGCTGGATCTAGAGTGTCCGGCCTATAAATTGTGACCACAAAACCATAAATAATCAGTTACGCCACCAGTAGTAACAATTCCACATTGGGATAGGGCGAAAAACCATAGCCATGAAACACCACAGAAAGGAAGTTGAGATGCAACCCTGATTTGTGTAATTTTCACAAGATTTATGCAGCCAACATTTGCAAATTTTCACTTATTATCTTTTGATATACTTCAACAGAAGAGAACAGAATTCATCCAGTGGACTGGAAATCAAAGGCATCCAACAATGTCATAACTCATAAGCATAGCATTCAAGAATCTATTAAGTAAAAATAAAACAAAAAGGTTACACCTAGCTAGAATCTTGCAAACTTTTAGAGTTTAAGTAGGGGGGGGGGAAATCATAAAATCCATTTTCTACTGGTTCAAAATATGCCCTCACATTAGTTGTTTTAGGAGGTGACACTGACAAGAACAACCAAAATACAAGTTAGTCAAGTTACCAATGCAACCCATGATAAGCTGACAAAGTAGCAAACAATAATTTTAATTTATAAGTAAAAGAACTGTTTTGCATAAAAGTCCAGCTATAAAATTTGCAACACCCAAAGTAAACTAATTTAAGCACCAAAAGTGAATGTCATGTTAAATGCATTCTAATAACTTCCATAATGGCACAGGCACACTCGGAGACACATTCTAGTCTTCACATCTATAGCAAGAAGATGAGATAAAAGTAAAAATTATCTAAAAGCCAAATCAGAAAACCTGTTTGTTGCCATCAAAACTTTGATGTTTCCACGAGCATCAAACCCATCAAGCTGATTCACAATTTCAAGCATAGTACGTTGAACCTCATTATCACCACCAACACCATCATCAAACCGTGCACCTCCAATAGCATCAACTTCATCAAAAAAGACAATGCATGCCTTTTTTGAGCGGGCCATCTACGGGGAGGAAACTTTGTCAGATGAGAGCACATCATGGAAACTATTAAAAACAAAAGCATCTTAGGCATCACCTGAAACAGCTCACGAACCATGCGAGCACCCTCACCAACATATTTCTGAACTAGCTCACTTCCTATAACCCTTATAAAACAAGCATCAGTCCTATTAGCCACTGCCCTAGCCAAAAGTGTTTTGCCAGTCCCTGGTGGGCCATAGCAAAGAACACCCTTTGGAGGATCTATTCCTAACTTAACGAATTTCTCTGGGTGGAGCATGGGAAGTTCAACAACCTAGAAGGGAAATATCAATAAAAAAGAAAGTTAGTGTAACACGCTTACATCCTCAATATAACAGTGCTTGAAAATAGGTGAAATTTCCAATTACTTCTCGCATCTTTTCAATCTGCTCCTTACAACCACCAACATCATTATATGTCACATCAGGCTTCTCTTCAACTGTCATCATGGTAACACTTGGGTCAATTTTTGGAGGCAATGGAATCTGAATCTGATACTTGTTCCTATCAACCCTGCAAGGATAGATCAAATAAGCAGAGAGCATAGCACTAAAATAATGTCCCTTCTCTCTCAACAAGGAAAATGTTAGTATCAAAAGTTACTAATTGGGAACATACCCAACACGCATCCCTTCCTCTATGTCAGTGGGGGAAACTTTGTCACCCAGCCCAACAACAAACTGTGATGAAAAAGAATCAACAGGTTTTCCAAGTCATTGGCATTTCATAATAACTAAAAATATAAGTACCTTGGCAATCTGTTTGACATTAATAACATATTTGGCATCTTCAGAGTTTGGATTTATAATCTTTGGGCACCTTGCTACCTGTTCATGAAATAGTCATAGTCATCATTAGGCGGGCATTAGCAACACACAAAAGTATTTAAAGAAATCTAGAAAAAGAAGACCTGAAGAGGCTGCTCCTCCTGCATCATTTGTTTATCAGATACAAGATCCCACTGGCTGGGTGCAGCCAAACCGGTATCAGACTCCTTGATACCTGCAATAACAAGAGAAATTAGCGAGATAAAGGAAGGATGGCAATGGCATACATACATACATACATACATACATACATACATACATACATACATACATACATACATACATACATACATACATACATACATACATACATACATACATACATACATACATACATACATACATACATACATACATACATACATACATACATACATACATACATACATACATACATACATACATACATACATACATACATACATACATACATACATACATACATACATACATACATACATACATACATACATACATACATACATACATACATACATACATACATACATACATACATACATACATACATACATACATACATACATACATACATACATACATACATACATACATACATACATACATACATACATACATACATACATACATACATACATACATACATACATACATACATACATACATACATACATACATACATACATCATTGACTTTCTTTGCCATATCTTTTATTTCCTTCTCCACATTTTTAATGCTTGTTGAATAAGGTCCCAAACCCTGCACGAGCCAATCAAATGAGGTAACTGCATCTATATATTAAGTAGTGATCTCGCTCAGCAACTCAACTAAAATCTAAAGATTCGATTGAGATAAAGGAAGTTAGGGTTTTGGAGAAATACGTACGTAGGTTTTGAGGAGGGCGATGTCATCCTCATCCAGGGGGCGAGGATTCTTCTCATCCTTGAAATCGTCCTCGTGATCATCACTACCACCCATTCCTGCTTTTTATCGATCGATATTCGATATTTCGATTCAAACAAACCAAACCTGCTTACTCTTCCTCAACTCTGCTTCTGCTTGCTTTTCTTTACTCCACAAAGAAGCTTAACAATAACGGCTTAGGCGACAAGAAAAGCTTCTCAAATTGTTTTATGCAATTCACTTTAAATAATACTTATCATTCAAATTCAAATTTAATAATCAAAATAGTTCTTTTTTCTTTTTGGCTTAATTCCAGTTTGGGCCCCTGATGTTTCACAAATGTGCGGTCTACACCCCCTGTGTTTAAAACGTGCGGTCAAGGTCCTCATCTATCTAAAATGTGATAATGATGCCCTTCTGTTAACTTCCGCTAGGTTCCGTCAGTTGACCAAACGAAAATGCTGACGTGTCACTTATTTAATTCATCAAAAATAAGCTACTAATTAGTGACGGAAATAATCCGTCACAAAACCCTTCAGCCAACACACTCTCTCACCCGTTCACTCACATCTCTCCCTCTCACTCTCGTGTTTTTCTCCTCTCCCTCACAACATCATCTTCTTCATTTTTCTTTACCCTTTCCTCTGCAACCCAACACACCATGGCAGCACCCTTCTCCTCTATTCATCACCCTTATCATACTACTTCTCCTTCCTTCCTTGGCTGAACCACCACCTCCACGCACGCAACAACCACAGTTGGCCACAACCATGAAGTTTTGCCCCCTGCAAATGGTCCAACGACCACCACCGGAGTCGCGACCACCACCTGTCAATCGTGTGCTCCTCCCCCTGTCCCAGCGAACACCGGCGCTCCAACACCACCTCCCGATTCAAAGAAAATCGACACAAAACAGAGGAGATGAAACCCTAGCCGCCGCCACCTTCTCGTCCCGATTCCGGCGCCGTTCGACCTCCAATGGCAAAATCAACACCACGATTTGACTCCCCTTGAAGCCAGCTTCAAAACCCCTTAACCAATTTGATGATCGGTCGCCGTCACTTCGGCGACCGCCGCCGGCGAGCATCGTTCGCAGTCACACGATCGCTGTGGTTACACCGTAATAACGTCATCTTTAAAAATGGCCACATGGAACCAGAGAAATTTTTGGAACTTTCCCAATTAAGGGCATGGAACTGGTTGCAGGTAAGAAATAAAACCTTCAAATTCTCTACTAATGATTGGATTACTAATCCACGTATCTGCCTGGAATGCTTGTAATGGCTATTGTGGCTAGCTGTATTTTTGTTTTATGTTGGTGCTTGTAATTGAGTGGAGGCGTGGGATTATGTTTTGAGGGAGTTTGCGTTTTGGGTGATTTCTTGCTTGATCTGATTCTGTTCTCAAGGGGTGATGGAGTGGATGACAGATTCTGGTTTTTGTTCCCTGATGCAGAGGAGTTGTGTAGTTTTTTCCCTGTCTCCTCTGTTTGTATTTCCTTGTACTATCTTGCTTTCTTTTTTCTTAGTTTGTATTGATTTTGGAATATTTTGGTTTAGTTTAGTAATCTGAGTTTTCTATTTGATGGAAACATGTTGATTACTGATTCATCTGACTTTGCATTGCTTTATACTGATTTGTTGTGCATATAGTTCTTTTGCAATGAAATTCCTCTGTTGAATTTTAGGAAGAAAGAGCACGATTTGAAGGGATAGGGTTTGTTGAGAGAGTGTGTTGGCTGAAGAGTTTTGTGACGGATTATTTCCGTCACCAATTAGTAGCCTATATTTTATTAATTAAATAAGTGACACGTCAGCATTTCCGTTTGGTCAACTGACGGAACCTAGCGGAAGTTAACAGAAGGGCATCGTTATCACGTTTTAGATAGATGAGGGACCTTGACCGCACGTTTTAAACACAGGGGGTGTAGATCGCACATTTGTGAAACATCAGGGGCCCAAACTGGAATTAAGCCTTTCTTTTTTAAATGATTGTTTTATGTTTTTTTCTTAAAAAAAGGTATGATATGATGTGGTGAGATTTTCTCTCCTTTAATCAATATGGCAATTCTCTTCTCTTCTCTCCATCTTATAAAGCTTGCTCAATCTACTCCGGTTATTTCACATCTTTTGTTTGTAGAAAACGACATAGTTTTTAACGAGTAACTGCTCATGAGGTGGTAACCATAAAGTATATTATGGTCTCTTACGAGTGCGCCTCGGGCCAAGTTGTCAACCTTGACAAATCCATGAAATCTTATAGCTGAAATGTAGATAGTTCAAGTGGTAAGAGTTAGGGACATAAGGGTTGAGTGAGATGAAGGGTGAAGGGTCGAACCCTAAGGAGGACTAATTTACTAACATAACTAACAACTAACATTTGTCTATTAAAAAAAATCTGACAATGTTTTTATGAGCTAAACAACAACTTTTAAATGTAAAGGCAATGGGTTGTCATGACAAATATATGGGCTTCGAACTATTATAGGTAAGCTTAAAACTCATATTTCTAACTTTGCCCATGAGTATGTCTAGAAAAATTTGAAAAGGTGGAAAGAGGATCTCTTTTTCAGGCGGGTATGGAAATTTTGACTAAAGTTGTAGCTAGGACTGTTCATGGTTCTCTGAGAACCGAAGCTAACCAAGAACCGAACAAAAAACCGAACCGTTCAAGAACCGAACCTTTAAGAACCGAACCGAACTCGAACCTAAATTGAAAAACCGGTTCGGTAACCGAACCAAAATATCAACTACCAATTCAGGTTCGGTTATGTTCGAACCATAGTATATCGGTTCGGTTCGGTTCGAACCATCTATAAATATGCATATTTAACCGAACTGGTTAACCAAAATTTGAAACCGGTTTGGTTCGGTTCGAACCATACTATATCGGTTCGGTTCGGTTCGGTTCTCTCAAACCAAAATTTTGGTTCAGGTTCGGTTCGGTTCAAGCAAAGAACCGAACCATGAACAGTCCTAGTTGTAGCCCAAGTGATTCCCTCATATGTTATGTCTTGTTTTCAGTTGCCTGAAGGTTTATGCTCGCAAATTGAAGAATGGTTAGTAGATTTTATTAGGGTGGTGATGCTGAAAAGCGAGATTTGCATTTGAAGCGGAGCCGCCTTTGTAATTCTACAAAAATGGAGGTTTTGATTTTCATGACTTCTAAGGCTTTTAATACAAGCCTTGGTGGCAAAAAACTAGTGGATAATTTATTCTTTTCCTCGTTCTTTGCTTGCTTAACCGAGTTTAATAATAGGTTTATTATCCTATTGGTAATTTTTTGTGGGCAAAGAAAGGTTATATGTCTGGTTATGATTAGAGTAGTATTTAAAAAACATGTGAAGTTATGAAAGCGGGTGGTGCCTCTTGTATTGGTAATGACCAATGTGTTAAAGTATGAGAACACCACTGGTTTCCCCTAGGAACTTCCTTAGTTTATCGTGAGGAAATCGGGATGTTGCTCAATAGTTGAATATAACATGAGTGGCGGATTAAATGGCTCCTTTGTCCGGTTGGAAGCCGGAGTTTGTGGCATTACTATTTTTTCCTTTCACCTTTAAGTAAACCAGATAAAAGCTCCTTAGGCGTAGTCCAGAGGTAAATAGGTTTCCATGTCCAAAAAATTGGAAAATATGAAATGAGCTGTTAAGAAGAGTCAGTGATAACAATGGGAACAAATTCATTCAGGATAACAGTGTGGAACATACAAACTGCATTCATTGGAATAGAATAGAACATATATAACAAGCCAAAGTTCTAAGCCAAATTGCTAATTCTATTATTATGCCTAACCTGACAATACATATTAACAGATCCCGATCAAATATATCCAGGACAAAGATGAGAGGCCTCTTGAGTCTTGACTGATGTTACACGTCAAAGTCACAGGTATTTTCATTCATTTCCGCTACAACATTTGGCTCCTCACCTTGGCAAAGGTACTCATCGCATAATGATGCTGATCCCCAGTCCTTTCTTAGCCGCAGGATGTCTCCTGTGAAAGTAGAACCGGAGGCTCCAATGAACACGCTAGACATGGCACATATAGTCTTGTCCAGCATAGCTTCCACCTTAAGCATAAAAATGTTCAGAGCATATCAGCAGAGGAATTTACAAGGCAGGCAATCCTCAAGATTCAGTGGGTTTCTCTGCCCTAAAGCACTCAATATATCACATGAATAAAGACATCCCACTCATCTTATTTCATTTGATAATCCCCCCAAAAAAAAGGAGAAAAAACGAAGCGTTAAATTCTTCAAAAGCATCTCCTTTGCTAAAGAATTTTAACTTTTCTGAAAGAAAAATGTTTACCTTGAATGACATGAGGAGAAGAACCATTAGATTTCATTACAGAAAACACAAAATATCAGTCGTAATGATCTGAAACTGAAAGGTCCTACGAATACAATTCTGCACATAAGGATACAAACTAAACAATTAAGAGCCCTATGTGATGGGGGCAACTGCCATCAACATAAAATTTACGCATACATATAGCAAGAGATGAATCATGCCACCTAAATTAAATACAAATCAACATGATTGTAGAGCTTTGGATGTACTGGACTGTGGTCATATTAAGAGAAATATAAAGAAAACCAAAAATCGTTTCAGAAAATGCAGCACACTTGTACAAACAAATAGGGAAGCACCATAAATAGATACATATAGAGTTAACGAAAAAATTGCAAGAATATGAAAAACAGATATGGTTTCGCAAATTGAGGTCAGTTTGCAAAAGGAACCAATGTCACCTTACATGAGGGTCTCCCTCAATATGATGCCTGTATAATAAAGCATCCCATTTTTCTACTGAATTACGAGCTGGGCGTTTAACAAGTGGAACAGGCCTGCTATTTAGCACAATTAGTGACTGAAGTAGACCAGTTTCAGAGTCAGCAGCGTCCGTAGAAAGATAAATGACCGGTGCATTTGCTCTTTCAACCACACGCAAGATGCAATCCGCTGCTTGAGGAATGGGATAAAAGCAACTTAGTTTTTTGACATTGCTGTAAAGTGTAAACACGTGAGAACGGATCATTAGAGGCAATATGACAATGATGATAGTGATAAAAATAATGCAAAGACAGTTAGCCACTCATGAGCTGATGAGCATAGTTAAATAGTTATTGATTGTGGATCACATTAACTAAAATGCATTCATAAATTCAATTCAATTCAATGGACAGAGAGTGCATGCATAGTTTACATTACCAGAACTTCAAAAAGTCGTGTCTCCGAAAATGTAAAGCAATGAAGTTCCTCCCAAGGAAGGTTTGAATAAAACGCTAAGCAGTGAGCAAAATAAGACGGCTACATTCAAAAAGAGTCTTGCAGTGGTGAGCAAGTGGACCACCAGGTTGCATCACCCACTATCTCTCAACGTCAGCATAGAAAACGTCCCCAATTGCCAAAACATCATCGTCGTGTTCGTGTGAGAACTTGGAGAGAACATCCTGAACCGTCCTCTTGCTGGGATTCCTGGTATCTTTGTCAACCCACTCAAGCTCCGGCTTGCTCATGGAGAAACCCAAGGACTTGAACTTCCTGAGACGCTCCTCATCTAGAAAACAGAGTTGAGGCAATGAAAAATAACAGAGGAACTTGTGTATGTGCATGTGATGCTTCATAATAGTAGAAAATTCTTCAAAGGGGATTACTACCTTAACCTTGGATCCCCTTCCCACGCATTTGTTGATGTGATCAATGTCTAACACCCTGTCGTACTGATAATCAACCTTGAAGCTGGGAATAACCAGAACCCATTTGAGAAGAGCTGCGAAAAACATGTGCTTCTCCAAGCAAATGACATGGTTGGACATCTACCCCGAAACGCATATAGCAAGCAAGAATTTATCGGCCCTGGGCTTCCACTCGATGGTTCTTCTTCCAGAGAGGTTGTAATCCACTGTTCTGCAGGGATCGTAGGAAGTAGAAGTGGCATTCCAAGAATCCGCATCAGCGCCGTGGGGAGTGAGGAGGAGCTGTTGAATCTGGGAGTTGAGGGAAATCAGGCAGAACAACAGAGACTTGAGATCGGAAGTGGAAGTGGAATTGGAATTGGAAAGAAGGGTGGAGTTCCAGGCGCGGAGAAGCCCTAATTGTTGTTGGCGGAGGAGGTAAATGGTGCGCAATTGGGATTCGTTGGTTTGATCGGGGGAGGGAAGGGAGGAGAAGAGGGAGTGGACATCGGGAGCGAAATAAAAGAAGACAATGCAGAGGAGAGGGAGAATGGCAAGGAGGTACCTCTTTTGGAACTTGAAGTTGGAATTGAAACGTCATGAGAATCGATTTTGGATGTGGAAGGGGTGTTAGATTTGCCACCCCAGGCAATAAATCTAACACCCCACTTAAAAGTGGGGAAATACCAAAATGTCCCTCCGTGTTTATTTTCGGAACATAAAGTTCCGAATTTTTTTGGAACATAAACTTCCATAGGTAAGTCGGGATCATATTTCTAAGATATTTCGAAACATCATGTTTCCAATATATTTCGGAATGTTATCTTCCGAAGGGTACTTCTGCCATTTTTTAAAAAAGCCTGGGTGTTAGATCTATTGCTGGGGTGGCAAATCTAACACCCATGTGGAAGGTAGCGGTAGAGGGAGGAGAAGGGGGTTTGTGGCGGTGGGTGAAGTCTTCTTCTTCCTCGTCGGAAGATGATTCTCTCCTCTGCATTGCTGCTGAAAGTTTAGCCCCGGCCACCGGAGAGTAGTTGGTGAGTTAGATAATTTAAAGCTGAAGAAAGGAAGGGAGGTACTGTGTGAACCTTTTCATCACAAGACAGTAGTCAGAGTTGGTGAGTGAGAGAGTGTTTGCAGAACCGGACCGGGCTGGTTCGACCGGGAACCGGTGATTGGAGTTGTTTTGTTTGTGTTGGTAACCGGGGGCCATGCAAACCAGTGGAACCGGCCAAGAACCGATGGTTCACTGGTCTAAACCGGTCGTGGAAGAGTGGTCGTTTCTGCCTCCGACGACGTTGCCCCGGCCATTCACTGTCGTCTCTTCACCCTCCGGTCGACCTCTCTCCATTAATCCACCAAACAACTAACTCATCTACTATTGAGGATACAGTGAAGGAGATAGACGAAGCAAGCAAGGAGTTTTTTTTTTTTTTGATAAGCAAGCATGCAAGGAGTTGGTCTTCTTCCAAATAATAAAGCATTGGGCGGCGCTCAAACATTAGATGGAGAATTGGAGATAGAGGTATTAGGTTTTTGCAAAGTCATGGGAATGCTAAGACATGGGCGCATTTTGATACATGTGCCACGTTTCAATGGTCTCATGACATCCCACCAACATTAACATGCATGCTGTTGCTTTTTACTAATTTTTTAAGGCTTCATTTAAATTATTTATTCAAGGACCAATGTTTAACATTTCACGTATTACCCCTTCCAACTCTTTTAAACTCTTGGTATTTTATGAAATTTTCAACTATGTCAATTCATCATCATGATATAATAATAATAATAATAATAATAATAATAATAATATATGTTTACATTTAAAATATATTATTTTTTATTACCACCGGTTCAATTACGATTGGACCTTTGAATCTTAAACCAATACCTTGATCGGTTTAATGACCGGTCCGGTTCGACAAACATCTAAGTCACCAACCAGCTTAGCCCAACCCATCTTAGGCTCAATGCACCAAGCGCCTTTTGGACTGGCCCAACAACACTTACTAACCCTGCCTTCCTTATTCTTTTCTCTACAATTTTTCATTTTTTTTAGAATTATAAGGTGTATTTGACTAAAAGAAAAAAAAAAAGAATTAGAAGGTGTTCCTACATGAAGAATGACAGAGTTTAGCTTCTTTAACATGTTTCATCTTCCTTAAAACTTTGCCTTGAGGGCTTGTGTTCCTACATGAAATGAATGATGACCGAATTTTCTTGTTTAGGCACATTTTGCCTTCCTTAAAGGCTTGAGTGTCGAAATTTACTTAGAGCATCTCCAATGCTAGGTTCTTAGTTTTTAGTTCTTAGCACTATTTATGTGGACCAACTGCCACATGTGCTTAAGCAAGTCTCACAATATCATCATGTTAATATTTTTTATTCCCATATAATTTTGATTTAAATTTAAATGATAATTCAATACTTAAATTAAATATTAGTTGATGAATTAGAGAGAAAAAGTTAATTTTTTTTATGCTAAGAACTCAAAAAGGAAAACTTCTTATATAATAACTAGTTCTTATTTTTAAGAATTAATAACTCAACGTCACTCTCCAATGGTTAAAAACTCAGTTCTTAGTTCTTAACTTAGAAATACTAAGAACTAAGAACTTTGCACTGGGCATTTATGATTTGCGCAATCCACCAATACGTACGCTGCCAAGGCCTAAAAAATGTTGATAGACAGGGAACTAGTGATATAAAATCACATTTTGTTCTATTCCAATGAAATAAAACCAATGCAATGAAAATGATGGATTGAAATAATTAACTAACGGCGACACGGACCAATACAAGGGTTTTGACTTCGTCTAGGTTTCCGTTCTTCTACGTGTTTGTCAGCGTCTTGCACCCTGCAGCGTTGACAGTTTTACTTTCTTTCACATCTGGCTTTTATAGCAATACTTTTCGGAAGAGCTTGGCATCATCCGTTCAGACGTTATCGTCTTCTTTTCTTCTACTGCTACTCCTACTCTCCATGGATCGCGGGAAGAAGATTGTGTTATCTGGTTCAGAGGCTGAGGTGATCAACCTGGGTGTTCTGAAGGTGGATCCGAGGCTGGGGAAAGACCTATGGCTAGTCGGGAAACTGCTGTACAAAGGGGAGTTCAACAACAGATCCTTTCGTAGCGTTTTCCACAACCTGTGGAAATCAAGGAATGGTGTGGAGGTGAGGCAGATAGACCAGAACCTCTTCACGTTCAAGTTCACAACTAAGCAGGATCGGGATTCAGTGTTATTTTCAGGGCCTTGGACCTTCAATCGTTTTTAAGTGGTGCTTGAAACTCTGGACATGAACATTCATCCATCAGAGGTTCCTTTGGTACGTCTCCCTTTCTGGATTCAGGTCTTTAATCTTCCATATGCTTGCTGGACCGAATATGTGGCTAAGAGTCTGGGTAAAGCATTTGCAGGATATATCACATGGGACAGGGAGGGAAACATAAAGTATGGAGCCTTTTTCAGGCTTAAAGTGTGGGTTGATATCACCATGCCCCTTAAGTGAGGGCAAGCCATGGCTGCCGAAGGTGGAAATCGGATTGAAGTGTACTTCAAGTACGAGAAGCTACACAATCATTGCTTTAAATGTGGATTTCCGGATCATGTAGCTAAGGATTGTGAAGCGGAGGTTAATACTGATGAACTTTCTGCACCATATGGCGGCTTAAAGGTTGAAGATGATGACAAAGAAAAACCATATGGGAGTCGGGTTGAGAAGATGCATGCGGCGGCTGCAATGGACCAGGTCCAAGACTCGGATCTGGGAGATAGAGAGGATGATAACTATGATTTCGAACTGCATGAGGGGGGTGGAGAGTTTGATTTCACCTTCCCTACTAATACAGGGTCTGATTTGCCATTGCCCGAGCACGTGATAGGGAATGGTAACAAGGAAAGCGTGAAGAAGCGAAAGCAAGATGACAAGAATGGTGCTAAAGAGTATCGGAAACGGCCTGAATCTTCCTCTTCAATTCCAGTGCTAGGTGGAACAGGGGCATCCCCTCCTTTGAAGAGACTTAATACTGACGATGGATTGGGATTGGCGGTGACTGCAGAGCAGTCCCGCCCACCTCAATGAGGCTTTTAGCTTGGAACTGTCGTGGGCTTGGGAACCCAGGGACAGTTCAGGTGCTTAAGAGGTTAATCGCCTCACAAGGTCCCGATGTGGTCTTTGTTTCAGAGACCAGAAAATCTACCCAGGAGATGTGTGCTATGCGACGTTCTTTTGGGGTTTCTAATTTATTTCCAGTTTCTTGTGCAGGTACAGGGCGAGCGAGAGCAGGTGGTTTGTGTCTGATGTGGTCAGACGAGGTGGAGGTTCAGGTGGTTCATGCTTCACAGAATCATGTTCTCTGCATGGTGTCACACCCACTTGCTCAAGCTCCAGTGCAGCTCCTTGCAGTTTATGGTTTTTCGGATGAGCAGAATAAACACCGGACTTGGGAGATGGTATCTCGATACAAACCCCTGGATTCTTCGACTCCTTGGGTTTATCTGGGTGACTTTAATGATATTTTGGGCCCCGAGGGAAAGCTAGGTGGAGGACCTGTTAATGTTCACCGTCTTCAAAATACTAACCATACTATTTCCGTGTGTGGTCTTTCTAATGCAGGTTTCCGAGGGTTTCGGTTCACTGGGTCCAACAAACTCCATGAGCCTCATAATATCCAGGAGCGCCTGGACTATGCTCTTATTAATGAGAGGTGGCGTGATCTTTGGCCAGTGATTGAGGTGTCTCATTTGGCCAGACATAAGTCCGACCATAACCCGATTTTGATGGCTTGTTACCCTTGTCCTCGAGGAGAGAAGCAGAAAAGGATTCATAGGTTCTGGTTTGAAGAAGTTTGGTTGGATCAAACTGATGAGTGTGCTGAGGTAATTGCAGATTCTTGGTCAGCTTCTCAAAACATTGGGCAAAAAATTGCCGTCCTTGGGTCAACTCTTGATAGCTGGGGAAGAGAGCGGTTTGGGAATATTCCAAAGAAGGTAGATGACAAGAAAACGAGGTTACAACTTTTACAAAGTAGAGTTCATGATGAACAGGTGGTGGCCGAGATGCGTGAGCTTGAGAGAGAGCTTGATGTTTTGCTTGAGCAGGAGGAGATTATGTGGGCTCAGCGCTCTAGAGCTAACTGGTTGCAACATGGTGACCAAAATACTAAATTTTTTCACCAAAAGGCTTCCCAGAGAAGGAAGCGTAATAATATTGAGGAAATTGCAGACGATAGAGGCACTAGATGGATTGATGATCCTAATATTTCGAGAGTGCTTACTGATTATTTTATTAATTTGTTTGCTACTTCTAACCCTACAGGGCTGGATGAGGCCACGAGCTTAGTGGCAGGGCGCGTATCGTCGGTTATGTCTAATACCTTGCTTGCTCCTTTTACAAGGGAGGAAGTGGAGGAAGCTTTGTTCCAAATGCACCCTTATAAGGCCCCTGGTGCTGATGGTTTTCCTGCGCTGTTTTATCATAAATTATGGCATATTGTTGGGGATGACGTGGTCCATTTTTGTCTGCAGGTCCTTAGTGGACAACTCTCTCCAGGTATGATTAATCAAACTTTGATTGTGTTAATTCCTAAGGTTAAAAAGCCTATGCATGTGAATCAGTTCAGGCCGATAAGCTTGTGTAACGTGCTTTTTAAGTTGATTACTAAAACAATAGCTAATGGTTTAAAACTCATTTTGCCTGAGATTATTAGTGGGCCCTCAGAGTGCCTTTGTGCCAGGGCGCCTAATAACAGATAATGCATTGATTGCATATGAGTGTTTTCACTTCATGAAGAAAAAATGTCCTGGCCGGAATGGCCATATGGCTTAAAATTGGACATGCCTAAAGCATATGATAGGGTCGAATGGCCTTTTCTTCAGAGTGTGTTGGTTCAGATGGGATTCCCAACATCTTGGGTGAGCCTTATTATGAGTTGTGTTACAATTGTTCGTTTCCAGGTAATGTTGAATGGCAATCCCTAAATGCCTTTTGATCCGGGCAGAGGTTTCCGTCAGGGCAATCCTCTGTCCCTGTACTTATTTATTTTATGTGGTGAGGTGTCCTCCGCTTTGATTGAAAAGGAGTTAACACACTCCAACCTTTCTGGTATTAAGATTGCTCGTAATGCGCCTGTGATCTCACATCTTCTCTTTACATATGACAGTGTTATATTTGCAAAAGCAACCTTGGAGGAAGCACAATGCGTTAAGCATATCCTTGCATCCTATGAGAAGGTTTCAGGTCAGGTCATTAACCTTGACAAATCGATGCTTTCCTGTAGCCGAAACATGCCTAGTTCCCGCTTCGATGAGCTTCAACAGCTTTTGAGTGTAAAGGCGGTGGAAAGTTATGACAAGTATTTGGGGCTTCCAACCATCATTGGTAAGTCGAAAACTCAAATATTTAATTTTGTTGAGGAAAGGGTGTGGAAGAAGCTTAAGGGTTGGAAAGAAAGATCTCTTTCCCGGATGGGTAAGGAGGTTATGGTGAAGGCGGGTTCCCAAGCCATCCCTTCTTACATTATGTCTTGTTTTATGCTACCTGATGGTTTATGTGCAGATATAGAGCGCATGATTAGCAAATTTTATTGGAGCGGAGATGCCTCCCGGCGGGGTATTCACTGGCTTAAGTGGGATACTTTATGTCGCTCCAAGTTTGATGGAGGTGTGGGTTTCAGGGACTTCAAGGCGTTTAATATAGCACTTGTAGGAAAAAATTGGTGGCGTCTTCAAAGGCAGCCGAAGACTTTGTTGGGTAGGCTTTTCAAGGCAATTTATTTTCCTCGCTCATCTTTGTGTACAGCCAAGAAAGGTAGTCGTCCTAGCTATGCTTGGACTAGTATCTTTCGCACAAGATGGGTGTTTGAGGAAGGTGCTCGTTGGAAGGTGGGAAATGGAAATAATATTGATATCTGGCGGGATAAATGGCTCCCGGATGGTGTTCCTCTTATTTATAGAGAGGATCTTGCTCACAATGCTAATTTGAAGGTGGTTTCTCAACTTTTTTTTACCGGGAACTCAGTTGTGGAATAAGGACCTTGTGGAAATGATATTCTGGCCTCCCACAGCCAAATCAATTCTACAGATCCCCCTAGCTTTGTCTCCAAGGGATGATGAACTCTTCTGGCCTTACAACGCTGATGGCCTTTATACTACTAAGTCAGGATATGCTTTTGTTAGGCAGAAGAAGATGTGTAGTGCAGCTTCAACCTCCTCGGTACAGACGACTCCAATCAAGTTCTGAAGGATCTTTGGCATGTCCAGGCGCTGCCCAGATGCAAGGAGACCGTTTGGAGAGCAGCTCGTGGTATTCTACCGGTGAGGAAGCTGCTGCGAGTTCGTGGTATTGATGTGGAAGATAGCTGCCCCTTATGTCATTCAGCGCCTGAAAGTATTGATCCCGTCCTACTGTTGTGCCCGGTCTCCAAAAGATGGTGGTTCGCGGCTACAGGAGGTTTGCGGGTTCAAGAGGATACCACCGTGCAGGGATTTTTGCATCAGATATTCGAGCTCCATGACAGCACTTTGGAGGCTCTTAATGTTGCGGTTTTGTGGGTTATTTGGGAGGCTCGTAATCTGAGCATTTTTCAGGGGAAACAACCGACGGTGGAGGGTGTTCTTGCTCGGGTCCAGATGATGAAAGCGCCTCCGCGCGCCCCTTCGGTTGTGGCTGATGTTCGTGTCCCTCCCGCTAGTTGGCTTCGTCCACCTCCCATTCCATCAAGCTGAATTTCGATGGGTCATGGAAGCTTGATAGTCCAGCTGGTTATGGCTTTGTTGCCCGGAATGAGCATGGGCTCGTGATGGCGGCAGCAACTGCATACCCAATGGAGGCTTCGTCACCGTTGATTGCAGAAGCACTTGCCTTCCGTTGGAGTCTTTCACTAGCTTTGGATTTGTTCTTTTTGGATGTGGTTCTGGAAACGGATTGTCTGCAACTATTTCAAGCTTGGAATAAGCCTTTACAAGGCCCTTCTTATTTTATTTCAATTCTCCAAGATTGTAAGGATTTGGTTTTAAGTTTTCGCAGTTTTAATTTATCTTTTGTTCGCCGATCCGGGAACTCGGTAGCTGACCATTTAGCTAAGAACTCCTCAAGGTACCCCAACTGTGTTTGGATTGAGGAGGCTCCCTCGGATTGTGCCAGTTTGCTTGTTTCTGATGTATCTGCCTCTATGGCTTCTTGAGTTTTTAATAATATTTCCACTTTAAAAAAAAAAACAATGATCGATACTCAATTTATTATATGTTATTAATATGCTGTATCATAAAAAAGAAACAAAAGAAAGGAAAAAACATGTTCATGTTGAAGTTTGTTTTGGTTTGAGTTAATCATTAATTAATTTGAATTGGATGTGTATTTTGTCTTTCTTTCATATCGTTTGACGTTGTGACCCCGTGCCATCAGCATGTCATGCAGGCAAGGCTCTAGAGAAAGCGTCCGTCTAAAAAGGTCGCTAATATTTGTGTTGGTTGCTAATTATATTACAAGAGATATATGGATAGTTCAAGAGTCATCATGGAACAATGAGACGCGTAGATATGGTACAGTGCTGCCACGTTATGACATGGAAACCTCCAGACCAAGCCGTATATCACTGAATCATAGACTTTGAGCAGCTAAAACATATGATATATATCCTGGCTATTGGCTCAGCTAACTTTGTAGCTTATTCAGTACAGGAGCTAAATGCTAAGCTAATTGAAATTTGTCCCGACCAAAATCCAATTCAGTTGAGAAGCATGGAGAGGACAAGACACTTATTGTTGACTGGAAAGAACTACTGGAGTTTGAACAGGAACAGTCCTGTTGCTACTTATTGGAAGCCTCTAACTACCAAGGCCTCCAACCGGGCTGCAGTCCATGGAGTTAAGCCGCCGGTTCCTGATATCATCGACATACGATATCTTCCATTTTCTTTTGCTTCTTTGTTATTTAATAATAGTATTGTCTTCACAACTCTATCTGTTATTGCAGAAGGAGGAAGTGCAGAAGAATATTCAGAAAGGTAAAGAAGAGAAAGAAGCTAAGAGGAAACAGATTAAGAAGACTATAGACTCCCATCTCAGCACCAAATCTGATGAAACCTGAATCCTCTTATCTTCATTTGCTCCTCAACTCCTACCAGCTGCTCTCAAAGTAGTCTCCAAGGGTCTTGCAAGGCGAGCTTTCCCATCCTCTCAATATCAGATTGGTGGATACAACTACAAGAGCTCCTTGTTGGTGGTTTACTTGCCTTTTCGTTTTCTTTTTGTATTTGTAACTTCCAAGAGTATAAACGCAATTGAAACAGGTTATCTATCTATAATCATAACTATTCAACATTATATCTAGTTTTCTTTCTTTCTTTCTAGAAATGTAGAACTAAAATTCGTCAACCCATGCAACCTCCCTCTTACAATAGAATTTCCTGGCTGAGAGGCAATTGGCACTCAAATCTCTGCAGTTGCTGCGAAACTACAGCATTAAGTACTCAAACCAACTCAAAGCTATAATGTAACAAAATATTCATATGATTGATACATAGTTTAACGTAGCATGATTAACTGAATTAGAAAATCTAGTGAACTGACAGAAGTGCACCTGCCTTCCTACACGTGGTTGGGTGCTGCAGCGCTGATAGGAGGCAAATCATGATTTGAATGAGTGCAGCATAGCACTTGTAACACTGTCAAGGAATAAAAATATGTGGTACTTATGGTGATCTACATAACATGCAGCGAAAGATATGGCATTGCTATGTATTGTGTTTGAAAACTGAGCTAAGCTTTACACAATTTATTTTTCCTCTTCAGCCACTTCAACGAGCCTTCCGCGAACCCACTTTCTAGTTACTACAGTAGGTGATCTAGATAGTGTCCCATCTTCAAGAGACTGAGTTCCCATCACAGTTGGAGAGGGATCTGTTTTGCGTTCACTGCAATGATCCTGTTCTGCTTCCCTTTGTTCATTTGATGGACTAGATTCATTCATCTGGCTAATTAAAGTATAAGGTAGTGAAGCACAGCCATTGGTTAGGTGAAGTTCTTGATCACCAATAACTGGTTTCTCCAAGGGAAACTCACCAAAATCTTCAGAGAACTTGTAGTCACTTGATGATAATGTCGAGTGTCCATTTACTTGGGCCATTTGGGATTGGTCTAGAACTTTGAATGCTGATCCGTTTTCCTCACTGATCTCATCCAAACCCACCGAAGGAACATTACTCTCAGTTACACCTTGTGTATCAATGGATTCAAGTGTTTGAATAGCTTCAGCTATAAGCTTTCTGGTTTCTATGAGAGAAGACTGTGCAATGGAGCTCTTTGTCGCAGCAACCTCAAGAGCCTTGGCAGCTTTCTCAGCCTCAGCAATCAATAGCCTGTGATAACATATTATTTCTTGAAATATATACGGCATAACTGCTGCAGTTGGAACCAAATAAAGTAAAAGCATACATTTATGATTTTTTCCAAACAAAAGCATAAGTAATCAATAGAAACAAAGACGCCATTAACTTCAAAATACACATTAAAAAAAGTTCATCAGAACTCAGAGGTACCAAATTTTAATTTTGACAGAAAAATGGAGAAAGAACACAGTAACATAATATAAATTCTACCACTGATCACAATAAGATGGGTTTACCTTGCTCGTTCAATGGCATGAGTTTGTCTGGTTTCTTCAGAAGCTCTCTGTGCTCTAATGTTCTTTATCATCTCAAGCTTGGAATTCACCAAAGGATCTATATAGGCAGGGGATTTGCTTTTTCGGAGTCGAATAGGGTTAAGAATTTTGGGGCCAGACTTTAATCTATCGCCAGAATCAGTGGTTGTTTTTCTCTTGGCAGGGCGTGCAACATCACTTGGTCTTCTTCGAGGTTTCCTTTCAGCACCCGCTTCAATGCCATGATACTTGGCCAATGCAGAGCAAACTCTGTCGCGGTATTCCTGATTTAAAGGGTGGAGTAAAGACATGCATATCAACATTCACTTTTTCATAATACAGGCCAATCACAAATGACTTTCCGTAGGCAACAACAGTATTTAGTAGTTAACAATATTCACTTTTTATATAAACATTCCTACTCTGGGCCTTACTTTTTAACAATATTCAGTATTTATTGGAAGACAGTTTGTGAAACAGGTCAACATGGAAGGTTGTACTGCTAAAAACACTTATATTACTATTCAGCCTCAAATTCTAATTAATCAAGATAGCTTACGGAAATCAACTACGAGAGACTCGCAACATATGAAATCTTAGGGTGTGTTTGGTTTGAGAAAATGTTTCATATTTCCATTTATCCTAGAAAGAATTTTAGGGTTTTTAGTTTTTTAGGAACCGGGCCAGACTGATAGCTCTAGTACCATATGCGTATGGAGAAATGATTAACAGAATTGCTTGAGAGTAACTCACTCAAAGCATAATCCTTTTTTATAAAGATGAAAAACAAACTACTAATTTAATAACTCCTAATTAATCTATAACTTCATCACTATTTTTAAAGAAAATTTATATTTCATAACACACGAAGCTCTATCCTAATCAAATATATTCAATCAACAAACTCTATATTTAACAAACTCAATCAACAGATGTGACACCAAAAATTGATACACACATACAGTGTTAACTTCTCTGAAGTCAATCACACACAACTAATAAGTTATGGTCTTATGACTTATGAGAATATAATAGTGTGCAATTGAGCACAAGATGGTGCAAACATTTAGTTACCACAAAAACCATAAACCACACGACTTCAAGGTATTACACATATACTTACAGGATCAGCCCATTTTGCAGCAATGGCTTCTGCAATTTTCCTCCTCTGTTCAGGGGACTTGGGCGCTCTTTTGCTGCCTGGTGCCCCAGGCATTCGTTTCCTTTGATCAATACTCACCAACCACTCCTGCTTCAACTGTTCATCCAAGATTTCATAGGAATTCCATTGCAGCTCTTCCTGACCAACATAGCCTTGCCTTGAACCTTCTGCAATTAAATTTTGCCACTCAAAGCAGCAAGTCTCCTGTACCACCTTCATTCCACGCCTCCTTTCCCATCGCAACTTCACTCCAGCACCAATCTTCTGTTTCGTTTCTGTGCTGTGCAACCAATAAAGAAGGCTGAATTCAGTAAAATTCTATGGGTAGGCATATGCTTATCAATAACAACAATGATCATAGGAAGGCATATGCTTACGTTTGTGCATGCCCGAGATTCTTCAACTTCAATTTGACCTGCATTACCGAATTTCATTAAGGAAAGCAATTAAGATAACTATATAAGCAAAAGTTGAAAAATCCAAATAACAATTCCATATCTTCATCTACAAGTAATCCTAGATTATGATACAACTAGTCCAAATTGAAAATACCTACTTATAAAGTTACAACATACTAAGAAACTGTTGAGTGACAGCAGGGACAAATAGAGGATGATAAAGTGTGCTTTGAAAAGCTCAATTTGGCTATCCAATCCAGGTCAATATAAAATATGAAAAGTTTCACTCTGCAAATTACTGAGAACTTAAAAAATTGTGCCCCTAGCAGCTGATGTAAGAAAAAATAGTTACAAATAATTCTTGCTGTTGACTAGTTATTTTTGCAATGCATTTTATTTAAATTTGTGATTTCAGCAGGAGTTATATAAAAAATGGCAGGCCATTCACTAAGAGAGAATATAAATGGTTTCTTCAAACTTGTGTTCTCTTGAGCTTTAATCCTTTGCATATTTTCCCCATTAAGAGCAGTTTCTTTGAGCACAAAAAGTGATAGCTGAGCCTGTATAATTCTAACAAGTGTGTAAGCGATGTTGATTTGAAATTAAAATAAAATGCATGTTTTGAAGAAGTTAATATGAAAATGTTGTTGAATAAAGACAATAGCATGCTTACATGACATCACCTTAGGATTCTGCATTGCTAGCCTTGTTCTTTCCTTGATTTTCTGAATAGTTTCTGCTCATACATTGAAAATTAGAACAAAAATAAAGACAGAGAGAGAGAGGAGTGAGTAGAAGTAGAAAGGAAAGATTACCAGCACTGTGCTTTCTTCCTTTGTTCCATGGCATGTTGCCTTTATTAGCTTTTGAAATCCTCATTCTTCTCAACTTTTCGCAGTCCTGGAGAGCAACTTCTGGTTCGTCGTCAGAAAAATCAAGAGAAGAGTGAGGATTGGGAAGCAGGTCGCATTTGTCGTGTTTGGGAAGCAAAGTGTCGGGTTCACAGGTAGCAACTGCCTTAATAAGGAATGGAAACTTGTTCAAGTTAAGGCGGCCGACATTGAAATTCTCCTTTTGAAGCTTGTCAAAGTCCATGGATTTCCAACTTGAGTCTCTTCCGGCATGGTAATATGAAGAAGGCATAGGCGCCCTCAGTGTCATCTCTGCTGACCGCAAAACACAAGATAAGAACCAGACCTAGCAGCATGGATATGATAACAATAACACAAAACAAAGAATTGAAATGAGAGTGAAAAGTGGAAGAAGAAGAAGAAGAAGGTACCAACCAAGCAAAGGCATGAGAGGTGATTCCGCGAGAGTGCGAGTTTAATTTAGAGGAATCCCAGATAGATAGATAGATAGATAGATAGAGAGATAGAGATAAAAGAGCATTTCAGTAGCAGAGACAAAGAGAGAGGAAGAATAACCAACCAAGCGAATTTGGATAACGTCGTAAGTAACTGCTAAGGACCGACCCAAGTAACTGGCAATTGAGCTCAGCCCATAATATCACTGGGCCTCCCATCATCACATACAGGCCTAACTCCATTCCTCTATTTTTTAATAATGCGGTTTTTTTTTTTAACGAAACCGGTTGAAAAAAATTAATTTTATCTCATTGAGTTAGTTTTCGCCACGTAGGATGCTCAGGTGCTAGTTGGGGGAGAATTCGCGACACACCACGCGAATTTAATGGGAATCTACGTGTTCCCAATGTGGTTGTAGGGTGACAAGGGCTAGGGACTAATTCGTGTGGTGGATCAGAGCGAATTGATGAGGGGTAAAGCACTAGAAGGAGACAATGAGTTGATGACCCGACAGATGACAATTAATTCAAATTGACTCACTTGAAATCAATGAAGCATGTAGCATGTTGCTTGACTTGGCGTTGACCGAGGCGAAGTGAATGAATTCGTGTGGCGCTTTGTGAATTCACAGTTCAAATTATGGCAGTTCTAAACCTCTATGAAAGGACTACCACAAACTATGCACTTCAGACACTCACTTTCACTCTTACTCTTAACTCTCAACTAGTTTCATTTTCAATTCTTTTGTGTAATTTATTTGTAAGTTTTCCAAATTTTTGTTTTAATGTCTACTTTATTTAAGATTATTATTTTAATATTTTAACAAAGTATTTTATTGTTTTGCATGTATTTTAAAATGATAGAGGAAATAGTGATCGATTCCGCTCCCAATAATTTTGAAGGCCGTCTTCGGGGCGCGAAATTGTATGAGCTCGTGTTAGTTGAAGATGCTCATCTAGATATTCATTAGATATCAGCTCCCATGGAATGATGGAGGTCGAAGATGCATGACATGTTTGTTTTTCAGTTTGGGTCTCCAAGAGTACTTTCGAATCTTATGTAACTTTGTGCCACTAAGTTTGGCAAATTAAAAACTAAATTCACCCAACCCACTTCCAACCTCAGACTAACTTTCATCTCAACTTACCAAATTATCACTTCTAGATTCACCGAACCTACTATCAATCCAAAGTATCCAAACATAAATCACATTACAACTAACTCACTTTGAGCTAAACTCTGTTTTGCAAACTCACCTTCACTCAAACTCTTTTTTGCAAACTGAAATTCAAACACACACGCACACGTTTCACATGTCGTTTGGTGAACGAACCATCGCACTCCAAGTGATGGTGTGTGCTCGTGCGAAATGAGTAAATTGTGAGGGGTTGTCAGCGCATGCTTCCACGTTATTAAAAGTAGAATTTAACCCGTTCATCATCAACAAACCTCCTTTAATAACACTAGGTGGTGGAACCACTTCCAGCAAATGCACTCGTTCACACCCTTTGACACCTTCACAACGAGTCATATAAGGTGTGAATTGAGTTTTTCATTCGCGTGGATCCACGCGAACATTCATTAATTCAACTCAGTCAACATGAGCACATTGCATTGATGCCATTAGGGTCAGCCCACGCAAGTTAATGGTCATGTCGCACCATCAATTTTTTATTTGCTCATCGTGCTTCGCCCCAATGAATTCACCGCGATCCATATGAAATATTGTCTTGCACCCTTGCAAACCTAAGGAACACGCAAAATGTGCCCATTGGATTTGCGTGGTGTGTAGCAAATTAGTCCCTAACTGCCTCCTCAATATCCCAAAACTACTCTAGTGAGGTAAATTTGGTTTTTTCTTCAACCGCAATTGGCATTTATTTTTTCCCATTATACTAAAACAATCCAAAAAAACGGTCAAAGATAGACTAGTGTTGTTGTTAGCTTGATTACCTTTTTTCTCTTATTCGTCCTCGAATGATAATTCAAATAGTAAGAGTTAGGAACATAAGGGTTGGGTGAGATGAGAGTGAAGAATCTAGGGTTCGAACCATGAAAATGAACTAATTTACTAAGAAATAACATTTGCCTGTAAATTTTTTTTTCTCCCTTATACTTTTGACTCATTCTAATCGAAGCAGTACTCTAGAAGCTTCTGGTCTAATTCCATCATTGATTCGTCAAACCAAGTTTAGTTTACACGCGCAGTATTTTTCACTTCCCCCTTTGTCCAGTCCAACCTTATCTTCTTATAAAATTATTAATGACGCAAACAAGTACCTCTGCCCCTCTAACTACTTTACGTTTTTTTTTTTGAACTCTCTAACTACTTTACGTTTGTTGATAACTTGATAGTAGTATTTTCTTGTCTTCCTTGCAGATAAAACTAAAGTTTCTGTAAGTTATAGAAAACTTGGAATTTGTTTACAAGACTGAAGAAATATGGTCAACAACATAATATTATTATTATTATTATTATTATTATTATTATTATTATTATTATTATTATTATTATTATCTAATTACATCGAAATGAACTAGTGCTCAACACGTCATTCTTTTGTTATCAATATTAACCTAAAGCAGTCATGTAATTTTGTTAAATAACCACGTGACCTATAAATGATTTCAAGCTTTAATACTACTAGTCATAAATAAATAAATAAAACTATTGTCATATTTAATAATAAGCTTTAAATGATTTCAAGCTTTAATCATGTTCAATAATAAGATGACCAATAAGCTAAGCGCTAAGACACCAATAAGATGGCGGTAAGTAAATTAGACCCCTTAAGGATGAGAGAATAAGTTTGAATTTCAAGATATACATTTGTTGAAAGAGACATACAATCATATTATGAATGAATAGCAACATTTGTAAAAAAAACAAAATAAAAATATGTATATTATATTTTAGAGTTGATTTAATATTTGTTTTATCAATATTAACTGTTAGGCTTTTTTGGACACATGAGTTACATTTGGTTGGCTTAATTGCACTTTTGGTCCCCCAACTATGGCCTTCCTGCGAAAATCGTCCCTAAACTTCAAAATTAGCAAAACTCGTCCCTCAACTATACACACAGTTGCACTTTTGGTCTTCCGTTAGCATTCCGTCAGAAAACTAACAGATTGGGACTAGTGACGGAGATAATCCGTCACAATTCACAATCCAGTCACCAAATTTCTTCATCTTCCTCAATATAACCACCACTCATCCCCCCCCTCCTCATTCCTCACTTTCTCCATCTTCATCAACCTCAATCCCTCATCCTCCCCTCCCTTCTCCTTTCATTCCTCTTCACCACTACCTCCCTCAACCATCAACACAAACTGGGTGGGGTTTGGGGTGGGTTCCGGTTGGGTTTCTGGGGAGGGGTGGGGTTGGTGGAGGGAGAGGTGGTTCTGGGTTGTGGTTTGCTGGTGTGGGTTCGGTGGAGGGAGAGGTGCGAGTGAGAAAGATGAGATGAAGATATGGAGGGAGAGGTCTGCAACTCCTTCTTTTGGGTTGTGAAATGGATTTCTAATTTCATGAGGAGATGAGAAAATGGGATCTGCAAAGAGTGTTGAAGAAAAACCCAAAACCCCTTTCTCTCTAGCAATCCGCTCCAATTCAATTTCAGTATGGAGAGTTTGTGTTGATGGTTGAGGGAGGTAGTGGTGAAGAGGAATGAAAGGAGAAGGGAGGGGAGGATGAGGGATTGAGGTTGATGAAGATGGAGAAAGTGAGGAATGAGGAGGGGGAGGATGAGTGGTGGTTATATTGAGGAAGATGAAGAAATTTGGTGACTGGATTGTGAATTGTGACGGATTATCTCCGTCACTAGTCCCAATCTGTTAGATTTCTGACGGAATGCTAACGGAAGACCAAAAGTGCAACTGTGTGTATAGTTGAGGGACGAGTTTTGCTAATTTTGAAGTTTAGGGACGATTTTCGCAGGAAGGCCATAGTTGGGGGACCAAAAGTGCAATTAAGCCCATTTGGTTTAAAGTGGGAGTTCATTTTGAGAGAACATCTAGAAATTTGCAAGCGCGCAACTCGTGGTCAATCAATTATAAATTTCAAATGTTGTACAACATGTTGAACTTTAATTTAAAAATAAATAAAAGCAAAATTGTTAGTTGGTATCTAGTTTTCAATACATACATATTGTAAGTTTGAATAAACTGAACTGGGGCGTTTTGTGGTTAACTCAAATTGGACGGGTCAAAGGGAATTAATAGTGAATAAAGATATAGAGGCTGCAACTATGTCTATAGGTTTGATTTCAAACCAATAAGAAGTTGATGAAGAAAGATCCGGGAAAAGGAAAACCCATATTGTTTGATACTAAAATTCAAATTATACAAGTCATCCTTCTCCTTCTCCATTTTTTGGTCAGCATCAAGTGTCAAACACCAAGATGGACCACTAGCCTTCAATTGAATGTGGTCATGTTTTTCATTCTCAAGTCCAAGTCTATTATGAGGTTCTTCGAACTCTCCCCCCATACGTTTTCCTCCTCTTGTTTATAACTAGCTAGCTAGCTTGTCAGTCAACTCTAATTCATTCAATTCAAGTACCCAACGCAACCCAACCCAACACAGCTTCCTCTTCACGATCATTGCAATATTTAAATAAACCCTCCTCTTTTGCTTGCTTGTGTCACTTGCAAAATTCAGAGACATATAACAGAAACAAAGAAAGACTTTTAACTAAGAAAAGTAGCAGCATCAGCATGAGCATGAGTGACTCGTCGTCGTCCGTGGCAAGTGATAAACTGGGTGAGTCCCCAGCCGTTGAGTTTACAGGGAAGATTATGATGGGGGCTATAATAGTTTTATTCATGGTTGTCGTGTGTTTTCTGTTCAAGCATCTCTATGACAAAGGCTTCTGGTGGCGCCCTGGAGGAGACATCACCACTGCTCCTCAATCCGAACCCCGCCGCCCTAGAACTGGCCTTGATCCTTCTGTCCTCAGGTCTCTACCTGTAGTGGTATTCCAATCCCAAGACTTCAAGGATGGTTTAGAATGTGCAGTTTGCCTCTCCGAGCTTGATGAAGGAGAAAAGGCCAGGCTTTTACCTAAATGCAATCATGGCTTTCACGTTGATTGCATTGATATGTGGTTCCAATCCCATTCTACTTGCCCTCTTTGCAGGACTTCAGTAGCCTCTCATGACTCTGACAACAACCTCCAATCATCATCATCAGATTCTTCCTCAACTTTCCCCACAAATGTGTTGATTTGGGGCAACGACACCCAAATAAGTAGTACTACTACACCAACTTCTTCTTTGGAAGGAAGCACTTCTCAGCCTCCTCAGGCTCAGCTACCTTGCTCCTCATCCTCCTCTTCCCATACAAGCTGTAACTGTAGTAATGGAAATGGAGAGTTAGTGATTGATATACCAAGTCAGATCACTTCATCCTCTTTATCACCTTCTGCAAGCACCTTTGCGGAAGATGAGCTGAAATCGCCCATTATAGGGAGGTTGAGATCGTTGAAGAGACTATTAAGCTGGGACACAAGGCTAAATCCTTTGACCCCGCGTTCTGCTTCTTCAGATGTCGAACAAGCAGGGGGAAGACAGAGCTAGCTAGGGGATTTGCCTCTGCAATTCGTTATTTTTTTATTTATTTAATGCCTCGTTCTGGCAGCAACTTCTGATTGAACCAATGAAGTGGTCAATTCTTCTTGTATGTATAAATAGAGTCTTACAATACATGTGCAGATAATGTCTACGGAGAACAATTGCTTAAAGTTTTTTTTATTGTATAAAACATAGGTTCTGTTATAGTAATAGAGAACATTAAGTTTTTTTATGTGGAAAACCCATTCTCTCTAATTGAAGATGAATTTCATTGTATTGTTTCAATATTGATCTTTATTTGCAATTATTCCAACCCAATATATTAGTTCACAATTAACTGAAAGCATATAGTATGGGATTGAATTGTCTCAAAACTGTTTCCCATAACAAACCGGCATATTGCTGCATTGATATTACTCAAGATGTTCTTGTTCTGCTGAATGTGAGTGACTGTATCTGAGAAACCCAAGTGAGCCATTCAACAGTGTGAACTTTACAGCGTATGGTTTTTCATGTCTAGTTGGGATACAGTATTAAGAGTGCAATTACTCACCAGGGGAGCAGAGCCAGAAGCCACACGCTGGCCTGTTATTGGATTGATAACACAATTTTGGTTTTTAAACGAGTTCTCAGGCATAACTAGCTAGCAACTAATGGAATTGGGATTTGGGACAGCACAAGCAAGTTTTATTCAACCAAGTATGTTTGATGACAATGTTTCACTATTAACTTCAAATTCACGTGCCATCCACATGAGCATGATAAAGAACAAAAATTACGTTTAGGGCCAAGCTGTAAAGCTTTCTAAATAGTCTCAGCAGAAAGAAAACTCACCAAAATTCGCTTTCTCTGAACTCATCATCTAATTATTTTAGGCTTAAATAAGTTTTTCGTCCCTAACCTTTACCAAATGTTTGGCATTGGTCCATCGCCGGAGTAAAGGTGGGCTTTAGTCCCTAACCTTTGTCAAAATGTTTAGTTTTGGTCCCTCTGGAGCTGTTGGTCAACGCCGGAGCTCCGGTGGCCCATGTGGCATGGCCACGTAGGATTAATGAGGCCAGGTGTTATTATTATTATTATTATTTTTTAAATTAATTCAGTAAATTAAAAAAACCCTAATCTAGTAATCTTTTTTTTTTGACAGGCTAATCTAGTAATCTCGATCAACATCTTCAAACAGCCTTCATCCTCACATCAACATCTTCACCCTCCTCACATCCCAAACCCAGAAAAAACAATCTGATGTAGAGTAGCTATAGCATCAAATCTGGACCACATTGAAAGAAGAAATAAAAAAAATCTCAGAAATATCACAGACCCAAATTCAAAGGAAAGAAAAACAAGAAGCAGAAGAGGAATAACACCACCATGTCCCTGGAACCACACATGCCACGAGCACCACACCAGAAATCTCCTTCAAACCAGCTGTTGCATCACCGTACCATGGTCGACATCCCTCTTTCTTCATCTTCTTGTAAAGCTTAATCGGGTCCTCCTCCTCCTCCACCGTTTCTAAATTCGAATCCCTCTTTCTCTTCCTTCCACTTCCACTTCCAGATCCATTTGCCTCTTCTTCTTCTACATCTTCGTCACTGCTAATTTCCGATTCGGATCCGGATCCTTCGCGGTCCGGGTCTTCCGATTCGGGAAGCTTAGTGGCGGCGTTGGCGAAATCCGAGCGGGGGAACAAAAATCGTAGATCTGATTAGCTTCGTTCTCGTCGTCGTCAGTGAAAAACACCACGACAGCGTCGTTCTGGTCACGAAGGTTGTTGAGGTGGACGGGGTGGTGGCTGACGACGAGTACACGTGAGCCAGGGTTGAGGTTGAGGATTCTTCTAAGGTCCCTGTGGCAGCCCAGTTGATCAAAACGACAAAGACACTGAAGTCACTTTCTCCAACATGAAAGTTTGTTACCGGGGAGCAAGAAGGTGGCTCAAACTCTGACTTTGATATGGGTGGCAACAGTGGGATTAATCTGGAACTCCAGGAATGGTGCAGAGTTCAGAGAAGAAGTAGTGGAGATATGTAAAAGTGTTGACACTGTACAGTTTAAAGGATGGGTACTGCTACTACTATTCATTGAGGTAGATATGTGGATATAGTATGAAGGGATTTGAGCACACAGTGGAATGAAGAGTTGGACGGTTTTAGGTGATGAAGCAAGCTTCTGTGCTGATAGTGAATTGATTTGGAATTGATTGCTGGTGTCTGTACACTTGTACATGTAATCCTATATGACATTTTGCATTGACATTGGGTGGCAAATTCATCCTTGTTCTAGCACTTTTTCCATGTATTCTGCTTGATTCTTGATTCAATTCTGTTTCACTTGGATTTGGTTGAAGGAAGGGCAAAAGTTGGTTTTTGTTTATGAAATTTCTTTTGTTTCTTGTTGTTTTTGGATCTCTTGATTCTTCTTTATTTGTTTCCAGAATTTGTGTTGTTGATTCATTAGAGATGAATATGGAAGAGGATCAGATATTAATGATTTAATTAAAATTAAGATAAGTAAATTAATATTTTTTTATTTTTTAGAATTTTAAACAATATCTTTTTTAAAAGTTAATTAGTTTTTTTTTAAATTTAAATGAAAAAAACAAATTCCACGTCAGCTCATTAATCCCATGTGGCATTGCCACATGGGCGACTGGAGCTCCGGCGTTGACTCAGAGCTCCGGAGGGACCAAAACCAAATATTTTGACAAAGGTTAGGGACTAAAGCCCACCTTTACTCCGGCGAGGGACCAATGTCAAGCATTTGGTAAAGATTAGGGACGAAAAACTTATTTAAGCCATTATTTTATGCTGCCAATATATACTCCCGCAATACAGTAAAAGTTTAAAAAATAGTACCATCACGTGGCTGATCACATGACCTCCCTGAAGTTTCTGTCTCCATTTTCACCAAATCCAAAGTCCGGACAGTACAAGAAGATCCATGCAGCAGTCAAAAGTTGAGCACATGATCCCACATGACATGAACCCAATGCCTGTGGGATCAGATCCCCATTAAAATTTTACTCCTTGGAGTACTAGCATTTCAGTTTCATACACTAATAAAGAATGAATCAACTTCAGTGTTCACCCTCATAACATCATTGTAAGTACCTTTAGCTCTAACACAATGCAACAGGCCTCAGAACCGTAAGAACCAAGATCCTCCACTACCATGAAGAGCTGGTCCATAGCATTGGCTGCGTTTTCTCTTACACTGTCTCTGTTATTGTCAACCTGGTCTACTAGTGCCAAAGTCGAGGCTCGCCCATCCATACAAGTGCGCTCTTTGCCGCAAAGCAAGACTTCATCTGCTCAAGCTCTCAAAGATTTCCACTCATATAGGAAGAAATTTTCCAAGGTAGATTCAAGTTTCCGAAGGATACCTCCAAGCAAATCAAATCCCACACAAAACAAGTAACTGTTACTACTAACAGTTTCAACTCTCAAGCCTTTCCATTATATGCTGCTAATGATTGACAAAAAGAAAATTACATTTCTACCGCAGGTTCAATCCTCCAGCGTACGGCTGAGAAAGATAGAACGAATTACCCCACTCTTTCCTTTTCTTATTTCTTTCATTTCATTTTTATTGCCTCTTCTAAACAAGCATAAGGATGTCAGTATACACTGGTATTTCACCTTCTAACAGACAAGTGCCAAAGACTGTTAGTACTTCAACTTACATAGTATTTACCAGCTTTGCTAACTAAGCTTGTTGAGTTCTGTGATATACTTCAATCTGTATGTAATATTGGTATTATAAAATAAGGGGATCGATCTCCAGATTTGTAGAAAAGACTGATGATATATTAGACAGAACAAAATACTATGTTTGGAGGAGATTCATAGCAGGAAAATATTTATAACTTATTCAATGTGATTTCTTGTTCCAGTTACATATTTGTGCTACATGTGGTAAATGATATAAAATCACTAGCAAAGAGGAAACAATTGACCATGCTTAATGTCATCTTTTAGTTAAAACTGAAAAATTGTCTTACACTCTACTTATCTGATGCCTTCAATTTCTTCACAAAAACCTCGGATACATCACCATCTCTTTGCCGTTTCTTTAGAGTCTTCTTGGACGCCGGATTAGAGGTAATATCATCTCCACTTTCAACCCTTCTAGACCTTTTACTTTTCCTACTGGAGTTATCATCATCGCCACCAATTTGAGCATTTTTCTTATTTTTCTGCTTTTCTTTTTTTGGGTTTCTCTTAAACCCATCTGTGCTCAGAAATGATGCAGCAGGACCTAGGGATTGGTCAATTTCTTTTCTCATTTCCTTTACAGTTTTTGGAATTGATTTACTAAAAGTGTCAGAAAGAAAGCCATCAGTTTTTGACGACTTTGTATCATTGGAGCCAAACGTGGCATAGAAATCTTTGTAAGTAGATTCTTTGGATGTTTGTTTTGACCTCCAATGATCAGGACTTGTAACATATCTGTGGCAATAAAGCAAAGGCATCATTAGTGAAGAATAGCTTGAACAAAATAAAACAAACATTTAGTACTACAACATTCAATCATATGTTAGGCTAAGCAAAATTGATTTTGAATTATTTTGATTTTGGTTAAAATTGAGTTTAAACTTGAAGAAGTAAAATATACTTGGATGTTTTTAGTTGAACTCAAAGTAACCAAACATATGGATTTTCATAATCACATTCGTTTGGACACTTCCAACGGTTATCCAAAAATGCAATAGTCATAGGCATTAAGGTACCAACACAAAAAGCTTGTGCCTTGTAATATGCTTCTGTTTCTACGAAAATAGATCTATGTACTCTTTATTTAGAGATCAAGTGGTTAAAAAAAATTCTCAATCGAATTGGAAAGTAATAAATCAGGACAGTCGACAATACAGTAATTAGCCAACAGCATACCCGTCAACATCTAGTCTCCTTAATAGGTAAGAGCCCTGCTTTGTCTTGGAAAGCTCACTTCGGACAGCCAATATCTCAGACACTATAGCCTCTCTTAGTGACAGATTACAGGAAGTGAAGCATTTTTCAATGGTAAAAGCACCTGATGAGTTGAGTGCTACCTCTCCAAAATGACTTTGTAGTCTACATAATAAATTATGAAAGACAAAAATGTAAAAAAGATAATCAATAGTGTAATTGCATTACATTAGAACATCACATGCAAATTTCTTGCTATTTTGATATTATCGCCCTGCTAAGTCTATAAAGTATAGCTAACAACAATGGGAGCCTCCAAAACTTACGCTTTGGTAACTATAATCCACAACTTCTAATTTTGGAATTTGAAGCTCTCCATTTAGGAAAGAATTTAAATAGTTATTTCTGTCCATTCAATGCTAGCTAAAGAAAGAATACCCAGAGAACCCAAACCACAAAGAATGAACTGTGACTTTAAATAAAACGTAGATTACCATATTATTACTCTCATTAATGTGCATGTAACTATGATACTAAAATACAAACCATAGAGATGAAGATTTTGACGTTTAATATAGAAATAGAAAACAAATTCGTCATATCATATTTATCGCATTAATCCCTTTAGCATAAACAAGAATTTCCCAGAGAATAATAAAAACACAAGAAATATAGTTGAAAGACATACTTTGTAACTAATCTGCGCTTCTGCTTTCCAGAAGCACCTGAACACAGAAAAGCCTCAATAACATGTGATCCTTTGGCATCTCTCACTGCTTCAAGCACATGAGTTGCTTCCATGGAGGTTATACTGGTGATGTAAGGTTGTATATATTCCTGTGAAAATAAAATCAATGACAACAGAATACAGAAAATGAATACAAGTTTTTAATGCATACGTGAGATAAACCTGATACCTTCCTACAGAGAAAGTAAAAGCGCCACTTGCTTTAATACTATAGCAAAGACAAGTGATTTATAGCCGTGTTTTTCATTAACTACCACAGTAAGAATAACAAATCATAATAATCACAGCTCCAAATTTCTGGGGTGGTAGTTGGGGATGCAAGTCTTATACCTAGTCTTAGAAATGTTTCAAGACCAGCTTGCTTCTTCTATGAAGCTTCCATCTCTAAGCCTCATGCAAGGTCTCTAGGAAAGGACTTAAGCCAACAATGAGATATTTATTCTACGTAGCAACGCCTTCCAGCCCAAGAAAAACCAGTTTCACATAAAAATGCACTCAAGTTGGGAATCCAATGGTTCATATGGTTACACCTTGGGAGCACTCACATGTGTGCATCCCCCCTACCCTTTTCAATTGAAAACCAAAAGAAAGCATCTATTTCAAGAAAGTTGCTTACGCTTTTAAACCGGAATATTGCTTGCAGGATAAGAGAGCCCATAACATTCATTCTAGCGCCACTTCGCCAGCTCCAATTGGATTTATCTTCACAGGTGAAATAACTATCAAGAAATAGTAGTCTTGGGACAATCCACTTTGGAGAATCATCTGCTAAACACACTGTTTTTGCAAGGACTTCACAGCACTGCACAAAGTAACAGAAAGACCATTAAGTTTTCACAAAGATGAGAAACAAAATTAAGAAGTATAATAACTTCAGCACAAACGTAAATAATGCCATTTACATTTCAATTTCTGATGCAACCAATGTAGATTTATAGTTGGTTATTAGAAGCAATAAATCAGTCTAGAATCATAAACAGATAAGTATATAGGAACCCACTAATCAGACATACTGCAACTGAAGTGCAAACCTTGTGTTCATTAACATGAAGCCTTTCACAGGCAGCAATAAGTGAAGCAACCACTCCTGACCTTCCCATTTGGAAAAGACCCTCCATATTTGGAGCGAGTTCTTCATAGATCAACTCCATCTATCAAACGATTAAAAGTTTAAACAAACATGAGGAAAACATTTAACAAAGAGAAAATTATAGCATAAATAGGCATCACAAAAAAAAAATATGCTAAAGAGAAATGTATTGCATGCAATAGCATGTAACCAATACAGAAGAAAAAATTAATCAGTGCCTAACAACATGTGAAAAATGTCAATGATCAACGTAAAGCAAATGTCATCATCTTTAGACAAAAACACAACTAGGTATAATACCAGATCTTGATTGTTTGCATGGGAAATCAATGCTTGAACAACAAAGTTCCCATGTTGATGAGATGATAACTCAAACAAGGAATTCCTGAATACTTTTGTGAACAATTCATTGAACAAGGCCTTGGGAGATACTTCCAAAACAACCTGCAAGACATTTAGAAATTTTGGTTACATCAAAATCACTCTAGAAAAATAATTTATTTATGCCTCCGTAAAGAAATGTGTAAGCATGTAACTGTTTGGTATGTAATGGTAGATGAAAATAGACATCAAACAAGTTTGAATGAAGCATCCCAAAACACTTTATGAGCATAACATAAATAATTGTCACTTATCAGACCACTGTCCGCCAGGAGATATTTAGGGACTAACAAATCTCATCAATAATACACAATTTGATACTTGAATATCAAACCTTGTTTGAGATTATCCATGTGGAAGGGCTAGTTTGAAAATATACAATGGTAATTTGCTTTTATACTGAAAGTCTAAAGAAAAAGTTCTCATGTACTATAGACAGTTCGAAAGGAATATATGAAACTTTGTTTGAAAAAATCAAAAAAATAAGAATTAGTAATTACATGTAGTTTCTATTAAATTTCTTTGTATTATTCACAAGCTCTTGTACTAATCTAGGTAATTATTGGCAGTTTTCCCTCACTATAGGTTGCTCACCTCCATTAGATGGCTAAATTCAGCTTCTTTGAACAAACTCAAGAGCTGCGGCACAACTGTAGTTTCTATAAAATTTCCCTCTGCATTATTCTGATTTTTGCATCCAAGAATGACAGGAATCACATGTAGCAACTCTTCATCATTGCCTGCAAGCACCCTTAGAGTAGTCTGCCATTAATTGGAAAAAATCTCGTTAAATGACAAAAATCAAAGAGAAACCAAAACTAACAGTATCTCCATCATGGCACCATATAAAATGTTATCATCCCATTTAAGGAACTATGGATTATCAGAACCTAAAGGCTCAAACAATAGAAAACATCATACATGCTCCTCAATATCAGCCAAAAAAGAACATTAAAGCATGCCTGAAAAACCAAGCTGCTGAATTGGTCAACTTGCAAGGCCTTGATGCATTTTCTAGCTTGCTTTAACATCTCTGAAACAAGTGATCTCAGTAAATTTGGATACCCAGACTGAAAATCTGCTGCATCATCTTTCTTTGAAGGAAAGTCTTTGAAATTGAAGCGGTCAGCTAGAGCTGTTGTTGATTTTGACATATAGTATCCAGTCTTATCCAATGGCACTCCTTTACAAAGGCAAAGAAGACTTCGAAGCACGTGAGAACCGTAACAGTTACACATTACATCAACAGAATTAGCTGCAATCACCTGCAGAATGACAAGTATGCATATAAGAATTTACATCTAAAGCATAATAACAACAAGCTGATATGAGTCAATAAAAAATTATTTGAAGCAATGCGATGTTTGAATTAGAAAAGCAAGAGACCTACCTTGCATATGATGGTTAAAGCATCCTCAACGAGAGGGTCTTGAAGATGAAGAGCTAGAGAGTTAATGGCGGTCTGGGCTACATGGGAACCAGATTGATCCGTGGCAATAGAGGGGAAGTCGTTGGCACAAGTCTTGAGGAAGGCACAGAGGCTGTCTACATCAGAGCCTTGGAGGATGGTTTCAAGAGTGTGGCTTAGAATATAATCAGTAGCAATTTCAAATTCTTTTCCTCTGGTTTCTTCGAGGGCATTAGCACATATAAGTGAGCGTTCCTCCAATTCAACCTCTTCACTTTCAAGTCGATTAGCGATTTCTGAGAAGTAGGTAGTTGTTTCAGGGTCAATCTGTTTCCTGCAATCAATCAAGGACATAATAATAATGATAAGCTAAGATTCTGAGCGAGGTTGAAGGGAAAGGAGTATGAGGTTGAGAAGAAGAATGAATGAATACCTAACACGAGATGCGGGAGTGAAGGTGCGTTTGTTGGAATGGAAGGAAGAACCGCCACCTTTGTTTGGGTGGTGCTGCTGGTGCTGGTGCTGGTGCTGCTTCTTCTTGTTACGTCTGTGGGATTCACAGTCGTGAACGTGGTGGCCCATTGCTTTCGAACCAACGGAAACCATAACCGAGTCAAAGCAACAAACCCTATCTCTCACTGCGGCACTCGGTGGTGGCCGGAATGGAATGGAATGGAATGAAACGCGTATAGTTTACTATCAAGCGATTAAAACCCTATTCAGTATTCACACTCCAATTCGAAACCCTTTTCTGTTTTCTTTTTGCCCAAAAGTATAGGTAAACGGCCCCTACCCACACCTATCTTCACCATCCCCTTTTTTTTAATTAAAAAGACTAAAATATCTGGAGGAGTTTATTATGGTATTCTAAAAACTTGTGTAAGGTTACACCATGCTATTTTGACCTGCACTAGCAGGTTTTTAAAAGAAAAATTAAAAACTTATTATATATTAATAAATTAGTTAATGAATGATTAGGTTAATTACTAATTAGTGAATAAATTATCCTCTCCTTTTTCAACTCATCATCTTCTTCACCCCATCAGAAACCCACTGATTATCCTCCTCCCCCAGATCTGAAACTCTGCCATCTCAGATAAGTCCTTAAAGGATGAGTGCGCCCGATCTAGTGGTGGCCTTTACACAGGAGAGATGAGGGGAAGAAAAGCTTGTTCAACTCAACCCAGAAATCCATTCTCAATCCATTCTTCATCTCCTGTAAGAGCGACCCTTCTTCTTCTTGCTCTGCTACTCTCCCTAGGCAGAGCGGCGGCTGTGACTGGTTCGCGGCTGGACTGGGCGGGACATAAAGAAGATTATGTCCCGCCCAAAATGAACAATAAACCATTGACGATAGCCAAGGCGGGAAAGGCAACATGACGAGCTTCATTGCCCTCCCTTAGGTGATGGACCCACAAGCCAGCTGGAAGATTCCTTTGGATTTGTCTTATGTGTACGGGGATTTGGGCCCTGATTGTCAGGCCCAAATATAGGAAAGATCCATATCATGACCACCCCCTCTATAAAAGGGGAGGTCATCCACTTGTACGAGACCAACTTTTTCAGCATTAATGAGAATATTCCTTTTATGGTAGTTTTGCTATTTTAGTGCTCTGCTAGGGTTTACCTTTTGTCTTTCTCTTACATAAGCTTGCCCTAGTACAGAACATTGGCGCCGTCTGTAGGAAAGACTCAGCTCTTCCGGTGACAGAAGGAGGAATCGCGAGCCATGGAGACTCGTTCATACGGCGTAGGTCGGCGCGATCATCGCCGGCGCGGTGGTGGTCGACACGGCGGTCGCGCCGGCGGACGAAACAACAACCGTCCCGTACTGGACGACCAAGAGCAGGAAGCTTCCTCGGAGGGGGTCCACTCAGTGGCGCCGTCGCCGGCGTCATTGGTGAATGCAGCTCCGGGAAGACCTTCAGATCTGATCGCTAAATCAGATCCAGGTGTTCGGCGGCGTTCAACGCCGCCTGACTACGTGAACTTGGAAGATCTTAAAACAACTGCTCCACGGAGAGTGCAAGAGGCAGTGACAGGTATCACGCCTGCGGCTTTGCAACAAATGTTAGATACCTTGCAGAAGGTGCAGTCCCAAAACGAGCAGTTGCAAGCCCAAGTTGAGTATCTTACTCAGCGGCAGAATTTTAAGCAAGAACAACGCCTGGAGGCGGAGGATGTAGTTGAATTCCAACCTTTTGTTCCAGCCATCACTAGGGTGGACATTCCAAAGCACCTGCAAACCATGGCATTAGACGCCTTTTCGGGCGAATTTGATCCTATGGAGCATCTTAGATACTTCAATACTAAAATGGTGATCGGCGGGGCGTCGGATGCGGTAAAATGTCGATTATTGCCTTCCACGTTCAAGGGCATGGCGATGCAGTGGTTCATTCGACAACCGCCCTTCTCCATTGATAATTTCACTGATCTGTCCACTAAGTTTCTGACTCAATTTTCCGCCAATAAAACCACAAAAGCAACAATGTTTGATCTTATCAGCATACATCAGCAACCAGGCGAGAAATTAAAAACCTACATGGCACGCTTCAGCAAGATGGCGGTGCAGTTGGAGGATGAAAATCCAGATGTCTGTTTGGCGTCATTCAAAAATGGCCTTCGGGCGGGAGATTTGAATAGAGACTTAACAAGGCGACCGGCGAAGGATATGATGGATCTTCGCGCTCGTGTTCAAGAGTTCATATTGATTGAGCAAGATGACCAGAAGAAACAAGAAAGAGAGGAAGGACGTAAGCAGTCTCAATCTGGCGGTGTTTCACAAGACAAATCTAAGGCGGGGAAGGAAACCAGGATAGCGCAAACCCCCCGCGTACCAAGACCGGGACCATACCACAACTCTAAACCTGGCTTTCAAAATACATGGCACAGAAATTCACAAGGTCCCGCTGCTGCCACAGCTGGTCAGCCTGGTGCTTCGCCAACGCCAATCCCACTTACTAAGTTGAATGCACCCTTAAGTACCATTTTAAGGGCGGTTGGACAGACCAACGTTGTGCAGTACCCACCACCCCCACGGCGACCGCCAGCTAACGTGGACACCAATAGGTGGTGCGAGTACCACAGAGCGTTGGGGCATACGACAGATAATTGCTGGAATTTAAGGCGGGAAATTGATCGCTTGATTAAAGCTGGCCATTTGGCAAACTTTGTCAAAGACACAGCAGCGCCGGAGGTAGCTAAAATCACTCAAGGGGACAAAGGTAAAGGTAAAGAGATAGTTGAAGAGTTGGGCGATCCTGCTGGGGAATGCTCATCTATTGCAGGAGGATTTGGCGGGGGTGCAATTTCAAGTAAGGCTAGAAAACGCTACGTAGCGGCAGTACACTCAGTACAGGAGTCGAACGAAGGCGAGTGTTGGGTGAATCATTCCCCTATTATATTCACCCCTCAGGATTTTGCGCATGTAATTCCCCATGACAACGATCCAATTGTGGTAACAATTAGGGTTAACAATTATGTGACAAAGAAAGTATTCTTAGACCAGGGATCTTCGGCAGACATCATCTATGGAGACGCCTTTGATCGCCTGGGACTAAAGGAATCAGATTTGAAACCATACAGGGGAACTTTGGTGGGATTCACAGGAGACCGTGTCAGTGTGCGGGGATACGTCGAAATTCCGACTGCCTTTGGAGAAGGAGAGTTTGTCAAGAAGTTTCAAGTAAAGTACTTAGTATTGGCGTGTAGAGCCAATTACAACGTACTCTTGGGGCGAGACACCCTCAATAAGGTCTGCGCGGTCATCTCAACTGCTCATTTAACTGTTAAATATCCCGCCTGCAACGGGAAGGTCGGGATATTGCGTGTAGACCAGAATGCAGCAAGGGAATGCTATTTGAGGAGCGTGGCGCTCTATGGGCGGAAGGCCGCCAAGGAGAGCCACCGAATTACAGAAATCTTCCCACAAGAAGGATTTAGCTTGGACCCAAGAGATGATGCTGATGATTTTCGCCCACAACCGCTGGAAGAAACCAAGCAGGTGCAAGTCAAGGACAAGTTTCTAAAGATTGGCAGTGGGTTGACAACAGAACAAGAGGACAGACTAATCACCCTTCTGGGTGATAATCTAGATCTCTTCGCATGGACCATCAATGATGTACCAGGGATTGATCCCAAGGTGATCACCCACAAGCTAGCCATACGACCAGGGGCGACCCCGGTCATCCAACCAAGGCGAAGAATGAGTGAAGAAAAGAACAAGGCTGTGCAAGTAGAGACTGAAAAATTGATCAAGGCCCGCTTCATCCGTGAGGTACAGTACCCAACGTGGCTCGCCAATGTTGTAATGGTCAAGAAGGCCAATGGGAAATGGCGAATGTGCACGGACTACACGAGCCTGAACAAAGTGTGTCCCAAAGATTCGTACCCACTTCCCAATGTTGACAAGCTTGTGGATGGAGCTTCAGGGAATGAACTTTTAAGTCTCATGGACGCTTATTCGGGCTATAATCAGATTATGATGCATCCCTCGGATGAGGAAAGTACAGCATTCATGACCAATCAGGCGAACTATTGTTACAAGACAATGCCTTTTGGTTTGAAGAATGCAGGAGCTACGTACCAACGGCTCATGGACAAAAATTTTTCAAAGCAAGTAGGCAGGAATATGGAGGTGTATGTGGATGACATGATTGTAAAATCCGCCAGGGCTAGTGATCATGGCGGCGACCTTAAAGAAGCGTTTGATCAGTTAAGAACATATCAAATGAAGTTAAACCCTGAGAAGTGTTCTTTTGGGATCCAGGGAGGAAAATTCTTGGGATTTATGTTAACATCAAGAGGAATAGAAGTAAACCCAGATAAGGGAAGGGCGATCTTGGAAATGAAAAGCCCAACAAGTATAAAGGAGGTTCAGCGTTTGACAGGGCGAATGGCCGCCTTGTCACGTTTCTTGCCAATGGCGGGTGACAAAGCGGCCCCGTTCTTCACATGTTTAAAAAAGAATTCAAAGTTTCAGTGGACAGAGGAATGCGAACAAGCTTTTACCAAATTGAAAGAAACATTGGCCACATTACCGGTACTCTCCAAGCCAACACCAGGCGTTCCATTAGTGCTCTATTTGGCGGTTACTGACAAGGCGGTAAGTACGGTTTTGCTCCAGGAAGAAGGAAAAAAGCAGAAAGTTATATATTTCGTGAGCCATACTTTACAGGGGGCAGAATTGCGGTACCAAAAAATTGAAAAGGCGGCTTTGGCGATTCTGAAAACTGCAAGGCGCCTCAGACCTTACTTCCAAAGTTTCCAAGTCAAAATTAAAACTGATGTTCCCTTAAGGCAAGTACTTCAGAAGCCTGATTTATCAGGGCGATTGGTTAGCTGGTCGGTTGAGCTGTCAGAGTATGACTTACAATATGAGCCAAGGGGCCAAGTCACAGTCCAGAGTTTAATTGACTTCGTGGCGGAATTAACACCCACTGAAGGAGAGAAGACTCAAGGAGAATGGGTCCTGTCTGTGGATGGATCCTCTAATAACACTGGAAGTGGGGCGGGAATAACAATCGAAAGTCCAGATAAAATGATCATTGAACAGTCTCTCAAGTTCGAGTTCAAGGCGAGCAATAATCAATCTGAGTACGAGGCTCTAATTGCCGGCTTAAGGTTGGCCATTGAATTGGGAGTCCAGAAGTTATTTATCAAAGGAGATTCGCAGTTAGTGGTTAAACAAGTGAAAGGTGAGTACCAGGTGAAGGATCCGCAACTGTCCAAATATTTGGAAGTGGTGCGCAGATTGATGATGGAGGTCAAAGAAATCAAAATAGAACATGTCCCGAGGGGACAAAATGAGAGGGCTGATGTGTTGGCAAAGTTGGCAAGCACAGGGAAATTGGGCAACTACCAGACAGTCATTCAAGAAACCCTGCCTCGCCCGAGCATTGATTTGGTAGAAATAAAGTTGAAAGCTGTAAAGTCAGTCAGTGAGGGCGAGGTATCTTGGATGGAATCGATTAAAACCTTCTTAGAGAACCCACCAAAGGAGGATGATTTGAACACGAGAGCAAAACGAAGGGAAGCCAGTTTTTACACACTGGTGGATGGAGAGTTGTATCGGCGAGGAATCATGTCTCCTATGCTCAAATGTGTCGATATCAAGGACGCCCTCGGAATAATGGCGGAAGTCCACGAAGGCGTGTGTTCTAGTCATATTGGCGGGCGATCCTTGGCAGTTAAGGTGATAAGAGCAGGATTCTATTGGCCAACGATGAAGAAGGATTGTTTGGAGTATGTTAAGAAATGTGAAAAATGTCAAGTCTTTTCTGACCTACACAAGGCTCCACCAGAAGAATTAACAACCATGATGGCGCCTTGGCCGTTCGCCATGTGGGGGACCGATATTTTAGGACCATTCCCTGTGGCGAAGGCACAAATGAAGTACATCATCGTCGCGGTTGATTACTTCACTAAGTGGATAGAGGCTGAGGCAGTAGCAACTATCACGGCCGCTAAGGTCAGGAGCTTCTTATGGCGAAGGATTATTTGTAGATTTGGGGTTCCCAGGGCATTAGTAATGGACAACGGAACACAATTCACAAGTAGTGTTACCCGAGAATTTTGTACAGAAATGGGAATCGAGATGCGATTTGCCTCTGTAGAACATCCACAGACCAATGGGCAGGCTGAATCGGCTAACAAAGTTATCCTGAAGGGTTTAAAGAAGAAACTGGATGAGGCAAAAGGGCTTTGGGCGGAGGAACTACCAGGCGTTCTTTGGGCATACAACACCACGGAGCAGTCAAGCACAAAGGAAACCCCGTATCGTCTAACTTATGGAACTGACGCCATGCTCCCAGTGGAAATTGAAAATCAAAATTGGCGAGTGGCTCGGTTTAATGAAAATGACAACGGAGAAAACTTAATAGCAAATCTAATTATGCTGCCCGAGGAACAACGAGAGGCCCACATAAGAAATGAGGCGGGAAAAGTGAAGGTGGCAAGAAAATTCTCAACAAAAGTGGTGCCAAGAAAAATGAGGGTAGGAGACTTAGTGCTCCGAAAAAATACAATGCCCGATAAACACAACAAACTCTCACCCAACTGGGGCGGGCCTTACAGGATTATTGGCGATGTTGGAGGAGGAGCTTATAAGTTGGAACAACTAAGCGGTCAAAAGGTTCCACGAACATGGAACGCCTCTCATCTAAAGCAGTATTTTAGTTAGTAGAAACAACAAATGTGAACAAAGTCGCACTCTTTTTCCCTTTCTTTGGAAAGGTTTTTAATGAGGCGACAATTGTAATGAAGGGACAATTGTTCCCATACGAAAGAAAATTAATGAAAAGATCATTTCAACAGAATCATATATGTTTTGAATTTTTATTACGAGTTCATGCAATGCAAATCGTATCAAGGTATGCAATACCGCGAGTAAACCTTTCGGAATAAGAAAGTATCGCCTTCAAAAGTTAAAAGCCTTGGCAATTCTAGTGGCCACTAGAAACCAAGCCTCGTCGAAAAATCGGCTAAGGTATATAACAACGAAAGTTGGGAACAACTAAAAACAACGAATGAACTTAAGATGATATCCATTTAAAGTAGAAAAAAGGGGGCGATGCCCATACATGATTTGGAATGAAAATAAAACAGGGCAATGCCCAAAGAAAAATTTCAACTTCGTAAAATAAAAACAAATTCAAGCCAGGTTCTCGTTGTTGGCGTTGTTGCCCTGGCTTGTCCCAGCTTGAGGATCTTCCTTCCCTTGATCCTCATTCCTGTGCTGCTCATTCCCATCCTCGCCATCTTCCTCAGGCTCACTCTCATCATTGAATTGGGGAAGGAGATCGAGGCTAATGTCATCATCACCAACTACTTGACCATCCTTGATCTCCTTCAGCCACCCAATGCGGGAAAGATCAAAGCCCGGCTCAACTACACTGATCTGCTCTTTGGCCGCCAGAAAGCCTTGAGCATATTGGAGAGAAGCACGCCCTAGGATGGAAGCATTCAGGCGATCATGTTTCTTCTCCAACTTTTGATATTTGGCTTGAATGGCAGTGTGCTTGTCATTTATGGCTTCTTTAAGAGACTTGGTCTTTTGAAGAAGCAGGTCCGAAGCAGCCAAGTCTTCAGTTAATTTAGCACACTTCTCCTCAGCAGATTTCAGCTTGTTGTTGGCGGTCTCAGCATCAGTTTTAGCCCGTTCATAGGCTGTCTTGTAATCAGCTGCCTTCTTCTCAAAACGGTTTTTGGCTGAGATCAACTCTTTCACACACTGAGCCATTCCCGCTACAGTACTGGCGGCAGACAGTGCGTGATGGATCGCCATGGAAGCAATGTTGGGGGGACCCTGACCGGAAATGTCCTTGTGAATCCGGTTGTCAAAAGTACGGGTCATGAATTCCAGCCCATTGAAGTGAGGATCCGACAAGCTCAGCAAGGGGGGAGGAGCTTCGCCACCAATGGCTGAACTAGGCCCAGCCTGGCCAAATGGAGTTGATGGGCGGTTGATCAGCGTGCTTGAATCTTGTTGAGGGGGCGGGACATTGTCATGTCCCTTCTTTTTCTCAGCGGGACGACTTTTTGAATCAAGAGTTGATTGGTGGAGAGGCTTACCACCAGCAGCACCTGAAGTTTTTTGACGTTTAGGGTCCCTGACGTTGTCAGAACCCGAGGTACCTTCATTCTTCTTCTTCTGCTCAGTTTCGGCGGCCCTCTTTTTCGCCGCCGCAGCAGACTGGGCGAGGTACTCCTTCATCTTGAGTGGGTTCGCGTCAACCTTGCCTTTTCCCATCGTAGCTGTACGGAAAACATCAATTAGACGAGATACATGAACAAAAAGAAAAAGAAGTTACGTACAAAGATTATAAACTTACTAAAAAATTGATTTAAAGTGCCGGATTTCGACGCCTCAATCAAGTCGTGACCGGAAATTACTGGTAGTGTGCGGAGGTAATCGGCGACGCCTTGTTCAGATTCATCCAAGGCGTCGTATGAAACAGATATTTTTCGGCGAGGGTTCTTTGTCCAGTAAAAAGGGAAGAGGGGGTTATTGTCAGAATCTCGGAACAAGTTCTTTATTTCGGGCGACTCCACAACTTTAAAGTATTTCTTCTGCCATACTTTGTAATGGCTTTTAAGGGCGGTAAACCGACTCATGTTCTTACGGGCTAATAGTGGAACCCATTTCACAGAAGTAGGTTTAGTGGTGACTGATTTATAGAAAAGGAAGAACAAGGGATAGGTTGGAGTGAAACTCAAGTGTTCACAAAGAATTTCAAAGCAGCGGAGGAAACCCCAGGCGTTGGGCTGGAGTTGGCAAGGCGCCACATTCAGAAAAGAAAGAACGTGACATATAAACGGCGAGAAAGGAAGTTTAATGTTTAAATCTAAGAAGAAGTAGCCATAAACAAAGAAAAAATCGGGCGATCCATCGTCTGGTTCTTTACGCAACAGAACACAGTCATCTTCGCCACATGGGAGGACATTCAACAGATGATCTTCATTATTCGAGGTGGCGGGATCTATCTTCGTGAACCCTTGAGCAGAAATTCGAAGCGAACTAATGCTCCCAACGCTGCTCCAGATAGAATGCAACAGACATTTATCTTCAACTAAATGCACGTCAGAGCGCCATTCAGGTGAAGACAAATCTCCGTTAGAGGAGAGAATTGAGTCTACAGAGCCGGCGGGACCGGAATCATCATGGGTAGAAGGCGAGGAATGAATTTCAATTATAGAAGGGGCGACAACTTCCTCCTCCGTGGAGGGTGAAGAAAGTTCTAGGGAAGAAAGGCTAGCGTTTGGTAAAGACATGCGAGGCAGTTTCATAAAAAGAAGATGAACAGAGTTAAAAGTAAAAAGAAGATGAACAGAGTTAAAAGAAGAAAGAAGATGAACAGAGTCAGAAAAAAGAAGTAAACGAAGAGTCTCAAGAAAGAGAAAAACTAACCAGAGGGAGAAACGTGAATTTGAGAAAGGAGAACGTCGGCGATAGGGGAGCACCGCGCAATGACGACGGCCGGAGGAAGAAAAGGTTCACCGGAGTTCAAAGAAGAGAATGAAAGCTGCGGTGAAAAGGGTTTTCAGAGCAAAAGTGAAAAATGAAAAGTGAAAAGGGGATTTTATAGAGAGAAAGGAAGAGAGAGAATGAGTGGGGGAAGATCGTGGGATCGTGGGATTTGAAATTCGAAAAGTTAGGAAGCGAAAAGACATTACTCCTCGAGACGCGCAACTGAAGATTGCATTTATAACAAATGATGACGAAATCCCGGAAAATAAGGATACGTGCGTCAGTTGAAAAGACGTGGTTGACGGTTATGATTAATGGCGACATATCTTTGAAACGGCAACAAAGGTGGCGAAGCGTGAAAATGGCGATGTAACAACGAAGGTAAAATGGCGATGAACGAATAAACAATAGAGGCGAACTACTAGGTAACATGATGAAGACATTTCAACTCTTTACTCGAGTCTCATGTCTTGGGGGCATGTGGACTGGGCGGGACATAAAGAAGATTATGTCCCGCCCAAAATGAACAATAAACCATTGACGATAGCCAAGGCGGGAAAGGCAACATGACGAGCTTCATTGCCCTCCCTTAGGTGATGGACCCACAAGCCAGCTGGAAGATTCCTTTGGATTTGTCTTATGTGTACGGGGATTTGGGCCCTGATTGTCAGGCCCAAATATAGGAAAGATCCATATCATGACCACCCCCTCTATAAAAGGGGAGGTCATCCACTTGTACGAGACCAACTTTTTCAGCATTAATGAGAATATTCCTTTTATGGTAGTTTTGCTATTTTAGTGCTCTGCTAGGGTTTACCTTTTGTCTTTCTCTTACATAAGCTTGCCCTAGTACAGAACAGCGGCCATGGTGGTGCGCCGTATAATCTCAATTTGTCTTGATCTGAGTTGTCTTGGTTCGTCAGTGGTGGGTATTGCTCGATCTGAGTTCGTTTCATCTGGATCTTGTTCGATCTCTGCGCTGTCAACGGCGGTGCCTTCCCTCGCTGTTTCAGCCATCAAACTCATGATTTCCCTGCTATCGATCTCGTCTCTCTCTCTCGCACTTCTGGGGTTTGAAATTTTAGGAGTGTTGTGGTTAGTTTTTATTGGGTGGTTTTCATTTTAGAACTGAAGCATTGTTAGGGATTTGAGATTTCTTTACCTTATTTTTGTGGTAATATACTTTCTAGTTACATAGCAATGCATAAAATTGGTTGTAGAGATGAGTTTAACTTCACCGCGCTTAGCTGGGACCATATAAAATTGTTGAAATTGTTATAGTCTCCTAGTTGATGATGAGTTCAGGGGTAATCTTGGCCACCATGAACTTAGATGGGATGATGATGATGAAGAAGAAGAAGAAGTTTGATGAATTGTGGTACTGTGAAAGATAGATATTCAGTGATGAGAGATTTCTGGGTTTGTAGATTAAGGGTGGGAAGGATGATGGAAAGGATGAAGATGAGATTTACTTTTGGAGATGGTGTTGAAGAGAGAAGAGGTTATGGATAATTTTTTTTTAAAATTAATTAAAGATAAATGTTTAATTAAGAAAATATGAATTTTGAATTTAAAAAAAAAACCTGAAATAACAAGTCAAAAGTGCTTGGTGCAACCTTGCACAAGTTTTTAAATGACTATAATAAATTTTTCCAAAATATCTCTAGCTAAAATCACAATAAAAAATATTCCATCACATCTTATATTCTACTTACAATTCTAGTTAAATTCTAATTATATCGAGACCATATTAGTTTTTTAAAGAGGTTTTGTCCACCATTCTTTTATATTGGGTGATATTTTGTCATGACGTTGAAGATAAAGTGTAACACCCCGATTTCGGTGGCGTCACTTTAGTAACTCAAAAAAAAATAAATAAAGCGGAAAAACAGGTATTTTTTTTCGTTTTGTTTAAATAAAAAGACTTGTCGAAATAAAGACTCATCCCAATCGCGATTAACAGCGATTAATATACAATACTATTACAGTCCTGCTGTAACTAAAAGCATCGTCACGAGTGTCCTCCGGTGACGGCAAGGTTTACAAGTTTTCAGAAAGCATAATTAGTTCGAAATATTAAACAAGTGACAGAAAGGAATAGTCAGCCCCAGATGGCCGCCTCTAGACCTCTACAACCGACTACTCCATGGGATTTCCAACTACGGAGAACCACACGAAAGTAACGTGTCGGAGACTACCCTGTCCCAAAAGTACAAATGACGAATCAGAGCTATGACTCTAACAACCAACTCAAAGACTCTAACCACCCATATCCCACACTACTTTCATCGACCCTTCCTCGATCAGGCATGAAGTCTGGGTCCTCGTCGACAGCTTCAGTAATAGTCATTTCGCTCCGGGTCTTTCCCGCACAACGAATCATCACGAACCGGCTGACGGACGCTTGGCAGCAGGCCGACCGCCCAAACACAAACATACAAACAAAGCCAAGGCGCGAGGGTCAACTCACAGAATATAGTAGATAGTACAAACAACATGTGTTGGATTAAGGGGTATATATATATAGGTTGTATATATACATATAAGTTTTGTATCGTCTACCCTAAGGTATATACATAACATGTTATCAGATCTCTAGTAACAACACAATATTCAATATCTCAACAATTCAACAAATATCATAACAATGTTCACCAATATCAAATCATCAAAATCTCAACATATGAAGTTAGGTGATAAGGTTAGTCAAACAATGTATCGTCCTCCCAACGCACAAGTGTCTAACTAAACAAATGTTCCCTGTCGTTTGCCCTGGGGTAAACGGCGATGAAATCTCACGCTTTAGTGAATTTTCACGCATTCACGAAGTCTCACGCTTCAGTGAATTTTCGCGCATTCACGAAGTCTCACGCTTCAGTGAATTTGCACGCATCCGCAAAGTCTGCCGCTTCAGCGAAGGTTCCCGTCTCCACAAGGTCTCCCGCCTCAGCGAAGGTTCCCGTCTCCACAAGGTCTCCCGCCTCAGCGAAGGTTCCCGTCTCCGCAAGGTCTCCCGCCTCAGCGAAGTTTTTGCTTTCACGAAGTCTCACGCCTCAGTGAAGTTGCACCCTTTCACGAAGTCTCACGCCTCAGTGAAGTTCCATGCTTTCACGAAGTCTCACGCCTCAGTGAAGATTCCCGGCTCATCCTTTGGTTGGCTAAATAAACTGCTCAAAGAGCGAAGGAGTACCAATGTACTTGGAAACTTATTAGTTTCCCCAAAACTTGGATTCGGCGACACTTCTCATTTTCCAAAACCAACATCCAAGCCCTAAGCTTTCATCTGACATTGTTATCATTATTTAAAGGGTTTGAAGATTGTTTAATACATTATGCAGGTTCATTATGAAATTGTTTAAGTTTCGTCTCTAATCCTATTGGTTTCAAAGATCCCGTAATTCCAATGATTCCCTGGAGAATGACTCAAAACAAAAGGTCCATCATCACCCAAGTAATGGCCCGAGAAGTTCCCAGGTAAGCTGGCCGGGCACAATGCCTCATTAAAAGCCCTTCTTGCCTTAGACAAAACAACCCAAGTTCTTACGTGAATTCAAATGGGTTTTATTCCAATATCATTTTCAAACTCAATTTTCCTTTGAGAAGGTCTCGATCCATAAAACAATAATAGGGTACGAACCTCGGTCCGTCCCATCAAACTTTATCCAAAAACTCGTCATGAGTCTGGCATAACTACCCGTTATCCACTATCTTGACGTTCCTCACTCATTCGCACAATCACACGGTATATTCAATATAGTCAGCAATTCAAGTGCGTAATAGAAAGACACAATATAATCAATATAATCCAAATATCATGTGAACAAATAATCACATAGCCTATAGTTAACCATTTAACAATTAAGCATGCGAGTCAATTATCAACATATCAATGCGATAAGCAATAAACCAAGTCGAATTGATCAACGCCTAAAACATTAGCTAGCAAGTAAGTTGCCCTCACCTCGAGTTGTTCCAATCTCGCGGTGCAGGTCTCGCTCACAAGCTTTGTTCAGTCAACCCCAAAGTTTCCACAATTGAACATTTGAGCAAACAAAGCAATAATGAATCAACCAAGTCGATACAGTCGAAACAATCCTAACTAATGTTCGACAAAGCTCAAGAAGCTTCAGAGTACAACATTTAGGCACGAATGGAAGGGTTTCCCCCGAATGGATGACTTTTGACTCGATTCAAGTTTTGTACAAAAACACTTTATTCGCTAAAACGTGCATAACTCGAGCTACAGAACTCGGAATGACACGAAACCGGCGCCAAAATTTCGACAATTGAAAGAGCTACGCAATGGCTCAGGTCATAGAGACCCAAAAATTATTTTTGGACACGGTACCCAAGCAAATAGGTTTCGGCCACTATGGAAAATAGGGTTTTTCGAACTTTTTCTTCGATCTAAATCAATTCCTAGGTATTCTTAGGCGATATCTAGGCCAGGGAAACTCTTAGAAAAATTATCGGGTCGAAAACTGTCTCAGGGGTATTTTGGTCATTATTTTTAGCTCGGAAACTCAAAATTAAAATTTCGAAAAACAAATTAGATGAGCTCGATCCTAACAACATTTATAACAACTAATCCTACTAAAGCTAAGCTAAGTCGTGAGTTTTTTAGCGTAAAGAACGAAACTTTGCCCAAAAATGGGTATTTGAGGTAAAAATTGATTCCGGCGGAATTCCGGCGACATTACGGAAAGATTAATCCGACAGAAGTGCTATTGGGCACGTAGGGAAGATGTTTAGACAGAGAAATCAAGCTATTTGGACAATTTCACAAAAAGCTCCAAACCTTGAGCTCAGAAAAGTCTAGAGAAAATTGACGAAAATGACGATCGAAAGTGAGGGATAGTAACTATACCTCGTAGTCTTCGATTAGCAACGAACTGTGAAGCAAACGGGCAAGAATCGGCGAAAATCTTTTTCCTCTCCTCTCCTCCTTATGCTCGCGGGTTTGGGGTTGAATGGGTGAAGATTTTTTCAACATTTTCATTTTCTAGCTACAACCTATATATAGTGAAGGAAATGGAAGATATTTTGCAAAGTTTGGATAAGGATGACTTGGTGGATGGATAAGGATGGATAGATATTTTTGTAAAGATTAGATAAGGATGAGTAGATATTTATCAAAGATCGGATAAGGATGAATAGATATTTATCAAAGATATTTTGAGAAGATATTTTGTGAAGATATTTTGTAAACCGGTACAGATTTGTTTAGACATCGGAGGATTTAGCTCATAGAGTTAAGATAAAAATATGAGAGTGATTTCTGATTCTTCCTACTGATTCCAACGTATTCTAGACACGATATTCTCCCCGCTGAATCTTCTAATTCTTCAAAGAAATATCGGTATGATTTTTGGTTTTCGAGGCTTGTTTTTAATGCTTACCGGCTTCAAATGCACTTTATGGTTTTGACCTCGGATGCAGAAACTTCCTTCTGAAGAAAGATTTGGAACGTCGATTAGAGTGGGCGTACGTGGATGAAATCCTTATTTGAAGCTCCGAACAGAAAAAGTCTTCATCGTCCGTTGATTTTAGGTTTCTTGAACTATCAGGGTTTTAGTTTCGGCAAACCTCCGAGGATTGGAATTTGACGTTCGTACATTCCAGGGTTTCGTATCGAAATACTTGTTTATAGACGAATAAGAGAAATTCTAATATTTCTATGAAGATTTTTGGAATTAGTTTCCATCGTGTCCTAAAGTATAAATTAACTATTCACTAGGGTCTTCGACCTAAGATTAGGCGAATGTTAGTCGTGCTATAACTTTTATCGGTTTTGATACAATCCTTGGACTTTTCCTGAACCTTCTCCTTCATAAATTTATTTCATCCAATAAACTCTTGTATTTTATTCCCTTATCCAAAACTTAAAAACTTGGGTCTTACATAAAGAAAAATATAACCTCAGAGGAACGAAATCCTTTTACAAACGTAGCTCAATTTTAACTATTAAACATGTTGAACGAATGATAATTAATTCTTACTTGGCTTAATTCCACTTTGGGCCCCTGATCTTTCACAAATGAGCGATCGGGGCCCCCCGTGTTTAAACGTAGCGGTCAGGCACCCCAACGTTTCAAAAACGTGCGATCGGGGCCCTTCTGTTATGTTCCGTTAGTTTGACCAAACAGAGCAGTGATGTGGATTTTCTTTTTCATTTTAAGATTAAATTTTTCACCGAAAAATTCCCCCTAATTCACAAACACGCTTCCCCCCAATTTTTTACCCTAATTTCACCCTAATTTAGCAAGAGAAAGAGAAGAGAAGAGGGTGAGTCGCCGGAAATCGCCTCCGGCGGCGGCGCACGGCGGTTCACGGCGGAGGTCGTCGGAATCGGAAATTTCTTTGTGGGTTTTGTTGCGGACGAGGAGAGGAGCACATCGGTGGTGTTGGTTTGTCGAGATTGTGAGCGGTTCGCCGTAGATCGGGCTTTGAAGGCGGCGGTCCTAGGTTTTCATGGTGGTGATGGCTTCCACGTGGTGGCCATGGTGGCTGCCCTTTAGGTTCGCGCGATGAGGAGGAGGAGGTGATGGTGTGACCGGCGGTGGCTCTCATGGAAGAAGAAGAAGAAGAAGGAGGCGCAGTGATGGTGGTGTGACCAGCGGCGGTGGCTCTCATGGAAGAAGAAGAAGAAGAAGAAGAAGAAGAAGGAGGCCCAGTAATGGTGGTGTGGCCAGCGGCGAGCTCGCGTGAGGAAGCTCGCGGTGGTGGTGGCTTGGCCGAAGAGCAGTGGCGGCGACCATGAAGAAGAAGATGAAGTGAGAAAAATGGAGAAGAATGGAGAAGAAAGTGAGAAAGGGAGAGATGTCGAGAGATTGAGAGAGAATTTGGGGGGGGGATTTTTGGGTAAAAAAATAATATTAAAATGAAAAAGAAAATCCACGTCACTAGTTCCGTTAGTCAAACTAACGACACTTAACAGAAGGGCTTGAAACGCACGTTTTTGAAACGTTGGGGTGCCTGACCGCTACGTTTAAACACGGGGGGCCCCGATCGCTCATTTGTGAAAGATCAGGGGCCCAAAGTGGAATTAAGCCTTCTTACTTTTATAAATAAACAAATTAGTTACATGTTTGTACTATATATATGGTTAACATATATTAATTAGGAGAGAGAGAGTTTGGAAGACCAAAATATTTCCATGAGGTCTTCAAACTACCCACACCAATGAGAAAGACCATATTTGAGAGGAGTGACGGATCCAGAAATTTTATGTCGTGGGGACAATATGCGCATAAAAATTTCAAACAGTAAAAATATAACATATAACTATTAAAAAGTTAGAAGGTTGTAAAAAAAAACTATTAAAAAGTTTGATAGAATAAAAGATAAACGCCCCAATAAAATTTTAAATATTCACTATTCAATTAGTTTCAGAATATTATAAATATAAATATGTGTATATTATTAATTTATCTTATTATATGTTTACAAACCTTCTTCGCATGAGGTAATTTTTAAGCACGTATCACTTTAACTAACCACCTATTGATATTATCAATTTATAAAACACTATAGCACCTAAGAAAATCACAAAAAGGCAATAAAAAACAAACTAGAAACTAGTACCCATTTTTAAAGTGTAACCAAACAAAAAAACTCAGGACCCATTGACCATTGTCACGGTTTATTCACATTATTAATTGGCAATCTCAGTCTCTTCTATAAAGTGGACAAGTAAAATGTAGTGGATCAACACAACAAAAGTTGATTTTTCAATGGCACTAGAGGTAAAATTGACAAAGTATGAGGGCATTCATTAAATATGTGGGGGCATATAAAGTGGACAAGTAAAATGTAGTGGATCAACACAACAAAAGTTGATTTTTCAATGGCACTAGAGGTAAAATTGACAAAGTATGAGAGCATTCATTAAATATGTGGGGGCATTGTAATGTTTTATTTCTATTTTAAGATATAGTATGAAGTACCAGTAAAAAAGACGTGGGGTCATTTGCCCCATATGCTAGCAACGTGGGTCCGTCCCTGTTTGGGAGGACATGAGATCTAAAAATACTCTGGTAAGTATATAATTAAGCATTAATTGGATTACTTGTAACATGCTACATACAACTTTAACAATAACTTTTATTTGTGCTTACCAAGTTTCATGCGTAGATGGGTCAATCCTCATATCAAAGCAGGGCTGCAACAAAGGTTGATTCATCCAATGCTATAAAAGTATGAGTTGAGATGACAAGTGGGAAGTGCAAAGGGAAAATATATGGTGCAGGTGACATGTCTAAGCTTTACAACCTCACGTCATTTCCCTTACTCAAGAGCCACCAAAAGCTTCTCATTCGAGTCCCAGTATCCACATAAGACTTATAAGGTTCAAGATATGATGTACATGATGCTAGAAGAGAGTATGGTGCTCCACAAAGGTTGCATAAAAAAAGACCCAAATAGTTGTTGCTCAAAAGGAGCAAGTGAGTTCACAACACACAAACCTTAAGGCAGAGCTTGCAGATTTAAGGGTGGTCCTTCCTTGAGTAAAACTAAGAAGTTCTCCTTTGTCTCTATGGTGAAGCACGACCTTGAGATGCTCTGAATGCACACTGAAGGAGTACTTGTAGAATACACTTTGAAGTTCAAGTCAGTGACAAGGGAATGAGAAAATCTTTGAGTCTTAGAAAAGCTTACAGGAATGCATGTTACGTAAGTAGACTCGTGTTTTATGACAGTTGTCTCTGCATATGTAAAGGAAGTCGTCATCTGGAGGTTCCGAGAGCATGGTCAGCTTTGGGCTGCCTTGCTTTGCTTATCGTGTCTCGGCCTTCGATTGACCACTCAGGTATTGTATGGACTAGATGTTACATTACTAAGTCATCTGGTATGATCTTATGACACTTACTTACAGCAAGTCCATTGGGTCGGTCGATGGAATTGGGATTTATGGCTTATGAGCCGACCTGAACAAGGGCAAAACAAGGTGGTGGTGTTTCTATTTCTGTTATGCGAATCATAATGTTGATACCACTCATTTTTTCCTTACGAATGGTAGGAGGTGTTGGAGGAATCTGGTGTTTAGAAGTAGGACTAGGTCATTTTAATTTGCGAAAAGAAAAGCTTACGGACAACCAAGGTCGTACGAAAATACCCACAACTTGAGTTTGAAGGTATGAAAAACACTAGAAAGAGGGGTTGGAATAGGGTTTTGCAAAAAAAAAATGTTTCCTTTTAAGCTATCAAGAAAATCTCTCGGTTTCAAATTATAGAGGGTGCAAAGGATAAAAGAAGAAAGACACGGTGATTTTATCCTGGTACACTTGAACAAATCCTCAAGCTACCTCTAGTCCACCCGTCAAGGTGATTTCTTCCTTTGTTGAATGAAGGTAATCCACTAATCAAAGGTTGTTATAATCTGCACTAGCACAACTTGCTCAGTGACTAACACACCTATGAACTAGCAATCACTAAGACACACACGTCTTAGTCTTCTCAAGGATTCTGACCTAACTTTATCCCTTAAGGAATTACAAACACTTTGAACAAAGTTTGTGTTTACAATGAAGTGCTTCTAAACAAGCAATGTGTAAACAGAATTAGAACAATGAATAAAATAATTGCTAAGGTATTCACTTGAGTGTATTTTGAATCGCAATAGTTTCTTAGTCATTTCTTCCTTTCTTCAGCCTTTATATACTCCAAGTTTTGAGTGATGTTTCCGTTGTGAGATTCTATCCGTTGGAGGGCACTTCTGGAATTTCCAAAACCTGTTGTGGCTGATCCTCGTTAGATAGGCTGTCAAAATAGTACACTTCGCTTGTACATTTGATAGTGACCCTTGCCTTTTGCTTTTAACTTCTGATCTTCAAAGGTGCTTCTCATTGGAACTCGTGAAGCTTCTAATCAGAGTCACCAGGTTGCTTGGATCTTCAGAACTTCAAGTCTTCGGCATATGAACCGTTCAATCAGAACCTCTGGTCTTAAGAACCGGCTTTCTTTGGGTCTAAAGAATCTTTAAGTCTTCAGGGTCAATGACCGTTCTCTCAGAACTTCTGGTCTTCAACACTTGATCTTCATAACCCATTATCAGAGCTTCATCTTTAGAACTTCTGAAGGAATAATCTACCGTTCATCAGAACGTAGTGAGTACGGAAGCGGATTATTGGTCAATCTTTGGTCTTTGACTTCTGATGAAATCATCTCTTAATCAGAATCAAAATCTGTTTGTCAAACACATAAAAAGCAAACGTTAGAGTACCAAAATTGTTCATCCACAATTATATACTTGTTATCATCAAAACCTAGAGATCTTGGTCTTACAGAGTTGTCTTTAAGTTCCAAGCAGCACAAACTGTCAATAATATTTTACACAATAGTGAGGGTTTTTAATCTTGCTAATGTTTTATGGTGGTTAAAAATGTTAATAATGTGTACGTCAAATGTATGTACCACCAAATTTCGTATGTTCACCTGTCAACACTCGTGGGAGAAATATATAGTGCAGATTTTAAATAGACACTTAGATTAAAAAAAGAAGACACTGAAGAGAAGATTCATCAAAAAATTTAAGCTTAAATATGTTTTAGGTCCTTGAAGTAAGGGGAACAAAATTGGGTCTCCGACTTTCAAATCATTTGAATGTTATTTCTGACATTTTTTTTACTAAATCAAGTTCAATTGATAACGTGTCATCAATTTTGATCGGTCAACAGTCCACGTGGCGAGCTATTCAGCTGAGGATGACAACGCAAACTTGTTACATATAAATTTTCATCTTGATAAGCAAGTATTTGAATAAAAAACGTACAGTCAAGGTTTAACAGGGCAATGAGAAATTCACTTGGAGAGCTAATTGCCTAATTCACACCAAAGACCCCTTGCTTTGTAGTTTGCAGACATATCTATAGTCAACATTGTGCGTGATTAACTTAAGGCCCCACACCTTTCTATTTATCCATGAATAATGTTGCTTTCACACCTCTCTTTAAGGTGGAAATAGGTGGAATGAGAAGAGAGATATAAAGAAAAGAAAAAGTAAGAGAGGTGAAGTATAAGATGTGATAGATGATAAGAGGAGAGAAATAGAAATAAAAAGGGTTAATGGTCAAATTGTTCTCTGTCTTTGTATCGGATTTTGAATTTAGTCCCTCCCCGGTAAAAACTAAGCGATATCTCCCTGAACTTTCACGCATTTGGGTATTAGTCATCGCTAGAGGGTGGAGGTCCGGCGAGGGTGCTGAGTGGCAGGGGAGTACTGAATTGGCATTATCCATGTCATTCCTAATTAAATTTTACCAAGTGCACAAGACCTAGCCACCCACAATAGCACATTCAGTTCCAACAACAAGAGTCCAACATACTCATCAATATCATCATCATACTCAATTTGGGTTTGTCTTGGTTCGATAGTGATGGGGATGACTTGATTTGGATCTGTTTGGTCTTGCTCTTGCTCTTGCTCGATATGGATCCATTTGGTGCTCGATTTGGGTTCGTCGTTGAGTGAGATGGCTTGATCTGGGTTTGTTCCACGCTTTCTTCTTCTTAACTGATGCAAACATGGCGATGGTGGTAAAAGCTCTTCTTCTTCTTAATTAAGTTGTGCCTATTTATTGGGCACCCATGGATTCATCTACTGTATCGTGACATCAAAATTTGTTCTTTACCCGAAGGCTTCAGCGTTTAAGGTTGTTCCTGATCTGAAGAAGACAATCAATTTTGAAGGTAGGGTGAAGGGTTTCTGGAATTTGGTTTTCTAGGACTGAGTGTTTTGGGTTTCAGTTGTTAATTTGTTGAGATAAAGGGCAAATGTGGTGGGAATAAGATGAAGAAGAAGAAAATGAAGATCTGATGGCAATGCCTAGGGATTGCTCTTCTTCTTGTTCTGCTTTTTATTTTGCAAATCTGATGCTTAGCAAGGTTGAATTTTTTATTTTCCATATTTGTCATGTTCCTTGTTCTACTTCTTGGTATAATTTTCATGTTTATGGGTTTCTGTATTTTCACATGAAGACGAAGATTTTTGGGTTTTTATTCTTGTTTTTGTTTATTTGAGGGGTTTCTTTTTTGGGTTTTAATGAGATTGAAGTATGAAGAATGAACAATGTTAAAGAATAATGAAGAAGAGAAAGAAAAATATGGGTTGGGATGAGGATGAAGAGTGAGATGAAGATAATGAAATGAAGATTTGTTGAAGATGATGAAGAAGATGTTCTTCAATTAATTTAATTATTTTGTTAATTTTAATTTTATTCAATTTTTTTAAATAATTAGTTAATTATTATGTGGAATTTAAAATTAATTTTAAATTACACGTGGCGTGCCAGATTAGCCAGTGACAGAACTACATGGAGGCAGGGGAGGGCTATGCCTCACCCAAGGTTCTAGAGAAAAAGACAATTACAATTAATTAGTGCATCAAATAATTACAATATTTTCTTTTTTCTTTGCATAAAAAATGTATATAAATTTCTCTAAAAAAATAATAATCAAAACTAGAAGAATTGAATAAAATTTGAAAAAGAAAATTTCCCTAGTTCCCCACTCACATCAGCACTTCCCTACCACTCAGCAACTAATACTTAAATGAGTGAAAGTTCATGGAGATATCGCTTAGTTTCTTTTGTGGATAGACTAAATTCAAAATCCGATACAAAGACAGAGACCAATTTGACCATTAACTATTTAAGTCAAATAAAAATGAGTGGAAATAAAGTGTTTAAAAAATGAGTGGGTATATATGATTGTTGATTTATCCATCTATTTCTATATAGATCCTTAATTTCTCTCTAAGACAACTCACTCTCGAAACACCCATACCACGAGCAAGATGAAACAATTAGCCTTTAACAAAATTTCAGGTTCCTCGTCGTCTAACAAGAAGCTCTTCTGGCCTCTCTTTGCTACTTTGCTTCTTGTGGTCGCCGCCATTGTGGTTGTGGGCGTATCAGTAAGTTCCCGTGGCAAGAACGATAATATTGCCTACTTCTCTTCATCCCACGTGATCATCAAAAGCGCTTGCAGCAGCACTCTGTACCCAGATTTGTGCTTGTCAACACTATTAGCCTCCTCCAACTCTGACTCTCAGAAAGTAGTTTCCGGTCACAAAGATGTGATAGAGTTGTCCTTGAACATCACCACTGGAATTGTTCAGCGCAATTACTTCACGGTGGAGAGGCTGCTCTTAGAAAGAAAGGGCGCCGGCCACACGCTCACCAAGAGGCAGAAAACCGCTCTCCACGATTGCCTGGAAACCATTGATGAGACCCTCGACGAGCTGAGCAAGGCCAAGGATGATCTCATACATTCTGATCTGTCTCTGTCTCGCCACACTGATCATCTCAAGACTCTGATCAGCTCCGCCATAACTAACCAAGCTACTTGCTTGGATGGTTTCTCCCACGACGTAGCTGACAAGAACCTCAGGAAGTATCTGGAGGAAGGAGAATTGCATGCGGAGCGCATGTGCAGCAACGCACTGGCAATGACCAACAACCTCACTGATGAGATCAACAACAGCAGGAGGAAACTGATGTATATGTCCATAGATCAGCTGGAGGATAAGGAGGATGGGATGATGATCAGGTGGCCCGAATGGATTTCTGCCACCGACAGACGGCTTCTGCAAGCGGGCACGGTGACTCCTGATGTGGTGGTAGCGGCAGATGGCAGCGGGAAGTTCAAGACGGTGTCAGAGGCGGTGGCTGCAGCTCCTGAGAAGAGTAGCAAGAGATACATTATTAAGATAAAAGCAGGAGTCTACAGAGAGAATGTGGATGTGCCGAAGAAGAAGACTAATATCATGTTCGTTGGTGATGGGAGGACCAACACTATCATCACGGCAAGTAGAAATGTTGTTGATGGCAGCACCACCTTCAACTCTGCCACCGTCGGTATGTCTTCCCTTCATTTTTTTTTTGTTATTTAATGGCCACGCACTGTAGATATATATATGTATGTAAACTAGGGCCGCACATGAGTTGTGTTGGATGGATTTTCAGGCTAATCAGGATCCGAACCGATCAAAACTGTTTGGTTTGGGTTGGGTTGGGTTAGATTTCGTCAACTTTCACCTACGAACCCGAACCAACCCAATCCGACAATCTTCGGGTTGGTTTGGATGGATTGATTTCGCTATATTAAAATAAAAATAAATCTGAAATATTGAACAATATTAAAAAACAAGTATTTCAAGTCTCTAACATGCAATTACATCATAAGTTCATAACTTCCGTCTACACACATCTATACAACAACACATAACTAAACAAGTATCCTAAGTCTTTAAATATGACAAGTAATTACAAACAAATTAGTCTCCAAATCTCATAAAAATCACTCTAGTAGTAAGACTCCAAGTCTTCATAAATCACATACCCTACTAGTAGGTTAGGTAAAAATTAAAATTATTATAAATATATATTAAATAATATATTATTATTATATGATTGGATTTCGGGTTGGGTTGGATGGAACATTATGAAATTCAATATCCGATCCAAAGTTCATTGGATCGTAATAAAATCCATCTGATAGACCCGTTTGCCCATTTCAATCCGTATTTTTACCATTAGATTGGATTGGGTTGGATGGTTTCATTGGGCCTACCCGTCCATGTGCACCCTAATGTAAACTTAACAAGTCCAATTTTATTTGCACCAGTCAAATTAAAAAAAGAATGTCTCTAATTAATATAAGTTGATTGGTCCATTCTTAGTAAGTGTCAGATGTGTAACTCATTGGGAACCAGCCTGTATTCATAAAAGAAAGCAGTGAGATTAAGATAAGATGGACAAGCTCCTTTATTACAACTACCAGTCTGTTCTCATCGAGGTTTAACTCAACCAACTCATGAAGTAGTAGCTAGGTTTAATTTACCGTAATAAATACGGAAAATTTAGATAAATATAGCAAGAAAATGGATATGTATTGACAAGAGTCACTAGATATTGACCAGAGTCACTAGCTAGATGGATAAAAAATGCATGGTAGCTATAGACTTGATTCGTAAGTAGTTCATGGCAGAGAGAAATGACAATTGGCGTAAATGAAAAGAATAATGTTACTCACACACCTCTTTTTTGAGGTGGAATGATGAGAGAGATAGGAAGAAAAGAAAAAGTAAGGGAGAGAAAGTATGAGATGTGATAGATCGTAAGAGGAAAGAGATAGAAACAAAAAGAGGTGGAAATGAAGTGTTTTAAAAATGAGGTGTGTATATATCATTACTCAAATGAAAATGTTGGGTAGAAAATTTGACATATTATTATTCAAAGATTTTATAAAAGAAAGCTAAAGATGGACAAGCTCCTTTATTACAAACTACCAGTCTGTTCTCATCAATTTTAACCAACATCAACCATTTATAAGGTTTGAAATTCGAATTAAACTTTAGATTTTAAATTTTTTATAAAAATTATTTAACATGAATGAATAAAGCATGAGTAAGATAGCCTCAATTATATAATATCCCCGTGCGTGTTTGACAAGCACGGGTCTCAAACTAGTTTAGATAAATATAGCAATTAGCAAGAATAGAGATATGTATTGAAAAGAGTCACTAGATATTGACCAGAGTCTTTTTTTTTTATTAATTTCAGGACTTAAAGCGCCCAACTAAACTCTCTCATAGAAAGTATTACAAGAGTCAAACCTAAAAGAAACGAAAGCAAAAGGAGGTAAACTATCATAGATCCTCATAGGCATGAGCAAGGATAGCCCATTCTTAGCAAAAGCGTCGGCTACAGAGTTAGCTTCGCGAAAAACATGCTTCCAGTGAAAGTTGGAGCAGCGGGAGGTGAGGGACTTGACCAGAGTCACTAGATAGATAAAAAATGCATGGTAGCCATAGACTTGATTGGTAAGTATAGTTCATGACGGGAACCAATTAACCAAAAGAGGGTCAGAGAGAAATAACAATTGGCGTAAATGAAAATGTTGGGTAGAAAATTTGACATATTATTATTCAAATATTTATTTTATATTTGATAAAGCAATAAAAAGTTTTGTTTTATTAATTTTTTAACGATTTGTTTTATGAGATTAATTTATATGCACGACAGTGTAAACAAATTTACACAATCATTCAATCACATAATTCCATTTTATATTTTAAATATCATTCAATTTAAAATTAATTATGAACTAGCAAAATGGAGGGTTGTAATTGCATGAATTTTTAAAACTTATTTACAACGTTAGTGCATATAAATTAATCTCTTGTTTTATTAACTTAAAATAAATAGTTTCAAAAAAAAATTAAAATAAATTATATATATATATATGTTATTTTAATTTTCTCTCATAATCCAAAACTAAGAAAAAATGATATATAATTTTAAAAAATGGTATAATTAAAATGAATTATGTTAGAATAAATTATTCTTAAATTATTCCAACTATAATAACTTGTGTTGTTTCATTTTAGTTTTTTTTTATTATATCTATTCAACCAATCCAATAATATAACAATTTAAAGTGGTCGATTGTTTGTTTTAAATTTTCGAAAAAAAAAACGGGAATAATTTTATGTTTAAAATAAACTGAAAAGTGAAATGAAATCACTTTTAAAAGGTAATTAATTAGATTTACAAGGTAAATTTATATAATACAAGAAAATAATTGTAAAATGAGAAATAAATTTAGATAACAAAAATTTCCACCCCAAAGGGTATTAACGTTTTCTAAAGCAAAAAGTTTAAAATCTTCCTGTTACTATAGCCATTACCAAATGAAAGAAATTAAAAATATCTCTATATATATATAATTTAGGTCCATCAAAACCATAAGAAACCATAATGCAAACGCACTTAATAAATGTAGGGTACTGTACGTGTTTGAAACTTTGAACTTGTCTAGACAAGCCTATTAATTGCTACATCGTTGTCTATGACAGTAAGTAGTAATGTCTTTTGGTTTTATATCAGAATTCGAATTCGCACTGTACGTACTTGTTAAGTTTGGTTTTAGTTCTGCTAGCTGCTACTCATATTAATACAGATACAGGTTATATAGAATATAAATTGTTTAGTGAGATCAATAATATAAGCATTTCCTCTGGTACAAGCAAAAAAAATTTTAGGTCAAATACATGAGTAATATGTATCAATAGGAAAATTACAGATGAAAACTCTGAATCAACCCTGTAGGTTTATTGTAGTTATAAACTATGGTTAATCCTCTAATTCGTCCCTGTGGTTGTGTCGCCGTCTGAAATTAGTCCCTCCCCGGAAAATTTAAAAATCTAAGTCCTCACGTTTGGAAAGTGTGTGGAGCAGGTCCTCATCGGAGTTGGGAGCTCCGACGAGTGATGATTAGGCTTGCTGACTAGATAATTTTTTCTGACGTGGCATTAAAAAAAATAAAAAATAAAATAAAAAATAAATAAACGATTTAATTAACCCAAATCCCCCTAAATTAACCCAAATCCCAATTTCAAACCCTAAGATCATTCCCAATTTCCCCAAATTAGGGTTCCCTGCTTCTGTTTCTTCTTCTTCTCTCCTCTTCATCATCTCTTCTTCTTCACCACCCCAACCCCAACAGCCACCACCCCCAACAAACGCCCACCACCACTCACTAAAACCTCAACCTCAACCTCCACCCCCAACCATAACCGCGACTTCCTCCAACTCGACACACACCCACCTCTTCCCTCCCTTCAAACCTCACCCTCACCCTCACCCTCGCCGTCGTCGGAGCTTCACGAGGTGGAGATTGGTGACGGCGGCGCTGGGTTAGGGCAGCAAGAAGCAGCAGCGACGAAGGCAATCGGAGGTGGTGGCGTGTAGAGCTTCAGATCGGAGAGGGAGATGGCGATGGCACAGACAAGGTCTGGAGAAGAGGAGGTGACGGCGGCGCGAGGCTCTCGATCTGCCCTTTGCTCTTGTTTTGCTTCTTCTTCTTCTTTCTTTGTCAGTCTCTCTTTGGTGTTCGTGTGGTCGTCGTATGAAAAGGGAAGTAAATGGTTGCTGGGTTGTTAAGGTTGCAGGAGGTGGGGGTGGGTTTCAGGGTGGTGGTGGTGACTGACGGGTCTGGTTGGGTTTGGGTGGTGGTTTCTCGGTGGCTGGGTATGGGTGGGGTTGGTGGGTTGTTGAGCTTGCTGGAGGTGGGGGTGGATTTCTGGGTGATGGTGGCTGGGTTCGTAGGTGAAGATGAAAAGGGACGTGGTGGCTGGTTAGGGGAATTGATTTTGTTTAGAATTCATTTGGGGAACTGATTTTGTTTAGAATTAATTTGGGGAATTGATTTTGTTAATTAATTTAGGGTTTATTTGGGTAATTAATTTGACATGTAATTTTTTAATTTTTTTTCTCTTGCCACGTCAGCCTCATTTATCTAGTCAGCATGCCTATTCATCACTCGCCGGAGCTCCGGGCTCCGGCGAGGACCGGCTCCAGACTTATTGCAAACGAGAGGACCCAAATTTGTAAATTTTTCGGGAAGGGACTAATTTCAGACGGCGAGACAAAGGCGGGGACCAAGTAGATGATTAACCCTATAAACTAACCCCAAAACCTTTTGTTTTTCTAATTCAATCTTTCGGCTACTGTGTCCCTATAGCTTGCACGCTTCTTCCACTCTCTTCTCCTCCCAGCCCCTCCCTTCAAACTCCGGCCACCGACTAACCTCCACCGTCCGTGCCACATCTTCATCTCCGTCCAACCACCACGGCGGTGGAGGGTTAGAACGTTCAAAAAAATTGCAGAAACACCTAGCCCTTTTCCCTTTTAATAACCCAGAACCACAACCACCACCAATTTCCTCTTTCCCCTACAATAACACCACCATCACCGCCGAGGCACTTCCCCTTCTTCAGATGGGACGATGTTGTGTGATCTCTATTTTTGTCTCTGGGTGGGCTGGCTATGGCTTTCAGAAATCTCCACATCAAGACGCGGTTTAATGGTGCCGTCACGGCGTAGGTCGTAGTCCTAGGGGAGCGATTGGTGAGGGATTGTACAGTTATGTCGGATGTGTGGGCAATTGGTGCGGTGGTAATGAGAAAGGGATTGTACGGTGATTTGGGATGGTTTGATTCTTAGTAGGTTTTTTTTTTTTTTTGGGTTAGCAACAAATTGAATTAAAGAGGCACAGAGGTAGAAACAGAAGGGGGGAGAACAGAGGAAGAAAGTAGAATAGAACTAACAACAAGCAAGTAGAAATGACCTGATTTGAAAATAGAATGACTATGTTTCTACGGTTCCAACACAAAATTAAAAACATTCCCAGTGAAACCCAAAGCCATCAACAGTCCCAACGTTTTTAATCAAGAGGATATTCCAACACCAGAAGCTACCACCAATGCTATTAAATCCCACTTTACCCAGCTGAATTGAGACAAAGGATTGGTTGGATAATCCACTCAAAAGCTGAGAACCGAAATCCTTTCATTCTCCCGGTGGTGGTTTGAGGGTTTCTGTTGAATGTTGATGATGGATTGGGGGTGGAGAATATGGGTCTCGGAATGACTATGTTTTACATAGATAATTATTAAAAAGGGTGAGGGCATGTTTAGTAAGCTAAAATTCAGCTGGGGTCATAGCACTTGTCTTATTAAGTGTCCATGCATTATTGGTACATATCACTCCTGTAGCTTACACTCAACTGAATTTATGGGCACTCAAGCATGCACCAATAATATATAATGGCGAAAATTAGCTTCTATCGGTTTCTACATTCTATTTTCTTCTTCATCTAGTTTTCTGTTATACTAGTATCAGAGCTATCAGAGCTCTAGCTCTGCTGCGCAGCCTCTCCCATGGCAGAACCCTTGGTTCTAATTGTGCAGAATGCACAAAATCCCTCAAGCCCACTCTATATCCACCCGAATGAGAACCCATCATATCAGTGGTTCTGAATTCCCCCATTCTTTCAGAGAGCAATTACCAAGGTGAAGGAAAAGAGGAATAGTGTTGTCTGATTCCTACTAGGGATGAATGACCAATTCTCAGTTGTGAGATCCCAAATCACGTTGATTGATCCAGTGCCACCTATATATAAGGTGTTTGCTCTGGTGGCACAACAAGAAAGACAGTTTTCAATTGAAAATGGAAGCTGTACAAGAGTCTTCATGAACATCACAAATACTGGTAGCTAGTGTTGATACTTGAAAGAACAACCTATGTCCCTGCTTACAAGTCTCATATATATATATATATATATATATATATATATATATATATATATATAGTAGAAAGGTTTGCTCATTTTACGGTAAATTGAGGCATATATACTATAGACATATGCTACAAAAAGCATGGATTCCCAATCCAACTTCATATTCAAGAAATAATTTTATCATAGTTGCTAATTTTGTTTCATACTAATTAAAGCTAGATTTACCATTAACTTCTCTTATGTACATGTGTATGCTCTGCAGCCGTGGTGGGTGAAGGATTCTTGGCGCGAGACATTACCTTTCAAAACACAGCAGGTCCCTCAAAGCACCAAGCAGTGGCCCTTCGAGTGGGGGCAGATCTCTCAGCCTTCTACTTGTGCGACTTCCTTGCGTACCAAGACACCCTCTACGTTCACAGCAATCGGCAGTTCTTTGTGAAATGTTTAATAGCTGGCACTGTTGACTTCATCTTTGGGAACTCAGCTGTTGTGTTCCAAGACTGTGACATCCATGCCAGGCGTCCCAACTCAGGCCAGAGAACATGGTCACTGCACAAGGACGCCTTGATCCTAACCAAAACACAGGCATTGTCATCCAAAAGTGTAGGATTGGTGCCACCAAGGATTTGGAAGCCGTTAAGAGCAGCTTCCCCACGTTCCTTGGGAGGCCATGGAAGGACTACTCTAGGACTGTTATCATGCAATCTTCCATAACTGATGTCATTGACCCTGCTGGCTGGCACGAGTGGAATGGCAATTTTGCTCTCAATACCTTGTTTTATGGGGAGTATCTCAACACTGGGCCAGGTGCTGCCACCTCCCGAAGGGTTAACTGGAAAGGGTTTAAGGTCATCACCAGTGCTTCCGAGGCCCAGGCTTTTACTCCAGCTAATTTCATTGCAGGTTCTACCTGGTTGTCCTCCACTGGATTCCCATTCTCTCTTGGTCTTTAATTAAGTTGTGCGCATATATATGTACTTATATTTAACTCTAGGCTATGGCTATCCCAATTCCATCTATATTTGCTGTCATGTATGGACAAGGGCAATGTAGCCGTTGCTTTTGAAGAGGTTTCTTATAAATTTGTTTAAATTTGAATGTTATTTATTCATTTCGTTGTCGCTCTGAAACAATCTCATGGTCCTTACTTTTAGAGATGAAAGTATGGAGGCATGGTGAGATTCTATTAACTAGTTGATGAAATGCAGTGTCTGTTTATGATATATAAATTATTTCCACTGGAGTTTGCACGGCTTGTTTGTTACCCTTGCATTCAGGGGGCTAATACCCAGATAATATATTTACTTGAATGTGAAATAGCTTCGCCTCATACTAAGTTACTAACTCCCATTGTTAGGCTCATCTACTTCACCGACCCAATGCTCTCTTGTTATTGACAGGTTATCCTCGATCACTTCAGTCTTCATGTCTTTTGAAACTCCATTTAGGTGCTTGGTTTTTTTTGAAAACTTGGGTATAATTAATGCAGAGTCCTTAGCTTATTGATGGTCACTTGAGTATCAATTTTTTACTAGTTCAGTCTTTTGTTCCATCCTTCTGTAGCTATGACCCAATGAAGTGGGGAAAACAAATGATGGGCTATCCGCCAGCAAGTTCAACCTCTTATTGTACTAATTAACACAATATAAAATGTGTAAAAGGTTTTTTCCCATAATTTGGGTATGTAAATAATTGCTATACCTTTCAATTCTGTCCTGTCAACTTGATTTTCATACCATATTAGGTGATTTTAGTTATAAATTGTATCTTAAACAAATCAAAGTTACTCTTCTCTGATGATTCCATTGGTTTTACTGTTTATTCACATGTTCATATGTTCTACCCTATTTAACTTTCTCATATGACCAGTAGTCAATAACCTGCTTTCCTTATGTATTTTAATGGCCTTAATTTGTCTTTCAATGTACACTCTACGCCTGCCTAGAGCAGTTAAATACTCGCACTTCTTACCTTTTGTTGAATAAACTGGTTCTTGATTGTTGACATGGCATACTTCATGTGTAAGGATAATCTAAGCCAAGCCTTCAAAGGATACATAAGTGACTAGATTATTCTTTTGTCGGATTTAGTAAGCTTGTAAGTTTCAGCTGCCAAACATGTACATTTTGCATATGCATATCATGTAACTTAGATGTATTAGGTTCACCTCTGATAAGAACCCAGAAATTCAAGAACAAAATTATATTGACTGAACTTTGTATCCTCTACAATTGGTGAGAAACCAGTGATTAAGGATACAGAAAAATAGAGAAGGAATGAAGATACCCTGGTTAATTCGAGAGAACCAGGAACTCTCCCACAAATACCCAACAAATCAATTGATACCCCCTTTTTCCCCAATTTCCCCTATATATGTATACTACCAGGAAGCTTATCAATACTTCCTTCATTAGTTACAAGTAAAATATATTATATTCTATTATTTACTCTATTTACTCTTTTATCCCTGTAGCCTTCTTATTTCTCCTACGGTAGACCCTTGTCACACGAGGCTTGATCCTATCAATACCCAGCGCCAAAAGCTTCACCTTGTCCTCAAGGTGATATGATGGAAACGCCTCCTGCATGCGTGTGACCAACTCCCAGCTGTTCTAACAAGTGGGCAGTCCCTTCCACTGCACCAGAACCTCTAAGCCTTCTGATGCCACATTTCGAGCTGCTAGGATATCCTCAGGCCATACCAATAGCTCATGCTCCTCTGTTAACAATGTGGGAAGAGGTTGGGGTTGGCTAGCTGGTCCAATCACTTTTTTAAGAAGTGATACATGGAAAACGGGGTGAATCTTGCTATTGGCAGGCAAGTCCAGCTTATAAGCCACTTCTCCTACTCTTTCCAATATCTTGTAAGGGCCATAGAAGCGAGGGCTAAGCTTCTCATTGACTTTGTTGGCCAGTGACCTATGGCGGTAAGGTTGTAATTTGAGGAAGACCCAATCATCAACCTCGAATGTCACCTCTCTTATGTGTTTATTAGCATGGGCTCGCATGTAGTCCTGAGATTTGAGTAAATTTTCCCTGAGGTCAGCCAGTAGCACATCCCTCTTTGCTACCAAATTGTTGACTTCCTCTATCCTAGAAGGAATGACAGCCCCATTCAACAAGGTGGGAGGGTCCTGACCAAGGTTGTCAGACTCGTGAGTCTAAGCAGACTCGTTTTGGGTAGGTAGACTCGACTCGTAGACTCGACGAGACTCGAGTCTACCAGAAATGAAAATTTACTAAGTATAACTCTGTCACATGAAGAATAAATACAAACATATAATCTAATTATAAGAGCATCCAAGATTTTTTAACGCAAAGGAGGAAGAGGAACGCGATAGAGGTTGAAAATAGGTTTAGTTTTAGGGATTTTTAATAAATTTGGGATTTTTTAACTTAAAAAAAAAAAACCTTGACTCGGTCACCGAGTCAGGCCGAGTCAGACCGAGTCAGGCCAAAAAACGAGTCTGGCAGCGAGTCGACTCGTTTTTCCTATGTAGACTCGCGAATCTACCGAGTCAGCGAGTTAACTCGCGAGTCTAACAACCTTGATCCTGACCGTATAAAGCCTTGAACGGTGTCATTTTGCTTGAAGCATTGCAGTTGGTGTTGAACCAAAATTCTGCCCAAGGGAGGTAAGCACTCCACTGCTTAGGTTGAGTACCTGTAAGGCAACGTAGATAAGCTTCAAGACACCTATTAACCACTTCTATTTGTCCATCGGTTTGGGGGTGATAAGCTGTACTGTAGTGCAACTGAGTTCCAGCAGCCTTGAAGAGGGTCTTCCAAAAGTTGCTGAGAAAAAGAGCATCCCTATCGGAAACAATGGTGGAGGTAAACCCATGGAGACGTACAATCTCTTGAGTGAAGAGGGCTGCTACTTCACTAGCTGTAAAAGGATGACGTAAAGGAATGAAATGAGCATATTTAGTGAGTCGATCCACTACCACTAAGATAGTGTCCTTCCCTTTTGACTTCGGTAAGCCACCTACAAAGTCAAGGGATATATCAGACCACACAGCCTTAGGAATGGGCAGAGGTTGCAGTAACCCAGCAGGGGTCAATGTAGAGTACTTGTTTCGTTGGCATATGTCACAAGCAGCTACAAAATCTTTGATGTCTGACCTCATTCCCTCCCAAAACACCACAGCAGAGAGTATCTTGTAAGTCCTGAAGTATCCGGAGTGTCCCCCCAAACTAGAAGAATGAAATTCCTTCAAAAGCAGAGGTATCCTGCCAGAGTTTTTGGGCAAAACCAATCTGTCTTTGTAAAATAGTTTCTGCTCTCTAATACTATAACCAGCATGGGCTGTAGAATTAATAATCAGCTCTTGCATGATGGTTCTTAATTTAGGATCCCTCTGAATTTCCTCTTGCCATTCCTCTAAATCCTGTAACTGCAAGACTGAAATGGAAGAGTAAGAGCCCTTCCTTGACATGGCGTCAGCTGCTGTGTTGTCCTTTCCCGGCTTATATTGTACTTCAAAATCATAACCAAAAAGCTTAGAGATCCACTTGAATTGCTCCTCTGCCCACAGCCTCTGATCCGTAAGGAACTTCAAGCTTTTTGGTCGGTTCTAATGATGAAATGGTGGCCTAATAGGTAGTGTCTCCACCTTTGGACTGCCTTAACCACTGCCATAAGCTCCCTCTCATATACTGACTTTCGTTGATTCCGGTCAGATAAAGTAGCACTCCAATAAGCCAAGGGCCTTCCCTCCTGTAATAGCACAGCTCCCAAGCCTGTACCTGAGGCATCAGTTTCCAGCACATAGGTTTTTGTAAAGTCAGAGACTGCTAGTGTTGGTAACATAGTCATGGCTTCCTTCAATTGCTCGAATGCCTTCTGTGCTTCGTCACTCCATAGGAAAGAATCCTTCTTCAAAAGTTGGGTGAGGGGTCTTGCAATGTGTCCATAACCTTGCACAAACCTTCTATAATATCCTGTTAATCTCAAAAATCCCCTAAGACTTTTAATATCCTTGGGAATCGGCCAAGTCCACATCGTTTCCAGCTTTTTGGGGTCTGCTGCCACTTCTCCAGCAGGGATCACATACCCCAAATATTCCAATCTTGTCTGTCCAAATGTGCATTTCTTACCATTCACCTTCAAACTGTTCTGCTCCAATAAAGACAGGACATGAGCCAAGTGTTGTTGATGCTCTTGCATAGTCAAACTGAACACCAAAATGTCATCGAAAAACACCAAGACATATTTCCTGAGTAAGGGTTTCAGAACCTCATTCATTAATGCCTGAAAGGTAGAAGGAGCATTGGACAACCCAAATGGCATAACCACAAACTCATAGTGTCCCTCATGAGTTCTAAAGGCTGTTTTCTCTACATCGTCTTCTCTCATTCGGATTTGATGGTAACCGAACCTCAAGTCCAATTTAGAAAAAATAGTTGCCATCCCCAATTCATCCAACAATTCATCAATCACTGGAATTGGAAATTTGTTGGGCACTGTCACCTTGTTAAGGGCCCTATAGTCAACGCAAAATCTCCAGCTTCCATCTTTCTTTTTTACCAAGATGACTGGACTAGAGTACGGACTTACACTTGGCCTAGTGATTCCAGCGTTCAACATCTCATTAACCATTTTCTCTATTTCAGTTTTTTGGTAATGAGGGTACCTGTACGGTCTTAAATGTGGAATATCAGCTCCCTCTTTTAAGTGTATTGCATGATCTTGTCTCCTTGGAGGTGGCAGTCCTTGGATTGGCTCAAAGAGAGTCTGGAACTCAGCCAACACCTGAGCCAATTCTGCTGGACAATGCAGTTTTGATTCTTCTGTTGCTTCTACCACCTTGCATTGTACCATATAACCCTCTCCTTGCTGGTGCAGAGCCTTCCACATTGAATTAAGGGGAGCTTTTCCCTTAATCAATTCTGGTTCTCCCTTTAATAACCTCTGCTGGCCATTCAAATTGAATCTCAGAGTCAATTTTTCAAAATTTGCTCTAATCTCTCCCAATGATGCTAACCACTCCAAGCCCAGTACGACATCCTCCCCTCCCAAGCCAAATAAGTAATAATTCTGATGAACATCAATTCCCTGTATTTGCACCTTCACCCCATTGCACATGCCTCTGCACTTCACCTTATGGCCATCTCCAACCTCAACCACATAAGTAGGTGTTTCCTGCACAGTGAGTTGTAATCTTTCCACCAAGTCCTGAGCTATAAAATTATGGGTAGCCCCACAGTCAACTAGCACCACCACCTTCTCTGTCCCTATAGTACCCCAAACTTTCAATGATCTCCTGGAAGTAAACCCCACAATGCTGTTCAAGGACAGTTGTTTGTACTCCACCAAGTCTCCTCGGTCCTCTGTAATTGTTTCCTCATCTTCTGTCCCCTCTATTTCTTCATCTTCCTCAAGTAACATGACCCTCAATTGTTTGTTTTTGCAAACATGATTGGGTCCAAACTTCTCATCACATTTGAAACATTCTCCTTTCCTAAGTTTTTCTTGCATCTCTGCTTCTGATAACCTCTTGAATCCTCCAGTTCTACCCCTATTGAAACTTCTCTCAGAGTTCACCACATTGTTAGATCCCACCGAGGTACTTGGAGAATTTGGACCTTTAAAACCAGATTTCTGACCAGTGTCCACAGACACAGTTCTAGTGTAAGTTGGACTCTTATAAGTGCTTCCTCCTTTATTCCAAGTAGCTCCACCAGTTTTAAGCACTGCTTGATTCTTCTGATCTATCATCAGGGTCTTCTTCATCATGGTGGACAAGTGCTGAGGTTCATACAATTTCACCTCAGCTCCCACTTCTTCCTTCAATCCATTCAAAAATATATCCATCAAGTAGTCTTCGCCCACGCCATTCACCATCCCCGCAAACTTCTCAAACTGAGTAACATATTCCTCAACTGTACCATCCTGTTTCAGTGCTAGCAAGGCTGCAAAAGGGCTATGAGCCACAACTGATTGGAACCTCTCTATAATAGCAACCTTGAACCCGTCCCAACTCACATTTGGGTTGCAAGTCTCCCACCATTGATACCAACTCAATGCCTTGCCATCTAGTGCCACAATTACTGCTTGTAATTTCTCATTCTCTTCAGCACCTCTGATTCGGAAGTAACGCTCAAGTTTATTGACCCAGCCAAACGCACCTTCTTCGCCATTATACACTGGGATATCGAGTTTCTTCCATCGCTCATTGTTCCTACCATTTGAGTGCGCGTTTGTTGCCTCCAATTCTGCCACTTGCGCCGCTCGCGCCGCTCTTTCCGTCGCCTCCGCTGCTAACCGCGCGGCCATATCTCGCTCACCCTGTGTCACCGTGCGCTCAGACTTAGATTTGGATAAGGACTCGATCATAGTGATAAGCGCATAATTGATGCACTTTATGTTTGTCTTTCTAAGCTTAATTATATACATTTTTGTGCTTAATTGTTATGACTTAGCCATGTTTTGACCATTAGTGTTTATTTGGATTATTCATGGAAAAGAGCTTAATTCTACACTTTTAGTTTCTGTGACTGTTTTGCTAGAACAGGTTGAATCTAGAGATACAAATATCCAAATAGGGCGAATAATATGTCATTGGAAAGATAACTCGAAGCCCTACAACTTTCATGTTCAGAACAATTCTATAATCATCCTCTAACTTGGTCAGAATTTTCTTGCAATGTTGATGTCGCTAATCCTGCGAGTTTGGAACAGTCTGCACTAAAATGATCATATCTTGGGCTACAGAACTCCGAATTAGGATCCGATTGAAGGCTCGCGAAGCTGACTTAAAGAGATACAACTCTCATGTTTACCTCAATTGAAGATTCAGACTTCTTGTGGGACCCGCGAATGCCTGATTGTTCAGCAGCTTACTCCTTTATGTGGGCCCGATTTTGTGAAGATTTAGAAAAGATTTAGATAACAAAGATTGTTACTTGATGAACAAGTTTATTTATTAGTATAAATAAGTGAGTTTAGGCTTTTGTTAGACCTCACCACCTCACCATTACACCCTCACCTCCTCCCCTCTCATATCTCTCCCTCTTTTCTAATATGAGTTGCTAAACTCCATAGTTAGTCTTAGGATTTTTAATATTCTTGTGTTTGCAAACTTGAGGTTCTGTTCTTAATGCAAATTTCTTCTTTATTAATTCTCTTCATCTCTATTTTTTATCTAGGGTTTGCTTAATTCCGTAGTTTTAGAAATAAGAGTTGATGCATGTTCGCTTAGTTCATGTTAGTTCGTAACTGTTTCTTAATCGCTTAGTTTAGGAAACTGTGAATTGATTTTCGCTTAGTTAATCAACTCTCACGAATTAGGGAAACAATAAGGAAGAATTAATCTTTTGTAACCAATGAATGCTTGTTGCACTTGAATGTTATAATCCGATGACTAACGCTTTCTATCTTCTGTCTAGTCTATTTAGTTATTGCTTTGTTACTTTTCAATCCAATCAATCAAACCCCCTTTTTAATTGCTTTATTTTACTCTAATATCAATTAATAATTTATCAAGTCCTTGTGAGAACGATCCTGGTGTTCAACACCTTGTACTGCATTCAAAGCAAAAATACTTTGACACGCACCCGCGACAGTGCGTTCGTCAAATTGGCGCCGTTGCCGGGGACTTCGGTGATTATTAATTGTTCTTAGAGTATTTTTTTTTCGTTTTTAGTTTAATTTATTTTATTTTTATATTTTATATTTTTATTTTCGTTTTTATTTAAAAAAAAAGAAAAAAAAAGACCGTATATACTATTAGACTAGATTAGATTTGATTTGATTTATTAGATGGTAGCTTGTGTTTTTATTTTGTATCTATATCTTATATATCTATCTCATATCTTTTATCTCTATCTCATATCTTCTAATTCTTTTTCCTATCTTCTATTTTTAGATCACTATCTTTTTTTCTTTCTTTCTATATCTTTCCTCTCTTCTATATTAGTTTGTTATCTTTTCTATCTTCTTTCCCTTTAATATCATTCTTATTATTAATATTTACTATTCTTTGTTTTTTTTATATACGTTGCTAACATTTTTTTTTCAGATCTCGTTTTGTTTTTCTTTCACTAACATTTTTTTCCTTCGTTTCTTTTTTTTTTTGTTACTTTTTTCTTATATTCCTTTTATACACGTTTTTTTTTCCTTAGATTTATATTTTTTACTATCCGTTTGTTCTCTTTAATAACAAAAACAAGTGTTAGTCTGTGGAGTTTTTTGCAGTGATGGAAGCTAAACTTGATAAGCTTGAAGCCAGACTCGACGAGCTCCAATTTTCTGTTATACAAATGTTGCTCAAGAGCTATCAACAACAGTTTGAGTCACCTCAATGTTATCCACAAGAGAATTTTGAAAATATTTGGTGTGACCCACCTTGCTATCATCCACAAGGGCAATTCCAGCAGCCTATTTATTCACCACCATGCTACTATCCGCAAGAGGAATTTCAATATCCATTTCATGATCCACATCATTCACAAGAGGAATTTCATCAACCTTGGAATGATCCACCCCAATTTTTGGAAGACCTTTCAAAGCAATATGAAGCAAACCAAGCCCAGTTTCAACAACCTCGACACGAGGAACCTTCCATATTGCAAGAAATTCAAGACATGTTGAACCAAATGTCTGCAAATCTCAAAGCAAATGCTAATCAACACCTGCAAGATACTGCGAATTTACAAGCTCCAGTTAACGAGCTAGTTGCACACGCTCCCACATTGCAACATGAAGCTGATGCAGAGATTGATGATGAAGTTAATCCTTGTATTGATACTCATCTTGATGCTAGCACTGATGGTTCTGTTGATGTTAATGAGTTTGAAGTCGATGTTGCTTCTGATGCTAATTCTAATGATGAGGACAACAAACAAGAAATATATCTCCCTCTTCCACATAGAACTTATGAGAGTGAGAAGATTTATCCTAGTGAAGAAGAAAATAAGTTGTTGGATGATTTCAAGAAGTGTTTTGCAGAGGATGAAGTTAAGAAGATGGATGTAGAATGTGGTTCTAAATTAGCAATTTTTCCACATAAGCCGCTTTTAATTAATCTAGACATTTTTGAAAAAGTCGTGCTTATTGAAGACTCTGTTGATTGCAAGCAATCAATTTCCATAGAAGAATATGTTTTGAAACCTCTACCGAAGCCTCCAGACAAAGAGTTGATTGTTGAATGTACTGATTTTTCATTTACTCTTATTTCAGGTGGTACACATGCTTGGAAAAAGTTTTCACTCAAACTGAACATTGTCATGAGTCATGCTGAAGGTGCTAGAGAACAGTTTGAGTTTGTTAAGATTGTTACAGATGAGATCCCTCCAAAGCCACCTGACTTGTGGATTGTAGTTGTTGTGCCTCAAAACTATGAGCTTCCTCTTAATGCAAGGCCTCCGCCGGACCCAGGTGATAGCATTTTCAGAGCATTACCAGGTTTCATGTCTCGCCAGCTCCCTTGATTCCTGGTTTTTCCTAACCTTTCTCTTTTATTACACTTGTCTAATTTATTTGATGATTTGTGCCTCACATTGAGGACAATGTGTGATTTAAGTGTGGGGGTGGGAATCTTATTTAGGAGTAGTAGAACCTCAGTTAGGATAGTTTGCAATTTCAATTTATTTGCTTTGTTTTTATTGTTTTCAATAAAAGAGTTCACACTTTTTCAATGAGTTTTAGAGATGCTGAGTTTGTGAGCAATGTAACCACTTTTCTGTTAAGTTTCATGTCTCTTTTGGATGAAGTTGCTTGCATTTTGAGTTCATCATGATTTGCATTGAGAACTGATTTGTTGGATTCATTGTGTTATATGCTTGCCATGTGAGACTACCTTGTGAGATTTTGGACCAAACACTTGAATGGTAATATCATTGCCATGATTCTCTTCTTTCTTGTGTGATTTCCTCATGTTTATATGCACTGCAGAACTTGACTTGATTCTGACTCAAATTGTAGTTCATTTTCATACTTTGATGTGATAAGGCATTCTTTTTCAATAAGCTATTGGCCTAAAAAGCTTACCTTGCATGTTTTAACCTTTGTTTTAACCCCTTTGAGCCTAATATCTCTATTCTCTTATAGCTCATTACAAGCCTAAGTGAAAAACAATGATGATACCTTACCTTAGGAAATGTAAGAGCTTTGGAATTGACTTGGGAATGAGTATTCAACAAGTGCGGGGGTGATTTATTTGAATGCATGGTCTAAGTTGCTCAAAAGAGGTGCCTTCCTTGAGGATAAATTGTAAGCAAGCTAAAAAGAAGTTGAAAGAAAAAAAAAGGGAAAAATATGCAAATGTCAAAAAAGAAAAAGAAAGAAAAAAAGAGAAGTTACAAAGTGAAGGAATGTACTAAAGAAAGAAAAGGAAGTGGAAGTTGAAAAAAATGAAGTTGTAAAAGGAAGAATGTGTTAATTCTTGGGGTTGTGAGTAAGTTTAATTTGAATTTTTCCCCATTGCTCTTATTTTTCCTAAGGTTTTAACTCTGAATATCTTTCATAAATCCTTCCTTGACCTTGGCCTCATTACAACCTTCAAAAGTCCTTTGATCTTTGTATGCATTTGTTCAATTTAATTGGTGTGTTAGAATCTTGTCAAGCCTATGATAGATGCATGTTTTCATGAGATGATGAGAGTTGCTTAAGCATGATTAAACACAAGCCCAAAGACTTGAGAGTAGAGAGTATAACACTTGCATCCAACTTTGATGTTCAATTTGAAATTTCTTGTTGGCTTAGAATGTAGGTGATGGAATCTAATTTGTCTAATCTTTGTGGGAAATTAAGTGGTTAATTTCTTGCTCATAAATCAAAATTTCTACCTCTCAAAGATAAGTGTGAGCTGAGTTTTTATGTTTTAGGAAGTACTTGTTATCATAATTGATTTTCTGAATCTTCTTTGAAGTTAAGTTTTGCCCAGGAGTGCAAAATGTTAAGTGTGGGGGTATTTGATAAGCGCATAATTGATGCACTTTATGTTTGTCTTTCTAAGCTTCATTATATACATTTTTGTGCTTAATTGTTATGACTTAGCCATGTTTTGACCATTAGTGTTTCTGTGACTGTTTTGCTAGAACAGGTTGAATCTAGAGATACAAATATCCAAATAGGGCAAATAATATGTCATTGGAAAGATAACTCGAAGCCCTACAACTTTCATGTTCAGCACAATTCTATAATCAGCCTCTAACTTGGTCAGAATTTTCTTGCAAAGTTGCTGTCGCTAATCCTGCGAGTCTGGAACAGTCTGCACTAAAATGATCATATCTTGGGCTACAGAACTCCGAATTAGGATCCAATTGAAGGCCCGCGAAGCTGACTTAAAGACCTACAACTCTTATGTTTACCTCAGTTGAAGATTCAAACTTTTTGTGGGACCCACGAATGTCTGATTGTTCAGCAGCTTACTCCTTTATTTGGGCCCGATTTTGTGAAGATTTAGAAAAGATTTAGATAACAAAGATTGTTACTTGATGAACAAGTTTATTTATTAGTATAAATAAGTGAGTTTAGGCTTTTGTTAGACCTCACCACCAAATCACCACCACCATACCACCTCACCATTACACCACCTCACATTCTCCTCATCCTATCTCTCCCTCTTTTCTAGTATGAGTTGCTAAGCTCCCTAGTTAGTCTTAGGATTTTTAATATTCTTGTGTTTGCAAACTTGAGGTTCTGTTCTTAATGCAAATTTCTTCTTTATTAATTCTCTTCATCTCTATTTCTGATCTAGGGTTTGCTTAATTCCGTAGTTTTAGAAATAAGAGTTGATGCATGTTCGCTTAGTTCATGTTAGTTCGTAACTGTTTCTTAATCGCTTAGTTTAGGAAACTGTGAATTAATTTCCGCTTAGTTAATTAGTTCTCACGAATTAGGGAAACAATAAGGAAGAATTAATCTTTTGTAACCAATGAAGGTTTGTTGCACTTGAATGTTATAATCCGATGACTAACACTTTCTTTTATCTGATTAAATCTCTTTTAAGTTTTGTTTGTTACTTTACAATCAAACCCCCTTTTTAATTGCTTTGTTTTACTCTATTATCAATTAAATACTTCACCGAGTCCTTGTGAGATCGATCCTGGTGTTCAACACCTTGTACTGCATTCAAAGCAGAATACTTTGGCACGCACCCGCGACAGTGTGTTCGTCACATAGCTTCCAACCTCTGAAAACGCTCGTCATCTCGTTCACGATCTGCAATTCGATTCCTACGATCCTCCTCCCTGCTTATGCCCAGGGATTCCAACAATCTCTCAATTCGATCAACTCTTGTTTCCATCTTCGTCGGTCCCTTAACCATTCACCAAAACGATTCCACAGCTCCTGGAAAGAGCTCTGATGCCAATTGATAAGAACCCAGAAATTCAAGAACAAAATTATATTGACTGAACTTTGTATCCTCTACAATTGGTGAGAAACCAGTGATTAAGGATACAGAAAAATAGAGAAGGAATGAAGATACCCTGGTTAATTCGAGAGAACCAGGAACTCTCCCACAAATACCCAACAAATCAATTGATACCCCCTTTTTCCCCAATTTCCCCTATATATATATACTACCAGGAAGCTTATCAATACTTCCTTCATTAGTTACTAGTAAAATATATTATATTCTATTATTTACTCTATTTACTCTTTTATCCATGTAGCCTTCTTATTTCTCCTACGGTAGACCCTTGTCACACGGGGCTTGATCCTATCAACCTCATACTAACATACACTAAGAAATGTACTTATTGACTTAGATCAGTAACTTTCCCCGTGCTTAGTATCTCTGGCTCATATGTTTTTGCAAACCATGATCTGCAGTTATTTTTATATTTTCAATTTAGAAACTAACGTTTTTACCCCGTGCGTTGCACGGCGAATATTGATCTCATTATTTAGGTATGTATTAATGAATTAAGATAAGAAAAAAATAAGCATTCCACCAAACAAAATCACAATCAGTATCACACAACTTGCAAAATTTGACATAAACTTCATATATATTTATTCCTAAATATTTTTAAAATTATGAAAAATATACTTAAATTAGATGAAAAATCGTTCCCAAGAGTTAGCAAAAGTGGTAAAAATTAAGGGTTGGATGAGAATGTAGAGTTAGCAAAAATTATTAGTTTTTACATGAATTATTTTTCACGTAAATTGTTTTTCCCCGTGTAAGTTTTTTACCATGTGATCAAAACATGATAAAAAGTTTTAAAATATGACTGAAAATTTGGCCCCAGTTGCTATTATTTAGCACTCATTTTACTTTGTCAACTCAAATCACAATTTTTAAAAAATGAAATGCATTAACTTAAATTGAATATTGAATCCTTAATCTATGAGATGATTCTATAAATTATATTTATTTCTTAAAAAAATAAAAGAATCCCAATTAATTATTATGAATGAATTCACAAATGATTTAGAGTGAAAAAAACGTATTTTGTGTCTAAGTAAAATAATTTAAAATCCAAGTGATAAGTGTTTGCAACTTCAATCTTGAACAAATATGTTTTGTCAATCAAATTCAAGATTTCCGTGGGAATCGTGAGAGGATCAGAACCCTGAAATATTGAACAAATATATTATTTTCGTTGGTTTTATCTATATATGCAATTGCAGTTGAATGCTATGTCATTTAACTTGAATTCATACATAAGTTTCAAGCAAATCTGAACGTGACTTGTTCAACAACGTGACGATTACATGGCTCACAAAAATACATGCCATCGACAGGATACACCTTCTTGCTACACTTGCACGCAGGGTAATGCCAGACCATACCATCTGCAATATACTTAACAGTACCAAGTACAACACAAAATGTTTTCTGAAAAAAAAATGCATTAATCAATAATTGTAACATATGTTATTAGGACAGACATAATTAATATTGTGGAATTATGAAGTGAACAATATACTTCAGCAAAATCTTTGAGTTGCTCGATGGTTTTCCCATCACTCTTTTTCAGAAAAATCTTCTTCAAGGGATATTTTCTTTGAAGATTCTTGAAGCGGACTAATAACTTGTGCTGCAGGATCATTTGACTCCAGAAATCTAGGAATTAGGCGTACATATGATTAATTCAAATAACTCTATCATAATATGGGTGAAAATAAATACACAATTTTTGTGATAAATATTTCAGAATATAATGCATATATCAAAGTCTTCCTAACAGTAGCATGAATCTTGCAGCCCTGTCATTTTAAAAATAAAGAAATTAAGCAATTTATGAATGCATTGGAAAAATTAATTAAAAAAGTTTAAATCCAAAAAAAAAATGGTATACCTTGTCATCCATAAGTATCATGTCCATTGAAAAGGGTAGCTTAGAGCCATATAAGCTCGGACTAAGCCATAGATGACTGACTTTGGCAACAATTGTCCATTCTTGAAGCCATCAGTAAAAAGGTTACTTTGAAATATGCAAGGAATGATGGAAAATGGTGGGAATGATGGATGAGAAATGTTTCATAAGGGGGTATATATAGTTTGAAATTAGGGTTCACACTCTGATTTTATTCCCTATGGTATTTCAGTAATAAAAGGAGCGGTCAAATTATTCACAGGAAATCAGCGTGTTATATTGGAAAATTGGAAAAGTCGAGTCTTTTTGAAAATAATTTCAATCATATATTTTGCAAAGTCACGGGCCAATCCATCAATTATTCGTAAAAAATTAAAAAGATTCTTTAGCAGATGACCTCCAATGTTAATTTCTTATAAAATTAAAAAGTCAAGCATTGATAATGCTCGCATGGAATTGTGGGATTATGATTGAGAAAACGTGGATTTATGGTTTGAAAAAAGTCAAGCAGAAAAAGCGTGGAGTTATGTTTTGAAAAAATCAAGCATTTATGATTGAAAAAAGAGGAATTATGATTGGAGAAAGTCAAGCAGAAAAACGTTCAAGCATGGACGTAAAAAGTCAAGGTATTTAAAATTTAGATATCTGATTGCCAAAAGAATAGTAACGCTATGATTGGATTGGCTAATTCCAAGTCTGAATGTTTTTTGTGTATCAATCTGTTTTTTTGTGTATCGTCATTTAATATGTGTTAAAATAGGTGACAAATTAGAGAGAAATTGATGTTGTCAATTAATGTGCGAGAGTCTCCCTGGTTGTGACACTTGTCAGCCAGAGAGATGAGTGTGAGGAAAGTCATTCTTAGAGTGTCATGTGTTATAATTTTATGGATAATAATTTTCTTTTATAAAGTATATAGATTAGAACACTATAAACATTTGTTTAAAAGTGATCAGCTTTGGTACTTTCAAGCAAATTTATTATTTCATCTTGGTGGATTTAGTACTTATATTCTCCATTTTAATCAGAAGCACGAGCCCTTCAAGTACATAATTGTGTTATGCATGGCAAAGGAGGAAAGGTTCTCCATTTTTACTATAATTAATGAAGTATTTTTACGGAAGCGGATGATGGAATTGATGCTGCGGAGTCAATAGGGAGGGAGTTGATGGTGTTGTCGGCAGAGCTGTTAGAGCCTTATGGCGTCCTGACTAGGGCGCAGAGCGCTATCTTGATGGGTAAACACCTAGGCATGACATATGATTGTACTGATGATGTTTCCCAGTTTCAGATTGCAGCACAGATAATGGAGCGCAGGGCTTCCTAGGTTAGTTGGTTGAGTTTTAGGAGCTTGTTTAGATTTTTTGGGGACCTTTTGAGGCTTTTTGGTGGTCTTTAGCTTTTTGGGTGTTGGGGTTTTGGCTTTAGGGTCTTTTGGTTTAGTTGGTGCCTAGGGCGGGTTGGGTTGTTGCTGGCTGGTTTTGATGTTTTTTTATCCCTATTGAGGAGGGTTGTACATCTCTATCATTTCCTCTTTAATCAATATATTTTTACTTTCAAAAAAAAAACAATTTAACATGAAAAATGTGAAACTTTGAACTAATATGGGTTTTGATTTAAATTGTCCAGGATTTGAAAATATAAAAGAAACTATGAAGAAATGGAGAATGTGCTCTCCAAAATTAGAAAGGGAGAATTTCGTCTCTAAAAAGTAAAATCCGTCACTAAATAAAGGGAACAAACAAGCAATTTGCGACGGAATAACTTACCTGGCAGACTAGTGACGGAAATCTATCCCTCTCTGGGCAGATGAAAATTTCTAATTGTTCTAAGTGACGGAAAAAATCCCTCTCCAATTTGAGGGTAACATTTCCGTCACTAATAGCGACGGGAGATCACTAAATATGATTAGTTCATTAGGGATGGAAATTAAATTGCTTTGCGGCGAATATTTATGTCTCAATTTACGACGGAACATGAAAATTTGGTCACTAATAAGAAATTTTGTGTATTTTGCGAGGGATTTCTCCCCTTAGATCACTTTTTTTTAGTAGTTACATAAACAATTACTCAAGATTCATGATTTAATATTTCATATCATAAATAAATTACAATAATAAAATGTAAAATGAATATGATTGGATATTTCTATTTACAACTCTTAATTCTTTATATAAATCAAAATCTTTTATATTGTGATTCACACATACTATAAATTTGTGAGCTGCTATTAAACCTTTATCATAAATGAAAGTAACAAATAACAAATTCATGAATTGGTAAATAGAGCCACCAACAAATTGATTAGAGAGAAGCACTGTCGTGCATCACCAAAACAATGACTTGGAGTTCACCAAAAGTAAGAGATAAGCGACTTTGGCCCTACATGACTCATATTTTAATGCATGATAAGACACAAGCCACCAATAATTGAATTTATTAGATGATATATGAGTTGTCAAAACCAATGCTTACCATTCATAGGAAAATAATTAATCAGGTAATGAGATCATTATTCTGCAGTTACTATATAGGCAGAGCCCATCCATCCAACAACAGTTTTATTCTTCTTCTTGGAAAGGAAAATTAGATTGATGGCTGTTAACTGTATAATTTCTTCAACTCAAATCCCAATTCAGAAATACAGATCATTTCTCAAGTACCCAAACAGAGATTTGAATTTTATTTCCAAACGCAGCTTTGTCCCACTGAAAGAGGCATCATTACTGAGGATCAAAGCATCCATCAGCAACAAGGTAAAAACTTCTTCCATCAACTTTTTCGTTGATGTTTACTCTTATCCAAGACAATCCCATGGATGTTATTGAGAAACATATATATATATATATATATATATATATATATATATATATTTCATGGTTAAGTTCTGTTATTAAACAGGTCTATGAAGATGAATCCCAGGGTATAGTCTGCTATCAAGATGAGCATGGAGAAATAGTTTGTGAAGGGTATGATGAAGGACCTTGTTTTAAAAGAATTTCAAAGCCATCCTATCATCCAAGTCCAAGGTATATATAGACACACACACACATCCTATCTTGTATTTTTAAAAAAGTTTAAATTTTGACTCCAAATTTGTATTTCTATGTTAATAAAATTACAGAGGTTGTGCTGATCAGCTCAGAGATTCCCAAATAACAAATCTTCTGCTTCGACAAAGTTGGGTCCAGATTGTTAAAGGGGATGAACTCAGTAATGCAGTAGTTGAAGGTATGAGTCTGCAGGAGGACTTAAACTGCAATGGTTCTAACTCATTCTGCTAATTAATTAATCTCCTGAATCTGATATTAGAATGAATATCGCTAAAAACAGACTGGATCTGGATGGTGAATCAACTAGCTAGCTAGCACATGTGCGATCCATGGTCTTATTTATTTCTTGCAAGTTGTCCGGGTTCATAGTGACAATGTGTTTGAACAATTGAGTTGTATATATATATATATATATATATATAGTATTAGTATTGTGAAAATGATGATGACTTCCTAGTCACATAGCAATAAATTTGTCTGTATGTCTTTGTGATCTAAAAGCATATTAATAATTGCTAAAAGCAGAGGATGCGAAGGCAAATACATACATTTATGAGAAACAAAAAGCTCCTGCTACTAAAAGCAAATATGTAACCTCCTAGATTATATTCATGATCTTCCATCTTTGCAGTTGAGCAAAGTTCATAATATAGTAAGGAAAAAAGCATAAACATCTTAAAATCTAAAAAAGACAAAGATGAATAGAATTAGATATTTCAAAATTCAAAGTATAAAAGGGAAATAAATTGCTGGAAAGAAATGAAATGGGACCAAAGTATTTGACAAGGGACTGTTTAAAACATTCCGTATGTGAAGTGTGAACTCACTTACTTGACGGAAACTTTCATTTTTAAGGTTCAAACTTAAAATGTTTCCTTTAGGCAAGCAAAGGTTGAAAAAGTGTTAAATAGAAAAGAAAAGGAAAAAGAAGAAGTTACACTATCTTTTGGTTCACAAGGGAAGAGCGAAGGTAAAATATGAGTAGAGAGGAAAATAAAAGAAATAAAGTAGATTTTGTAGAGGTTGTTTGTTATGATAGAAAGGGAAGAGAAAGTGAAAAAAAGAACGAGGTTTGAAATTGCATTTTGTGTCAATATATATTTATACCCAAATAATAAAATTTATGCATGTGGCTTTCTACACCCCACAAACAAGGGGAAAATGGGGAAAAAAGAAAAAGGAACATTAATTGCTTCATTTCTCTCTAAATAGCTGAGACCTCAAAAAGATAAAAGACTACAAATTCAAATCTCTCTCTTGCCTGAGTTAGTGCAGTCCAAACAAGGTGGATCATCTTTCTCACTTGTCTCTCTCGTCTCAAAATCTTCCATAACAAACAAAACATTAGTGATTCACAACCAAAAAAGGTTAATTAGAGATGGGAGGAATCCCTCTCTAAACAATGTTTGTTGCCTTAAAGCAGAAAGTGACATCACTAAAATTTGAAAGATATTTTAAAATTCGTGACAATTTGTGATGAAAAATTTCCTCTCAAAATTGAAGAGGTTGTCTCTATTTTAGCGACGAAATTTTGTCCCTCTCAGATCTCAATACTAGAGATGGATTGAATGTGGACTAAAATTTCTATTTATTAAGAGAGAAGGTAATTTTTCGTCTCCAAATATGATAGGAATCGTCGCCAAAAACTCGTTTATCTTTCCACTCAACGAGAAATTGTGCTTGTTCAGAGACAATATTTCACTCGCTGCTTAATGAGAATTGTTATTGGCATCTCCCAAACATCTATTCACACCACCCTTAAAAGTACCAAAAGTCTAAAATACCCTTTAAAATATAACTTTTCCAAACCACCCAACTTTCATTTCAAATTTTCCCTCTAAACCAACCACCACCTCATTTCAATTTCACTTTCATTTCAAACTCTCTCACTGTCATCCACCGTCACACACCGTCCTATTCTTGTTTATGTCGTCGATAACTGGTAAGCTTTCGTTTCCCTCTACTTCTTGATTTTTCGCATTTTAAAGTGTGTTACCTACACACTCTAAAGGGCGATGCGAAGGTAACACAATTTAAAGTGTGTTACCTTCTCACTTCACTTTAAAGTGTAATTTCTCAGTGTCGTATTGCAATAACCAATCCCTACTTATAATATTTGAATCATTCCTCACTTTTGGTACAGATATGACAAGGACCTAAAATTTGAATCGTCCACTACAAGCCCTCGTGGGCAGACCTCCTCCGACGGTGTCAGAACGTAAATGGCGTTAACAATCTCGTGCATCTCAGGTCGTTATTGACCCTGAACCTGAACAGGTTCCTCACTTTGTGAATGAGGCTGAGGAGGAAGTCAATGTGCATGATGCTAGGGTTGATGATGATGATCGGGACGATGATGATGATAACGAGGGTGAAGATGGTGAGGATGATGATGATGATGATGAAAATGACGAATAGGAAGAGGATGAGCATGATGGGGGTGAGGACAAGGATGTTGAGTGTGAGAATAACGATGAGGATGGGGTTTACTTTCCAAGGGAGCTTTTAATTTGGAATTGTTGAACAGTTATAAGACACATGTTGCCAATCAAGTTCGGGAGTCTCACACGATGGCAAATGAGACATGTCAAGATATATTGAAAACTTACCATCATGTGATTGCTTTCAAGAAAGAACCAAAGTAATATCATAAATGCATAAAGGAAAAGGTTAAAACAACTGGTCTTAATAAATTCATTTACAAGTTATGTTTTGCAGTTATATTTAATTTGTCTATGTTTTTTAGGGTGTTCTTGGGCAGTTTAAGACATGAAACTTAATAACATTGGACCCCAATGAGACGCCAACAAGGATACGGGAAGCAACGCATAATATGCACACCATCATAGAGCGGAGTTTGTAGGGTGAACAAACTCCTGAGGATGACAATGGCAGTGACGGTGGCAAGAAGACTAGAAGAGGAAATAGAGGAAAGATGACACATCTAGCTCCAAGGGTTGGAGACGTTGATTGTACTTTGCTTGTTTCATGTGGATGGTTTTTAGGATGATTGTACTTTGCTTTGTTGCGTATGGATTTCTTTCTCATTTGTGTATGTATGGTGTTTAGACAATTATGGATTTTTTAACTTAATTGCGTATGAATTTGTTTGGCTTGATTGGTAACTTTAATTGTGGACCATGTTGAGACTTGTGCACTTTATTTGTGTAGGTATTTGCACTTTGCTTGATTTCGTAACACATTTTATATACATAGATTTGTGCAACAACAACTGCATATTTCAAACTTGTGACCCTTGCACTTTACAGTTTTTAGGTAAAGTGCGTGACATATCATAATTGCGTTACATAACAAAATATGCTTAAATAATATCAACTTATTAACTAAAACATGATACAAGAGCAGCAATTTATTAATCAACAATACAGAATTACAATCAACTTATTCACCCAAACATGATCCATTAGCAATTTAATTTTGACTTGGTATATGATCTGGTGGCTGATGTGATCATCCATTCACTCATATTTATGGGCCCAACATTCTACCAGGTGGTGACTCTAGAGCTGATTTACTTATCAAATTTAGCTTCTTTGACAAATCTAAATAAGGATACTCAACACCTACATTAGCTTCCTTGTAAATTTGAATATGAATATCCAGCTTCGGATTTATCAAAGAAGCTAATGTTTGGGATGAAATCTAGTGAACCACAAACATTGTCACCCAAAGAAGAATAATGTAGAAGAAGGAACAAGTGAGAAGAAGAAAATACATCTGAATTAGCAAGAAAAAGAAAGAAGAATTTTGAGAGAAAGAGAGAAATGGCTTCAACAACTTGAAGAGGTAAATTCATGAGTTGAACCTCGGAAGTAACCAGGTTATTTTGAGCATGACTTGTAGATTTATGGTTTCACCTAATCCAATTTCATTTATAGCTCTTCAGATACGTGATAATAAAGATGTAAGAATATGATGGGCTCCTTTAGTCAGCAATCTGCCATCACAATGTTGGAGTTGTATGTTGAGATTGTTGAGGTTAGAAGTGTTTGTGTTGAAAATACAACGACTTCAAATTACTCAGGTTGGGATTGATCACTCCTTTATCCGCTATTCACAATACCTTCAAAAAAAATATAAATAGTTAGTTATTATATTAAAATAAGGGTTAACTATCAGATTGGTCCCTGTCTTTGTCTCGCCGTCTGAGGTAAGTCCCTCCCCGGAAAATTTATTGTAAATGATCCTCGTGTTTAAAAAACTTTTGGAGCGGATCCTCGCCGGAGGGCGGAGCTCCGGCGAGTGCTTAAATGGCATATTGACTGTGTTAAGTCAGCTGATGTGGATCTTAAAAAAAAATTAAAAAATTAAAAATAAATACCAAGTCAGAATATTGGACCAAATTAACAAAAATAATCCTAAATTAATTAACAAAATCAATTCATTCCTAATTAATTTCAATTCCCTAAATTAACCCAACTTTCCAATCATTCCAATCAAATTGGGTTCATATTTTGCAACCCAAATCCTCTTCTCCTCCTCAAATTAGGGTTCTATCCACCAAACACCACCACCAACCCCAACAGCCACCACCATCCAGATCATGTTCTTCTTCTCCATCCTCTCTTCTTCTTCACCATCACCACTGGAACGTAGCAGAAGCACACACACCGGAATGACCCACTGGATCCGAATCTGAGTGCCAGAGGACGAAGGAAGAAAATGAGAGGGAGAGGCTGGGTGCGACGCTCGCATCCTCGCGGCTTAGATCGCCATCGCCAACGGCGACGAAGATGACGGTGATGATTAACAGCGTTAACGACGACGGCGGCGAAGATCTCTTCCTCTTTCACCGACGGCGACGAAGATCTCTTCATGTCCTCTTGATTTCTTCCTCTCCTGTCGATTTCTTTCTGCTCGCACCGTGACAGAGTCGTCAACCTCTTTCTCTGCCTTCGATTCTCAGCAACACCAAGGGGGATTTGCAGGTTTGGGTTCCAGATTGGTGGTAGTTGGGGGATTTGGTTGGATATGGGGGAGGGTGGATCCGTGGTGGTTGTTTGGGCTAGGTACGTTTTTTTTTCAAATCTTGGTTTGAAGATGGTTTTTGTTGCTGAGTCTGGATTCTTGGCCACCAAAGCACTTATGGGTTCTCCTGGGTTTTTCTGGATAATAATCTTACGGTAGCCCTTTACAGCAACACCGTGACTGGAAGATTATGATCCAAAATTCTGTCGGTGTAGTAATCTTGCTGATTTTGGTTTGGCTTCTCCCAAGAGTACAAGACAGATTCTGTTTTTCGAACGAAACATGACAGAATTGTTGGTGCAAACAATGTGCCCTTACGTGTAGGTTGCTTTGACAACATGTTCATCTCTTGTTACAGTCACACTTTACCTTTCATGTTAGATTTTCTTTTTACCCCTTGTAGGGTTTCATTGTAAGCTACTTCTGGGTTCTCCTGGGTTTCTTTTTCCTGTTTTCTGGATTTTAATTATATCTTGACTCTGGTTATGATGATGAAGACCATGGGAAATTAGATATGGTATTTTTGGGATTTTAATTTGTTTATTGTTGGGGTTATAATTTTTTGAAGAAGATGATGAAGAAAATGAAGATGAGATCAATGTGAAAATATTTAATGAAGAACATGATGTTGAAGAAGATTCATGCTGATGAAGATGAATTTATATTTTTTTAATTGAATTTAGATTAAAATATTTTTTTATTTTTGTTAAATAATTAAAATTTCTGACCTGTTATTTTTTTTAATTTTTTTAAAATCCACGTCAGCTGACTTAACACAGTCAGCATGCCATTTAAGCACTCGCCGGAGCTCCGCCCTCCGGTGAGGATCCGCTCCAAAAGTTTTTCAAACACGAGGACCATTTACAATAAATTTTCCGGGGAGGGACTTACCTCAGACGGCGAGACAAAGACAGGGACCAATCTGATAGTTAACCCTTAAAATAACAATGATATTAAAATTGAAAACAAAAAATTAAAAGAGTTTAAGAGAGTAGGAACTTACCAACACTTTAAGGATGAAGTGATGTGGCGGAAAACTCTGCTTCCCGGGCAACAACAGCAGGGAGGGGATAACATGGATTTTGATTCTCAGTTACCTGGGTTGCGCAGCTATTCTGCGTGATAGAGCTGGCGCTTGGATCTCCAGCGTGTCGACAAGCCACAACCATGGAAGTGCTTTCATGGTAGAAATTCTGGCGGTGGAACTGGGCCATAGCCATGCCATGGAGCTTGGTTGCAGGGATGTCATATGTCTATCAGATTGCCTTCAGTTAACCAGTGTGCTGCAAACAAACATTGATGTTGCTTGCTTCTGGGATCGAGATGCCTTTGGTTGTGTGCGTTCAACTATGGGGAAATTGCAGCGATGCCACTTGCAGCATATAGAGCGCGACAAAAACAATACAACAAATCAACTAGCTCGGGAAGCTGCTAGAGAAGGCTCCCATGTTCGGATTTGGAGAAATCCTCCTTCATCTGTTTATTAGAGAGGAGGATCTTGAGAGAGCTTCAAGGTGTGAAGGAGTGAGACTTGAGAAAGATTGAGGGTGGGAGTGAGAATGAGAGTGAGAGATGTGAAAAAAAATGAAAACAGTGGAGGTCTTTTTTTTTTTTTTTTTTGTCTTGGTTAATGTATCCTCACAACCGACAGCCGTGAGACTAATCCCTCGCCCTGCGGTCAACGCACTAAGCGGTAGGGGACAGTTGAGGTTTTTTATAAGCGTTTAAGACCACCAAAATTCACATTATTAAAAAAAAAACCTATTTAAAATTTAGATCGGTAATAATATAAAAAAAAATAAAAATGAGATGGGTAATGTACGGGTTCCAGACTTCCAGTTATTGGATGTTAAACGGTGTCGTTAGTAAATGAGATGGGTGGTCTGCTAATTTGGTTGGTTTAACATGACACAAAAAGGATCCTAATCCAGTAAATGAGTAGAGTAGAGTCGACTCGAGAGAGGGAAAATAATGTGGTGGAGATCGGCATCGTTCATCCTGGACAGGCAGCAAAACGACGACGGTTTGAGGGAGGAGGAATCTCTTCCTCCGCCGGGTGCAACCTCAAAACCTAACCCTAACATTTCCGCTTACTATGAGACGAGAGCGGCACACCACGGTGTGGTCACCAGCGACTGGTTGGCCCAGGCTCAGGCTGCCATTCAAGAGCCTACTGAGTTGGAAGTCAATGATAAGATTAAGCAGCAGCATCCCTTCAGTGTGATCGATGAGTTTAATAACTGGCGAAAACAACCCCACTTGGCCGAGGCCGTCGCCGCCATTCGCGCCTTGGCCGCCGTCATAAGGTCTAGCGAGGCTACCACCATGATGGAGCTCGAAATTGACCTACACAAAGCCTCGGATTCTCTCAAAGTAACCACTATCCTATCCTATCTTATCTATTTCGATTCATTGATTGATTTTTCCCTTTTCTTCCATTATTTCTCTCTCTCTATGTCTCTGTGTGCAGTCCTGGGATACCACCTCTATCTCTTTGACCGCGGGCTGCGATCTGTTCATGCGATATGTAACAAGGACCGCTGCTTTAGAATATGAAGACTTCAACTCGGCTAAATCTCGCCTCATTGAACGTGCCGACAAGTTTGGGGAAATCTCCTATAAGGTGCTTGCTTATTCTTATTTCTTCTCACTGCCACTGCCTTATCATTTCCTTTTTTTTATTTTCTTTTTTCTTTTGCAGGCTCGCAAAATTATTGCAATGTTGAGTCAAGATTTTATATTTGATGGTTGTACAATTTTAGTTCATGGTTTCTCCAGAGTTGTCTTTGAAGTTCTAAAGCTCGCAGCACAGAATAAGAAACTTTTCCGGGTCTTCTGCACAGGTTACTTTTACTTTTTGCCCCTCTTCCTCACCTTCAGTTCACTTCTTAATTGAGTGGTTTTGTTAGTTTATTTTTGTTGATTGATCCGGCTAAACATTCCCGTATAGTGGGATCAAGTTTGCTTTTCATTCAACAGTTATAAGTTATAACCATGCACTTTAGCTTTACAGGATCTAAGTCCTGGTTGTTAATATTGGTTGTCAAGTTTGGTTTCAAATTTCTGTCACCATAGTTTCCAGTTGATCAATCTCCTTTAATCTCTTTGTGAACTCTGTATCTTTGGCATCTTCATTATGTATCTGGGCTTTTTTCAAACTTGTGCCTATAAATTTGCAGAGGGAAGACCTGACAGAACAGGATTACGTCTGTCCAATGAGCTGGCCAAGCTTGATGTTCCTGTGAAACTTGTAATAGACTCTGCAGTTGCATATACTATGGATGAAGTGGACATGGTTTTTGTGGGTGCAGATGGAGTTGTCGAAAGTGGGGGCATAATTAACATGATGGGGACATACCAAATCGCATTGGTTGCACACAGTATGAATAAACCAGTGTATGTCGCTGCTGAAAGCTACAAGGTATTTCTGAAACTTATAGAAATGAACCTATTATGCTTAACATTATCTGCTCACCTGCACACATCCTTTTTTAACTATTGTTAAATTAATTAGGAATATCTGTTCCGTAGTTATATGTCTCGTTTTTGTTACTCTGCTGTACAGTTTGCTCGTCTTTACCCTCTTGACCAAAAGGATCTGTCACCTGCCTTACGCCCTATTGATTTCGGTGTACCCATTCCGTCCAAGGTTGAGGTTGAAAGGTCTGCGCGGGACTACACCCCTCCTCAATATCTGACTCTGCTTTTCACAGATTTAGGTGTTCTTACTCCATCTGTTGTTAGTGATGAGTTAATCCAGCTATACTTATAGTTATCTATGGATAACTTTTTATTTCCAATTTCTTTGAAAACGTTGGCTTCCATTCAAGATCATTTGTCTCATGAAACACTTTGGGATATTATTTTTTATCATCAGGCATAAGGCATAAGTAGTTAATTCTTTGATTGAATTTCTTTAAGCACAAGGTAAGCTCTACAAGTGCGAGGAGTTTTGAGTAAAGCTGCATTTCTTTTTTATTTTTCATTATAACCAGAAATTCAAATAATTTGTTAGAGATACCAATATAACTGGCTTTCATTTTCTACGGTAACTCTACTTATGTATAAGCTATGTTTGAAATGACATTTCAGATAGCTTAAAGTTTAATTGACTAGTTTAAAAGTTATTAAAAAGTGTTTGGTAAATGAGCTTAAAACTTTTGTAATAAGCTACATGAGATAGCTTAAAGCTTAAAGTTTATTGAATTTATTCTCATTTATATCCTTATCATTGTTTTTTTGTTACAAGAGGAAATTAAAGTTTCATCATCACCCTTTTTATATTTATAAAAAAATACTAAACCCTAGTTATTTTTATTCTGAAATAATTACTATTCAATTTTTAATGTAAAATAGTAAAAAATATTTTGTTAATTTTGACAATTATAAAGTTATTTTATTAAATTTAAATTTAAACTTATTTATTTTATTCTATTTAATTTAATAAAAATATGAAAATCAAAACAAATTAAAAATTAATGTTATATTTTTTAGATGATAAATAATTTGAACTAAATTGAAATATTTAAAGTCGTAATTATTTTAATACTAATAACATATAGATATTTGATGTGTAAATAAAGTGATATTAAATATAAAAAAAAACACACAAGTATGTTCTTTAATGTTGTTTTACGATTTCAGCTTGTTCAACGACTAGTTTTTTTTCTTAAATATAGATGATGGATGCCAATAGTACAAAGCCCTTTTCAAAGGGGGAAAAACCACCAAAAAAACATATGAACAAAGAGTAACCAAAGAAAAGCCAGCCGAACATAGCACCTACAGAGAGAAACACAACATCAACCTCTGAAACCAAAACACCACCTAATGAACCAATCACCACAACACAACAAATAAAAGGCCCAACAACAAAAACAAAGCCCAAAAAGCCACTCTACAATCTCTTTTTTTTTTCGAAAGCAAAAGATATCTTGATAATATAAAAACGAGCAACAAATGAGCAACCATCTCAAGAAAGAGAATGATTGCTCGCCCTCACCAAAAAATCTCTATACACCACCCACAACTAAAGCCCAAGCTCCCTATACAACAAAATACCCGCCAAAACAAAACTCCTAAAAGCTCAAAATAGCAACAACCTCTTATCCCTCAAAACCCCAAAGAAACACCCACCCATCACAAGAACCGCACCAAACAAACAAGCAATCACCTACCAAGAAAGCTAGCTCTATGATGCTCCACGCGCCGATATCTGAGCCGCAATCTGGTTCAAGGCCACGTCATCAGAACAAGAGTAAACAAGGCCCAACCGTTTCCCCATCAAAAGGGCACTCCTTGCCCTAGTCAAAACGCCTTGCGGTTCTGAGAATTCCGCCGGCAAAAGCATCAATTGGCGCCCTTCAGAAGAGTCCTCCGGTGGCAAGCTATAAGAGGTTGTGCCCGTGCTCAACTCTTTGTCTCTGTTCTCACCCTTCCTGGGCCGACCTCGACGACGGGCACTCACCGACTCTGGTCCTCGATCACCATCTGCACAGCCAGCAATCATCTTCAACTGGGCTTTGCAAACCAATTTTTTGGGACGCCCCCGCCCCCTAGGCATTAGCAAAGCCGCCCCCTCTTGACCAGGAAAGGTACCCTCCATCTCCTCCCCAAGACTGGCTCCAGCATCAAACGCTCCAACCTCGTGACCATCTACAGAAGGGAGAGAAGACCACAGAGAGGAAGCTGCAGGGGAACTCTCCACCTCTGAGCGAAGAGGCCGAGGGATGATCTCTGGAAAAAGGAAATCCACAGGAGTCCTTTGCACACAGCCATTGACATGGACCAGACAACAGAACTCATCAGAAGTAGAAGAAAAGGGACCCGAGAACTTCCCCTCTAGCAGGCCCGTGCACCCTCCTTCTCTGCGAACTCTGTGCTTGAGAGGTTCAACCTCCAACGCCGGCGAAGCCTTGGCGCGGGCAGCCTGAACAGAGCCAAGAGGGCCATCCCTTGGAAACCTGGCCGGTGCCACAGAAAGGGCAGCTCCACCAACCCTGAGGCCGTCCAGAACATTGGAAGCTGAGACAGCTTGCTCCTCAGAGAAGAAGCGAACGAAACCGAAGCGAAACCGTCTCCCTAGCTTGCGTTTCCGTTGAACAAAAACATTTGAAATCCGTCCAAAAAGAGAGAACAGACCTCGAATGTGGTGGTAGCCAACGACCTCCTCAATGCCATCCACGAACAGAGTAGCTTTCCGCCGCCGTAATCCGCCGTTGCTGCGATTTGAGCCACCCACGTCAACCTCTATCTCTCCTGTTCCCATCGCAGGTCCAGCACCTTCCAAATCCCGAATTGGAACACCCATGGCACCCTCTAACTCGTCCTCTTCCACTGCGCCTTCCTCCGAAACCCCTCCAGCCACCGCTGTGTCTGCCTTGGTCGAAGCAGCCCTAACTGAGCCTTGCTTCGTTCTGGGTTGGTGTTTTCGAACAACTGGGAGCAGAGAATCGGAAAGAGGCAACAGAGACAGTGGGCAAGGGTTCGCCGCCCCTGTTCCATCGCCTTCCTCACCCAGATCAGAATCTCTAAAAAAGAATTGAATCATGAATCCTAGACTATATCACAAAACCCAAACTTAACAACATGCAAATCAACTTCATCAGTAAGAGAAGCAAACTTGCGCTTCAAAACTCACTCCCTCATTAGGATATCACACCATGACTTAGAACCAAAACCCTAACCATCCTTCACACACTCAAGTGATGTGTGCAACGCCTTATTTAACTCTCAACTTCAATCACCCTTGAAATCTTCAAATCCTTCTCGGCCACGTCTGAAGCACTATTCACACGAGGAAACTCTGCAAATGAGACAACAATGAACGATCCATTCACCCGAGCACCATCAAGCTTGCTCAAAGCCTCCATGGCGTCCCTTCTAGACATCATACGAACAAAACTGAATCGCCAACGTCGTCCCTCCTTCCTCCTCCTTTGAAGGAAAACATCTGAGCACCATCAAGCTGGAAAACCCATGACGTCTCTTCTGGTCCCCAGCTGGTTCGTCGTTTTCAACTTCAGCGTCTTCGTCAACAGCCCCACCATCTTCATCCTCAGTCACTTCACAGGTCCTAGAGGGAGAACCACCACTTCTAGGGTCATTAACCGCTGCTTCACCGACCGTAAAGGGAAGTGGAACCCGAACCTTCTCCCCTAGCTGCCGCTTCATGGACCTTGTTGAAACAGAGGAAAACAAGGCAAAACACACAGGCGGAACAGGGCTCATACACGCAAAGGAAGGCTTGAAGTAAGCCGGGGAAGAGAGAAATCAGAGAGGTCGATGTGGGGTTGGTGGACACCCATGATGCTGCCGCCTTGAAAAGGTGAGAGGTCCTGGAGCTCTAAAAGCCAGAAGCACGAACGAGAAGAATCACACAGGTAGCGGCAGAGAACGCCGAAGAAGTAAGAGATGAGCGATTGGGGTTGTTGGCACCACTCCAACGCCGTCTTGAGCAGTCACCGCCGCGAGAGGAATATGGTCTTAAACCCTAACAGAGATAAAAATGCGTGTTTGCAGTAGTTTAACGTTTTATATTTATATTAATGTTCAACGACTAGTTTTACCAAACACGTTTTCAGTTTAATAGTTTTTCAACTTTCAGTTGGCTCTTCAACTTTCAGCTAGCTTATCTGCTAGACATATCAAGCATAGTCATCATAGATAACAATACTACCATAGCAACAAAAGGATCTCATTTCAAAAAAAAAAGATCTGGAAAAAAAAAGTCCTTTCAATCATTTACTTCATTTTGGAGCTGCCAAAACTTTAATTTATAAAATTTTCTGTCGTAGGATATTCTACACTTTTTATCTTCCATTCTTTGATGGAATGATTTAATTAATCAAAAGATTAGCTAAAAAAAACTCTAAAAGTATTTTAATAGTAAATGAGAAGATTTGGTATGTAGAAAAAAAAGATTATTTTTTTGGTATATCAGAAAGATAAATTGTACCCTTCAAGAATTGATCCTGACCTTCCCCTCTCTAATCTATATATCCTCAACTCTTACCATTTCTGAGCATAATAGTCATTTTTAAAGTGTTTGATCGATTATGTATTAATCAATATTCAATTGATCGATTGATCAGAGGTTATCGATAAAACCATCTGTTTACTTCTCTGACTCCTATTTCACTGCAATAACTATTTTTGAAGTGTTAAATGGTTTCAATCATCCCTTGTTCTCTCCAACCTTAGTATTCCGGTGTTTATAAATACTTTCTCCTTCATTCTCATTTATAAGTTACGTTTTTAGAGGTTTTTTGTCGTAAAATATAAGTCACTATATAATACTAATAAAAAAATTTAATCCTCTTTTCCAAAATTACCATCATATTTAATATGAAAGAGAATGTGTGATCTTGAAGAAAATTAATTCAGAGATATTCATGAGCAATCTAGGAAAGTTGGTAATTTTTTTACCAATTTAGGGAGCAACAATTCCCATATCCTGTCACTATGCAGTTTGACAAAGATTAAGATATTCAAATTAATACGTTGAATATATTGATCCATTCCAAAGTATATAACAACACGATGTGGGAGGTACTCAGGCACTGCACTCACACAATGCCCACCAATTTAGAGATCCTCAAACATCGATCAAATGACTTTAAGTTGGTATAAATGTTATGATTGAATCTCTTTCAAAAGAATTGCAAGCTGTTAATTATTTTTCATCATTTAATCAATATCTTATTGATAAAGGTCGGCGATCTTGATAAAATAATGGAATCTAGATAAAAGGGGAATCATAACATTGTCACAGATGACATAATAAAGTAAAAATTGAATTTCTTTCCACTACGGTAACACTTTCATCCTCAACAAAAAGAAGTTATTTTTGTTCAAACTAACAAAATTATCGAAGGACTACTAACGATCACGGTCATCGGTAAGTTTCTGAAGTTCAAGATATTGGAGATTATTGACGAATATGATCGTTGGGAACTTACAAACGGATAAGAACGTTAGTAGTTTTCAGATAACTTTGGATAAAATCGTCAATATTTTTTTTCCGATGAGGCCATTACAGACATATCCAATGTCGTCGGTAATCTGTCAGAAAATTCCAATACCGGTGATTTATGGTTGGTACTAAAGAGTTTTTGTTAGTACGAAAGCTTTGATCCCCGATAATAGTTAGTTTTTTCGTACTAATCTGTCGACGCTACAATTTCTTTTTATAATATTATTTTCAATTGAAGCTGACTCTAACTTTTTCACCTTAGAAGACGCCATATGAAAATAAAAATTATTATATTCATTAGTATCGATTAAGCTATTGCTAATATGTATAACTGTATAAGTTAGAGTTGACTTATACGACCGATGTTAATTCAAATATATTAACATTGGTTGTATTGTCAAATGTGTAGCATCGACATAGAATGAGCCCAGCCAATGCTATCGCAACGTCTTCCTATTGAACCAACGCTTTAGTCATAGGTTCAAGTACTTTAGGTTTGCCCGACGTCAACACTATATTTGTTGTAGCATCGGTTTTGTCCTCATAATCGACGCTAATGAGCGCTATTCTTATAGTGAAAGTGGCTGGCAAATTAATGTCTAGGATTACTCAACCCATTTTAATAGCTAAATAGTGCAAACACACATAAAATAAAAGAGCTAATTCTAGTTAAAATCGTGGATGGGCCAAGTGATGGCATGATTAGGATATGGAGAAATGCTAGGAGCACTTTCTTTCTTTGTCATTTTCTTTTTGACATGACATTTTCTCTAATGGGCCAAAATACATGCCGAATCCACTAAATTATATATTTTTTTATAAGTATTAAATGATATAGATTCTACTCCTAATTTGGTGGGGCCTAAATGAATTTTAACGGATGAAAGTTGCTAGCATTTCGTCTTACGATATAACCTTGGGAAAAATGTTGTAGAAATTAGGTGTGGCATGTTCAGTCCTTTTATTGTGAGAAATGTGAATTCCTCCTACTTACTAAATGTTACTAAATGAAGAAAAATATTAAATTTATTTTTTCAAGATACCAAATGCATTTCATTTTGTACTTAATAAATTTTTTTTTTATATAATAGTATAAGGATTTGTTGGAGTATATAAGATTATTGTTTTTCTATCTCTAAATTAGTTATTTTCACTCGAATAGTATTTGAAAAATAGAAAACACTCATTTTAACATTCTTTTTCAACACTCACCCATTGATTGAATGAAATTTAGGTGGATTCTACTAGATTCTTGTAGACCCTACATAAAATTTAACAAATAATTAGAGTGTTAAAGGAAACATGGTTAGAATTTCTAATACAATTTTTGCAAAAATAGAAAAGGAAATTAGAGAAGAAAAAAGTACGAAAATTCCTCGAAACAATATGGGGACTTTTTGGAAAAATTTACTATGATCATCTAAAAACTTGTGCATAGTTACACCAAGCCATTTTGACCCACTATAACAGGTTTTAAAAAAAAATAAAAATAAATATTTTCTTAATTAAACATTTATCTTTAATTAGTTTAAAAAAATATTTATCCTTAATCTTAATCTGTTCCTCTTCTCTCCCAACCTTCATCTCCTCTCTCTCCACCTAACACCACCACCGGATCTGTGCACATCCAGAACCCTACCCCAAAACCCATGAAATCACCCCACCAGTCCCATCCCCAGAATGCAATCTCATGTTCAATATTCCACCAACAAAACAAAAATTAAAAAATAGAAACAGGATGAATCCATCTAGGCATGAGAGATTTTTTATGAAGAATAATAACCCATCCTTGCACTTTGAATTTCGTACAGATCCAAAATGCTTCAAACAAAGCACCCAACTCAATCATAGAAAAAAAAAACACCATTTTCCCCAACCTTGAATTCCATTTCCTTCAAGATCCGAGAACTACCATGCAACCACCATCGCAACCCACCCTTTCCCCACCACAACTACCATGCAACCCGCCGCCGCCACCACCAAATCTGCAGATCTGGAGCCTCTCTCCCTCAATCCCTCTCCCTTCCTTCCACCTGTGCTGGATCTAGAAGAAAAAACCCTTTCTTTGCTCATCTTTTTTTCTGGATCTGGATTTTGCAATCCACCATGAGAAGTCTGAAATCAAGCCACTACCCGCCGTCGTTAATCCGGTGTAGGAACCCGCGACCAAACCCTCTTCCCTCCACCAGATCTACCTCACCGATCACAACCATCTCCTTCTTCAACCTCCTGATAACCCAGGTCCAGAAATAGAAACAGTTGACAGAAAGGGTTTGGGATTAGAAGAGTAATCCAGATCTTGCAGCAGAAAGAAGAAGAAGAAGGAAGAAGCTAGAAAAATCAAACCCTCTGTCACGCCTTCGCTACCGATCAATAGAAGCGGTGGTCGGCGCGGATCAAGAGGCTACTTGCTCCTAATTCCAGACGGTGGTCTGCGCGAGGACAAGGAACCTAGATCGAGAAGAGGAAACCCAGATCTGGGTTCGATCTGCGAAGAAAGACGATAAAGTTAATGTGGGGAGGAAGATGGTTGTGTGGTGGCCGGAAGTTTCAGGTGGTGGTCGAAGAGGAGGTTGGGGGGTTGCGACATGGATGAAGGGGGTGGGTTCTGGGTTTCTGGATGAGTGCAAGGAGGAAGATGATGGGTTGGGGAAGGAGGAGGATAATTTATTCACTAATTAACCTAATCCTTCATTAACTAATTTACTAATATATATGTTTTTTTTAAAAAAAAACCTGCTAAACCTGCTACTGCAGGTCAAAATAGCAATGTGTAACCTTACACAAGTTTTTAAATGACCATAATAAATTCCTCCGGACTTTTTGTCCATATTGTTTTTTATGGCAAAAGAATGCATGCCCAAGTATATTGTATTGTAGACTTCTTAATGATAACTATAGGTGGGCTCAGAAGCATACTTTCCAGTGAACATTCAATCTACATATACTTTAGCGCTGCAAAAATATGTTATTAGAAAATGTACCTCTAAAGAGTATTTTCAATAAGGAGATCTTAATTTGTAACTCACTTTTTGTGAGCTCGTATTGTCACATAGACATTAAGGCATTCATAAGGTTTTGATGCATATTTCACTCTAGTGGTTGGAGTCTTATTTTACTTTTGATTGGACCCACAATGCCCAATATATTTACATTATTTATTTCCACTTGATATTAAATTTAATTTAATTATTAATTCAATACAACTTAATTAATATTTAAAAAATAATATATAATATAATTAAATTTTACCATGATAGGACGAAATATATAATTAATTTTTTTATAAACATCCGGTACCGGTATATAATTAAAATTCAACATGAGAGAGAAAGCAGATAATTTTACTGAATTATGGTATTGAATGATTGAGAAACAAAAATTATATTTTACTTGAGATCTCACTTATGAAGCTTGCTGAGCTAAGACACGAGATTTCATGCCATGGAAAATAACTCTAATGGTCAAATCTTATTAAATTCAGATCTTATTTTAAGATCCTAACTTATGATATTCATTGGAGATGCTCTAAGCATTATTTTCAGACTTCAAATGACGCCACACAAGAAAGTGACATGGGAATATCCTTACCATCCTTAATGGTTACGTTGCCTCTAATCTAAAAACGAAACAAGACCAGACTGAGCCCCACCGGCAGAGAGACCATAACGTAAATTAAATTGCTAAAAGGGCAAAGCATAGTTTTCTTTTTCTTTATCTTTTTACATGTATCTGAAGGAGCTGATTTGACATTTCCCTTCTCATATAAGTGCTTCATATTTCTCACGCCTAATTATATAATGGTTCCTTTGGCGTTTAAGCCAAGAGAAATTGATGGTAACGTGCCTAGCATTCAAAGCTTTAGATGTCCTTGGTTAAGCCATTGAGAGGCATTCTGTTTTGGAAGCCAAGCCATTGAGAGGCATTCTCCTCCTCTCAGGTTCTTTCTCTTAAGGCTTCTGTACTACGATGCTCTTTTTCAATGTTTTTCTGCTTGCTTTCCATTTTATTATCCCGGCCTATATTTCATATTTATGATAAGATTGAGATTTTAAGTTTACCTCAACCAATTACGAGTTTGAAGATAATCAGAGGAAAAGAATGGCATCCCTCATACCAGGAGTTCTACTGAAGCTTCTCCAAAGTATGAAATCTAATGTAAAAGTTCGCGGGGAATACCGCTCAGTCCTTCTGCAAGTGATCAGCATAGTCCCTGCATTGTCCGGATCTGAATTATGGCCTAACCAAGGTTTTTTCATTAAAGTCTCAGACTCTTCTCATTCCACCTATGTCTCGCCCTCAAAGGAAGACAATGAGCTTATCTTGAATAATAAGTTGCAGCTTGGCCAATTCTTTTATGTGGATAGGATCGAGGCTGGCACACCCGTCCCAATTCTTATTGGGGTTAGACCAGTTCCTGGACGGCACCCTTTTGAAGGCAACCCTAAGGATTTAATGCAGATGTTGGAGCCATTAGTGCATCCTGATAATTCTACAGTTTATAGTTCAAAATCCATGGATTTAACAGAAGCCAAAGAGAATCCTAGTTCAAGGCAGAAGATTGTTATTAAAGAGGAAAAGGCTTGTGTTGCATCCAGGTATATGCAGGGTGTTCTGAATCCAAACTCTATAGGAATCAAAGGAAATGATTTAGAGAATGGTGTAGAAGGTAAGAAGGTGAGATCTGCAAAAGGAAGGAAACAAGAGATAAAAGGTCAGGTATGATTCTTGACCTGCAATTTCAATGAAGGCTTTAGACTGTATGGTTGTAAGATTTTACCTCTTCCATGTGGCTATGAAATAGTTGGGAAATGGAAAGCAATCCGACAATAACTATTGGAACCTCAAACGAAAATTTTGACGTACTATAATTCAATAAACTTAGAAAAACTCTTGTAGACAGATTTTGTTTTCCCTAATAAACAAGCACGTAATGCTACATCCACAAAGAAGGATTGTCATCAGAAGAAATTCTGTAATATCACCACTTCTGTATAGCAAACATGAAGATTGAGGAAGAAACAGTAGGTGAAAATGATTTAATTTATAGTTTCATTGCACAAATATAATAACAAACAAAGAGATTGTCATAGAATAAAATATAAACTTAAGAACCAAGGATTGAACTAGTGGTGAGGGGATTGAGTAGTTTACATGAGCTCATAGATTCAAATTCCACCAAAAATGAATAAAATATAAACTTGAAATTAAAGGAAAGAATAAAGAATCAAGGTTTAAGCTTATTGCTGATGCTATCCTTTGCTAATATAAACAAAAAGATAATGATTGTTTTGGTCATCACAGGTGCTCCCGATGACTTCAACTCGTTCTCGACGTGAAGCGCTCTCACCAACGCAAGACGTTGGTCAATCTAACAGCCAGCAGACTGTCATGGCACCTTCTACGCACACTTCTAGTTCTACCAAACGCAGTTCTACTAAACAGGAAAATTTAAACTTCAATTTTTTGTCCAGTATTCAAGATAAAAGCAATCCTGCTGAGGCGATTCTGTGGTCCTCTTTGCCAGCCAAACTATTGAGGCCAGGGAAGGTGCAATAAATTTTACTTTCTCCCTCTTTAAATAATTACCTCCCTTGTTTAGTTACTTAGCTAATTCAAATGAGATAAATTAGATTATGATCCCCTCTTTCCACATTATTTTCATTTCAAAGGGAATTCTTAGAAGGAAGCATCTAGCCTCTCAGGTTGTAGTAGAAGCTCAAAAAGAAGCATCTGCAGCATCAGTGATAGTGAAGTGTTTAAGGTAGTTTTAATCTAAAATTTGACACTCATTAGCTACTTAAACGTTTTATGATTTATTGATTCATGAATAAAAAATAAACTTCATTAGCTAACTTGTGGGGAAATGAGTTCTTCATTCCTTTTACGCTTTTCTAACCCTCAGGAATTACCTCTATCTTTCCTTTTCAGTATGTTCGCCAATATCTGTTCTTCTGCAGCATCAGAGAATCCACATGTCATACTGAACAAGTTTTATGGTCTCCAACAGCTCATGGGCCAGTCAAATGGAACAACTCAGTTGAAAGATAGAACCCTTCAACTGTATAAAATACAACCTCCTGCAGAAAAGCATAAAATTGGCAAAACGACAGGTTTAGTGGTTGCTAAGAGCACGTCAAGGGCTCCAAAACCCTTAACAGAAATATCAGGCACTGAGAAGCAAGAATGGGCCAAAGGGGATGGTATAAAAGAGATCAATGAGCTAAAAGAAGTCATTTTGAATGAAACAAGATCATGGTTTTTTACGTACTTGGAGAAGACATTGGATGCTGGGTTTTATGTGGGCTCACAAGAGAAGGGCAAGGAGAGTAAGGATATTGCAGGGAGACAAATGCTTCAGGCAAACCATATAGCTCTCACATTGTCCCACCTTAAGCATGCAAACAATTGGCTGGACAAACAAAAAAGCAGTTTAGACTCCGAAAGTGAAGGGCTGGTGGAGACAGTTGACAGATTGAAACAAAAAGTTTATTCTTGCTTGCTTGTACATGTTGATTCTGCTGCATTAGCTTTGGAGAACCAAGTTTGATTCTAGGACAATAAACTGTTTTACAATATACTACATCCCCAATGCTATTTATAAGTTAAATTATATAATTGGTTGAGCCAAGCAGTGACAGTGGAAGCTTGGTTGCTCTGTTTCCAAGGCAATGTGATCTATAATTGGTACTATTTGTACCCAAAAATGAATAAAAAGGGTACGGGTTGAAGTGTAAATTACAAATTGATAGCCATTTAATTTATGGCTCTTGTTTGTTTATTCAAGCTTAAGTTATTATTTGATATTCTGATGATATCTGTTGTTAAATACCAAGTGTAGCCAGTGAAGCAAATTAGAAAGGTTTGAATTCAAGGAATAGTAGTTCTGTTAACAATGTAATACTAAGTCTGGCAACCGTAAAACAATACTTAGATATAACGGGAATCCTCAATAGTCAATACGCAATACATTACACACATACAGAACTAGAAAGAACTTACCTTGGGGTTGAGAAATTGAATTATCCAAGCACATTGCCAGAAAACTCCATGATGAAAAGAAACCGAGAAGTTAGCACGGGATTCTTCTTCTTCATAATCAATGTAGGTTGCATGCATAGTATACTATGCTAATGGAAGTTTTAATTAATACTGTCTGAAAGTAAGATTGAGTCGGCCAGGGCGTAGATTTGTTTGTTTCAGCAAGAGGTTGGGGGCAGTGGTTGGGTGAACAGCCGTTACGCCATGAAAGATTTTTCTAGACTTGCCACCAAAAATCAAAACATCTCCAGATTCTAGAACAACCTTTTTGGCCTTGTCCATATCCCTGTCATCACCATACAAAAAGTCAGCTGAGTCTCCGATGGAGAAGGATACCACTGGCAAGCCTTGCTGAAGACTTTGTTCACTTTCATCCTTGTCCTGATGAAGACCGAGCTGGCCGTCTTGTGAGTAAAAGTTGACAATACAAATGTCTGGTGAGATGGAGGGAAGTATGAGTTGTGGATTAGTTTTAGTTTTAGAATGCTGTTGAATGAGGGCATGAGAATCCCGGATTGCTTCCTGAATCAAGCGGTGGAAATCTGGAGGAATGTGGGGTGGTTTAGCCCCATCAAATGGTCGTTGGAGACTGTATTGATTTGTCTCAGGATCCCAGTTTTTGCCGAGACACATCATCTTCAAATGCAGTTTTGTGCCATCCCCATAACCTGGCTGGTAGAATCCTCCACTACCCATCCCCAAATCCCTGCACCTTTTGACAATCTTCACCTGATCTATTAATGGGATGTAACCCTTCAAAAGGACCATCCCTTCCCTCAATACTTGTCCTCTTTCACCACGTTGTTTCATTTCGTTCCTTCTTTCTCGGTTCTTTGCAAACAAAGGAGGGTTCAAAACAACGATTCCATCTTGTTTGGGAGGGCATATATCAAAAATGTTCAACTTGGTTTCGCCAGAATCAGATGGCGGAGAAGAATTTTGCTTCTTCTTGTAATCAGATGACGAATTACTACCGCTACCTCCACCACCACCAACCTACACACAAAGAATTTGAATGAAAACCGTACCAAAAAGACATGACCATAAATAAACAGGAAATATATGTATGTATGTAGGTATGTACTGCTGCTGGTGAATTGGGAGGAATAGGATGTTTGAATGGAGAAGAGCAACGCCCCCGATCACGACCACGACCGTCCATAGCGCTGCCGCCGCTGTACTCTCCTCTATTTTCTAAACTACCTTACGCCTCTACTCTACACAGTACACTGTCTCTTATAATTTATTTAGTCTGTTTCACTGCCTCCAAGTTAACCATTCATCTTCTGTTTGTACGGGGAGAGAAAACGACGACAGAAATTGGGGAATTGGGTTTGGGGCCCTATAGGCTCCGCGCCCCACTTAAAGTGGGGAAATTACTGGAAAGCCTCCCTTTAATAGAATACGGAAAATTACATTCCGTATTCAATACGGAAGATAAAGTTCCGTATTATATTAGTATGTAAACGACAAGGGTTTTTTCAAAACCCATTTCAGCGCTCCAAACTCATTTCAAACCCAATTCCCAACCCTTGCTCTTCAATCTTCGAGACCGACGCTCTCCTTGCTTCAATCATCATCTGGAAAGGGTTCCATCATCTCCATCAAAGCTATTCATCAAACTCATTCTCCCCATTCATTGCATTGAAACCTAGATGTAAGTAAGTTTGGATTTTCACCATTTAACTTGAAATTATGTGAATCTTTCAACCCTAGGGTAGTCGATTGATGCTTAAGTAGATGTTATGTTGGCTGAAATGGTATAAATTGGCCTTGGGGCGAGTTCCAATCATGCAATGGCGTTAATGGAGGTTCTGGTTCGATACGGAAAATGATGTTCCATATTCGATATGGAACATCATTTTCCGTATTCGATATGGAACTTTATTTTCCGTATTTGGGGTCTGTTTAGATTTTAAGCAAAAATCTAATTAGCTTAATTAATTTATAAAATGTTTTTAAATTGATAATTAAGATAGTGAATTATTTAGTGAATTTATTTAGAGATTTAATTGAGAGATTTAGTAATTGTGAGACTATAATTTATTTAGTGAATTTATTTAGAAAATGTTTGCTCTGAATATATAGTGAGAATGAAGAACAGAAAGAGGTCTCGAGCTAGTGAGGATGTGGGGGCTACTGAGGATAGACACCGGCGCTTACATGCTTCTAGCCGGCGCGGCGATCATGCTGCAACCTCTCAGGCGGTTGAGGCTTAAGCTCCAGCTCCAGTTGATTCTATGTAGTCGCCCATGGTAGAGTCTTCGGCTCCAGTTGACCCTACTGATCCAGTTCCTACTCCGCCGTCTCCCATGGTTGAGTTATCTCGCCATGAGTCACCAGGCGATGAGTCATCAGGCGAGGAGTCATCCGGCGATGAGTCATCCGGCGAAGAGTCATCCGACGAGGATAGTATTCCTCCTCCTGATGTTGATGCTGATGTCGTGCCAAAGGCACAGGGTGGCGAGGAGGACCTGATCCAGAGGTTGCCGCCGTTGCCGGGGGGGCCTGTTGAGCTGTCGCTTCTCACGCATTATGCTGATCACAAGGCTCCCTAGACGTGGCATGCACTCCTACGCACAAACGAGCGGTATGTGGACCGTCGACACTTGAGGGTGGCCACAGCTGGGGGGAAGGTTTGGAACCTTGCTTGTGATGGTGATTCAGATAGTCACATGAGGGTTCGAGAGTTGATTGAGCAGACGGGTCTTCATCAGCTACCCTGGTGCAGCTACCCGGAGACAGACGCAAGCCTCATTTTGGCCCTTGTGGAGCGATGGCATGAGGAGACTAGTAGCTTCCACATGCCGTTTGGGGAGATGACTATCACCCTGGACGACGTGTCGGCTCTTCTCCATCTCCCCATGGGGTCGAGGTTCTATACGCCTGGGAGGGGGGAGAGGGACGAGTGTGCAGTGCTATGTGCTGAGTTGATGGGAGGATCTGCTGCTCGTAATCATGCTGAGTTTGATACGAACAGGAGCCAGACTATTCGCTTTGGGGTCTTGAAGACCCTGTATGATGCTGCGTTGGATGGTATGTCTTAATTATTACTTGATTAAATTGTATTTATTATTATTGTATTGTTATAAACTGTTAACTCAATTCATTTCATTGTAGATCACCGATACGAGGATGCTGCGCGGATTTGGCTGGTGAACCAGCTAGGCGCGACGCTCTTTGCTAGCAAGAGCGGAGGCTACCACACGACCGTGTACTGGATAGGGATGTTGCAGGATCTTGGTCGAGTGTCCGAGTACGCGTGGGGCGTGATTGCGCTCGCTACGTTGTACGACCAGCTTGATCGAGCGTCCAGGAGGGGGACGACCCAGATGGGAGGTTTCAGCTCACTCCTGCTAGGATGGGCCTACGAGTACCTTTCTGACCGCGTCATTATCCGGAGGGCGGATCCGGACTACTCGCAGGACCAGCCTAGGGCGCGGCGGTGGGTTACGTCTCGGGTCGGGCATGCAGGCCTCGATGAGAGGCGAGTCATGCTCGATGAGCTGACGGTGGATGACATTATATGGACCCCATTTGAGGACCATCGGGCTCATCGACCACGGGATCAGAGGGCCATGTATTTTGGCTACATCCGGACGCCATTTGTTCGTGTTGTTCGACGACATCTACCAGAGAGGGTTCTGCGCCAGTTTGGCTACATACAGGATGTCCCTCGACACCCCTCTGAGATCCAGACGACTGGGTCCCTTGCTGAGACCGCAGGTGCTGCCTATGCTGATTTTGTGCCGCACCTGCGCCCTCAGGGGATCCCTTCTACTTATTCGGGAGAGGTTGTGGAGGATTACATGAGGTGGTATAGCGGTGTGTCTCATCGGTTCATCATCCCTGATGATAGGAGGGAGAAGTTCAGTGCTGTGGTAAGTTTGAATTTTATTTTTCATTCAATTGTGTACTTTTTGTTCATGATATTTTATTTGTACCCTCACATGTATGTACATTATTTTTGCAGACGGTTGTGCGTCGGGCCGTGGACTTGTTGGAGCGGTCACTAGAGGTTCCAGATGCTCTTGCAGTGGGCACGCATGCTCGATCCCTCACTGAGAGGGCGCTGGATGGTACCCAGGGAGTAGCCTTTGCTGCTGTCCGAGGAGCTGGAGCTGCAGGAGGCAGAGGTCGTGGAGGCAGAGCGCGTGGAGGCAGAGCCCGTGGAGAGGGTGCACATGCAGAGGGCGCTCGTGGAGGCAGAGCTCGTGGACCTAGAGGTCGTAGGGGTCGGGGCGAGTGATTGACTGTATATTTGTATATTTTTTGTGTACTTTTATATTATGACATGTGACGCTTTGTATGGACTCTCTTTATATTAATCATGCTTTCTATTTCCACTTATTATATTTAGACTCTTATATTGAAAAAAAACCTGTATAACTACACCGTAAATAATGAAAGGCAGGATAAGTAACATAAATAATCCATGGCAAGCAGTTCAAAGGGTACACGGAATTATTCAGAAGCAACACGAAAACAAAATTAATCCTTAGTGATATCGATGAAGTCGTGGGGTCCGTTATCCTGTGGAAATATTTTGACTACGTTGGGCAACGTTATATTCAGATAATGAACAGATTTACTCGGTGCAAACACAGCAACCTGCAAGTAAATTGCAGATTTAAAACCCACCATGCGTACTTGTTCAAAGGAAGCAAGATTAATGTTTAGGTAATAGATGATAGACCTTTTGGAGAACGAGAACAGCTCCAACAGTTATGACATTCCCAAATTCGCTGTCAGTGAAGGCCTTGCGATGGATGCTTGTAAGATCAAGTTTTGATCTAGTAGTACAACTCTTATGTTTTGATGATTACAAGTTAACTTTTGAGTATGAACAATTATGGTACTCTAACGTGTTTTTCTGAGTGTGCTGTCTACAGGCTCTGACCTCAATTCCATCTCACACAAATCAGAAGCACTGTGCATATAGAGTGACCCAAGCAACGCTTTCGCAACATCTATGTTCAGTATGAACAGTAGAATTGCTTCAGAAGATCTGAAGTTATACAAGCTCTGATAAGGACTCAGTCACTAGAAGTTCTGAAGATCCAGAAAGTCTGATAACCAAGAAACACTGAAGGATCAGATGTTCTGATGGTGTAGAAGACTCTGAAGATCCAGAAGCTGATTAGTGAAATTCTGATGTCCAGAAGCAAGATACTCTGAAGACCATGTACTTCCCTCTGAGTTCAGAATCAGAAGATACAATGGTCAGAGGATCTGGGTTTTCCCTCTGACTCTGATCAACCGGCTTCACAAGTTCCAACATGAAGCTTTCTCCTGATCAGAAGTCTCCTAGGTTTAAAGGTCAAGTCGCTATCCAAGTACAAAAGCAACTGTACCTTCCTGACGACCTACCTAACAGTCTCAGACACAGCAGAAGCTGGATTTTCCAGAACTGCCCTCCAACGGTAGCATTTCCCATGCAACGCTCAACCCTAATCCTTGGAGTATATAAAGAGGTTGAAGACTGAAGGAAGCGGCTAGAAGCATTCATATACGCGCAAGACAAATTCAAATTCTTCTAAGCTTTCTTTCATCTGAAATTCATTGTGTTTACTATTAGCTTTTTAGAAGCAAATCTCTTGTAAACAATTCTTTGATAAACAGTTTGTTTAGTTCCTTTAGGAGATCAAGGTTGATCGGATCCTAGAGAAGACTAAGAGAGTGAAACTTAGTGTGAGCTAAGTCAGTGTAATTGTTAGTCACTTGTAGGTTTCAAGTGCAGTTGTAACTCTTACCTGATTAGTGGATTGCCTTCATTCTAAGAAGGAAGAAATCACCTTAACGGGTGGACTGGAGTAGCTTGAGTGATTTATCAAGTGAACCAGGATAAAATCCTTGTGTACTTTTCTATCTCTTATCTTTAGCACTTAAGTTCTCGAAAGATTTGTCAAAATCTTTAAGGTGGAAGCTTTATCTTGAAAACGTTATTCAAACCCCCCCTTTCTACCGTTTTTCATACCTTCAATGCTCGCGTCAACGGTGCCCGTAGGGTCCTAAATCGATGCAATCGTGAGAGAAAGTGAGGCAAAAAAATGTACGGTTAAAGAAGCTGGACAAAAGCGAGGAAATACCTTGAGGGTAACTTTGGCATCTCCGAAACCATTGGGAATGCATGATTTAATAACAGCAACAACACTCTCTACTCTCTCAACATTCGTTGTGATATTGCCCAGCGGAGTGGCAGATTCCACCAATTGCAGGGCTGAAAGCCAAGCATTTGAATTGAAATCAGGATCAGTTTCTGTTGATCTGTCTTCGAGCGCACGCCTCACAATTTCTTGGGTCGGAATGAGTAGTGTGTTAGTGTTGGATCTACGGGAATACATGGCAGCCTGGACGGCGCCAGCTGGGCCAGGAATGAGAGGACGAGAGCTGCTAGAAGTGTTGCCTTGACGTTTGCAACGGCGGACGAATGCATTCAGGTCCTGTTCCATGGTATGTTTTTTTTATCTTCGTTGCAAGACAGGAAGAAAAGGATGAAGAAGAAGAATAGAGAAACCAGAGAGATTTATAGCAGAATGGTTAAAAGATTTATGGTGTTTGGTGGATAGTACAAGTGTGGTTGGGGTTGGTTGGTGGTAGAGAGTAATGTCAGGTTTCAAGTTCGTCATTTAGTGGATGAAAATGACAAGACTCTGATGACGGAGTGGTTGGAAATGACATGACTCTGATGATGGAGTGCTTGGAAATGACAGGACTCTGATGAAAATGTCGGGTTGTCTATGTTAATTATCCCTGATGCTGTTTCAATCAACTGATGTTTAATATAAAATGTCCATCAAAATAATAAGGCCCATCAATATAACAATGACCATCAAATTACTATTATTAAAAGCAGCAAATGAACAACATAAGGGCAAGGCCCATCAGATTAATATTACAGAGCGTTTACAAATGAATATTACACAAAGTGTGGTGTCAGTCTAAGGTGATGTCTACATAACTTTGGTGACTAAGAGGAACACCAAAAGTAACAAGTCAAGCTTCGAATTCTGATGTGAACCTGCGTAAACGTGTATCATATGGGACGCACCAGCTTACTGATGTAGGATCAACATACCGTTCCCACTGGAGAGCAATTGGCGGCATAGAATGTCCAGGAGTTAGATGGAGCTACATTATAGAGAATAACAATAAAATTAGATAACTTGCAAATACAACAAATTAATTCACAAATTGGATATTAGTGTACTCAATAAAAAAATACCTGTACAAAGTGATTTATCACATGACCAACAACTATAACACGATGTACATCCGGTGGACCTTCTCCTCTTAGTGGAAGGTATGACCAACAACCCTTAGAGGAGATGGATATGAACACCACTTGGAACCTGGTTGCTACAAGGTATCCCATCTCTGGCAGTTGCATCCATTTATCCTCGGTAGCCGGATGACCAGGAGGAAGAGTGAGTCGGGAATGTAAGGCATTAACCACATGTCTGGACCACATTTCATCATACAACCCTCTGTGTCGTTCAAGTTCGTCTATCAACGCTGCCCTAACCCATGACCAACCTTCCTCACCTGATGGTAGTCCCAGTAATGCAGCAATGGCTCTATAGCCACAGTTACCATCATCCTCAACGTTTTGAACTGTGTGTATATATGGGTGGAAAAAGGATGGAAAATTACCCATGAAATAGCTTGTATCAGACTTCTTCACACGCTTCTGTAAGATCAAGTTTTGATCTAGTAGTACAACTCTATGTTTTGATGATTACAAGTTAACCTTTTGATATGAACAATTGTGGTACTCTAACGTGTTTTTCTGAGTGTGCTATTTACAGGCTCTGACCTCAACTCAATCTCACACAAATCAGAAGCACTGTGTATAAAGAGCAACCCAAGCAACGCTTTCGCATTCACCATGTTCAGTATGAACAGTGGAAAAGCTTCAGAAGTTCTGAAGTTATACAAACTCTGATGTGGACTCAGTCACTAGAAGCTCTGAAGATCTAGAAAGTCTGATAACCAAGAAACACTGAAGGCTCAGATATTCTGATGGTGTAGAAGACTCTGAAGATCCAGAAGTTGATTAGTGAAATTCTGTTGTCCAGAAGCAAGATACTCTGAAGACCATGTACTTCCCTCTGAGTTCAGAATCAGAAGATACAATGGTCAGAGGATCTGGGTTTTCCCTCTGACTCTGATCAACCGGCTTCACAAGTTCCAACATGAAGCTTTCTCCTGATCAGAAGTCTCCTAGGTATAAAGGTCAAGTCGCTATCCAAGTACAAAAGCAACTGTACCTTCCTGACGACCTACCTAACAGTCTCAGACACAGCAGAAGCTGGATTTTCCAGAACTGCCCTCCAACGGTAGCATTTCCCATGCAACGCTCAACCCTAATCCTTGGAGTATATAAAGAGGATGAAGACTGAAAGAAACGGCTAGAAGCATTCACATACGCGCAAGACAAACTTAAATTCTTCTAAGCTTTCTTTCATCTGAAATTCATTGAGTTTACTATTAGCTTTTTAGAAGCAAATCTCTTGTAAACAATTCTTTGATAAACAGTTTGTTTAGTTCCTTTAGGAGATCAAGGTTGATCGGATCCTAGAGAAGACTAAGAGAGTGAATCTTAGTGTGAGCTAAGTCAGTGTAATTGTTAGTCACTTGTAGGTTTCAAGTGCAGTTGTAACTCTTACCTGATTAGTGGATTGCCTTCATTCTAAGAAGGAAGAAATCACCTTAACGGGTGGACTGGAGTAGCTTGAGTGATTTATCAAGTGAACCAGGATAAAATCCTTGTGTGCTTCTCTATCTCTTATCTTTAGCACTTAAGTTCTCGAAAGATTTGTCGAAATCTTTAAGGTGGAAGTTTTATACTGAAAACGTTATTCAAACCCCCCCTTTCTACCGTTTTTCATACCTTCAATTGGTATCAGAGCGCAAGTTCTGATTACCACACCTAACAGTGTTCAGTGATCCGGGCCGGTGTGAAAAAAAATGGCTGCCACCACCAGTGAAACTCAAAGAGATGGTTACAATGCAAAGAGATGGTTACAATGTTCGACGGTCAAAGGTTCGAATATTGGAAAGATAGACTGGAAAGTTTCTTTCTGGGTTTCGATGCAGATCTCTGGGATATTATTGTGGATGGCTACGAGCGTCCAGTTGATGCAGATGGCAAGAAGATCCCAAGGTCAGAGATGACTGCAGATCAAAAGAAGCTGTACTCACAACATCACAAAGCAAGAGCAATTCTTCTAAGTGCTATTTCCTATGAAGAGTACCAGAAGATTACAGATCGTGAGTTTGCGAAAGGCATTTTCGAATCTCTGAAGATGTCTCATGAAGGAAACAAGAAAGTCAAAGAATCAAAGGCATTGTCCTTGATCCAAAAGTATGAATCCTTCATCATGGAGCCAAATGAGTCCATTGAAGAAATGTTCTCCAGATTTCAGTTGCTTGTAGCTGGCATACGACCTCTCAACAAGAGCTACACAACAAAAGATCATGTCATAAGGGTCATCAGGTGTCTTCCTGAAAGTTGGATGCCTTTAGTGACTTCAATAGAGCTCACGAGAGACGTTGAGAATATGAGTTTAGAAGAACTCATCAGCATTTTGAAATGCCATGAGCTGAAGCGCTCAGAGATGCAAGATCTGAGGAAAAAGTCCATAGCCTTGAAATCTAAATCTGAAAAGGCTAAGGTTGAGAAGTCAAAAGCTCTTCAAGCAGAAGAAGAGGAATCTGAAGAAGCATCAAAAGATTCTGATGAAGATGAGCTGACTCTGATCTCCAAGAGACTCAATCGCATCTGGAAGCACAGGCAGAGCAAATACAAAGGCTCTGGAAAGGCAAAAGGAAAGTCTGAATCCTCAGGTCAGAAGAAGTCCTCACTTAAGGAAGTCACATGCTTTGAGTGCAAAGAATCAGGGCACTACAAAAGTGACTGTCCAAGATTGAAGAAGGACAAGAAGCCAAAGAAGCACTTCAAGACAAAGAAGAGTCTGATGGTGACATTTGATGAATCAGAGTCAGAGGATGTTGACTCTGATGGTGAAGTCCAAGGACTCATGGCTATTGTCAAAGACAAGGAAGCAGAGTCAAAGAGAGTTGATGACTCTGACTCAGAATCAGAAGGAAATCCTAACTCAGACGATGAAAATGAGGTATTCGCTTCTTTCTCTACCTCTGAACTGAAACATGCATTGTCTGATATTATGGATAAGTATAACTCCTTATTGTCTAAGCATAAGAAGCTGAAAAAGAACTTATCTGCTGTTTCCAAGACTTCTTCTGAACATGAGAAAATTATTTCTGATTTGAAAAATGATAATCATGCCTTGATCAATTCTAACTCTGTGCTTAAGAACCAGATTGCTAAGTTAGAAGAAATTGTTGCCTATGATGCCTCTGATTGTAGAAATGAATCTAAGTATGAAAAGTCTTTTCAAAGATTCCTAGCTAAAAGCGTGGATAGAAGCTTAATGGCTTCAATGATCTATGGCGTAAGCAGAAATGGAATGCATGGCATTGGCTATTCTAAACCAATTAGAAATGAGCCCTCTGTGTCTAAAGCTAAATCCTTGTATGAATGCTTTGTTCCCTCTGGTACCATATTGCCTGATCCTGTACCTGCTAAAGTTGCTAAACACCCTCTTAAAAAGGGATCTTTCTCTATGACTAAATATCATGAAAATATTCCTTTAAAATATCATGTTGAGACACCCAAGTTGATCAGAACCTCTGGGGTAACTAACAAGAGAGGACCCAAAAAGTGGGTACCTAAGGACAAGATTATCTATGTTGCAGATATCCTTGATAGCTCCACTGAAACACCAATCATGGTATCTGGACAGTGGATGCTCGCGTCACATGACGGGAGAAAGGCGTATGTTCCGAGAGCTGAAACTTAAGCCTGGAGGCGAAGTTGGCTTTGGAGGAAATGAAAAGGGTAAAATTGTTGGTACTGGTACTATTTGTGTAGATAGTAGTCCATGCATTGATAATGTGTTATTGGTAGACGGCTTAACACATAACTTATTGTCTATAAGTCAATTAGCTGACAAGGGTTATGATGTTATATTCAATCAAAAGTCCTGCCGGGCTGTAAGTCAAATCGATGGCTCTGTTCTGTTTAACAGCAAGAGGAAGAACAACATTTATAAGATCAGATTATCTGAGTTGGAGGCTCAGAATGTGAAGTGCCTTCTGTCTGTTAATGAAGAGCAGTGGGTATGGCATAGACGGTTAGGGCATGCCAGTATGAGAAAGATTTCTCAGCTGAGCAAGCTAAACCTTGACAGGGGCTTACCCAATCTGAAGTTCGCTTCAGACGCTCTTTGTGAAGCATGTCAGAAAGGCAAATTCACAAAAGTCCCTTTTAAGGCAAAGAATGTTGTCTCAACCTCAAGGCCGTTAGAACTTCTGCATATCGACCTTTTTGGACCAGTGAAAACTGAGTCTATAGGTGGCAAGAGATATGGGATGGTTATCGTTGATGACTATAGCCGCTGGACATGGGTAAAATTTCTAACCCGCAAGGATGAGTCTCATGCTGTGTTCTCTACCTTCATTGCTCAAGTGCAAAACGAGAAGGCTTGTAGGATTGTGCGTGTCAGAAGTGACCATGGTGGAGAGTTTGAGAATGACAAATTTGAGAGTCTGTTTGATTCCTATGGAATTGCACATGATTTCTCTTGTCCCAGAACTCCTCAACAAAATGGTGTTGTTGAGAGGAAGAACATAACTCTTCAGGAGATGGCTAGAACCATGCTCCAAGAAACTGGCATGGCTAAGCACTTTTGGGCAGAGGCAGTAAATACAGCATGTTACATTCATAACAGAATCTCTGTGAGACCAATTCTGAATAAGACTCCTTATGAATTGTGGAAGAACATAAAACCCAACATTTCTTATTTTCATCCTTTTGGCTGTGTTTGTTATGTTCTCAATACTAAGGATAGATTGCATAAATTTGATGCTAAGTCTTCTAAGTGTCTATTACTCGGTTACTCAGAGAGATCTAAAGGTTTTAGATTTTATAATACTGATGCTAAGACTATTGAAGAATCTATTCATGTTAGATTTGACGATAAGCTTGACTCTGACCAGTCAAAGCTAGTTGAAAAGTTTGCAGATTTAAGCATTAATGTTTCTGACAAAGGTAAAGCTCCAGAGGAAGTTGAGCCAGAGGAAGATGAACCAGAGGAAGAAGCTGGTCCCTCTAACTCACAAACTCTGAAGAAGAGCAGAATCACTGCAGCTCACCCTAAGGAATTGATTTTGGGCAACAAAGACGAACCAGTCAGAACCAGATCTGCCTTCAGACCCTCTGAAGAGACCTTGCTCAGTCTGAAAGGATTGGTGTCCTTAATTGAACCCAAGTCCATAGATGAAGCTCTTCAGGACAAGGATTGGATTCTGGCCATGGAAGAAGAATTGAATCAATTCTCCAAGAACGATGTTTGGAGCTTAGTGAAGAAGCCTGAGAGTGTCCATGTTATTGGAACGAAATGGGTATTCAGAAACAAGCTGAATGAGAAAGGAGATGTAGTCAGAAACAAGGCAAGGCTAGTTGCACAAGGCTACAGCCAGCAGGAAGGAATAGACTACACTGAAACATATGCTCCAGTAGCAAGACTGGAGGCAATCAGACTGTTGATCTCTTTTTCAGTGAATCACAACATAGTTCTACATCAGATGGACGTGAAGAGTGCCTTCCTAAATGGTTATATTTCAGAGGAAGTCTATGTTCATCAACCCCCAGGTTTTGAAGATGAGAAGAAACCAGACCATGTGTTCAAATTGAAGAAATCACTCTACGGTCTGAAGCAAGCTCCCAGAGCATGGTATGAGAGACTTAGCTCATTCCTTCTGGAGAATGAGTTTGTAAGGGGTAAAGTAGATACAACTCTTTTTTGCAAGACTTATAAAGATGATATCTTAATTGTGCAAATTTATGTTGATGATATTATATTTGGTTCTGCTAATCAATCTCTATGCAAAGAATTTTCTGAGATGATGCAGGCTGAATTTGAGATGAGTATGATGGGAGAATTAAAGTACTTTCTGGGAATACAAGTTGATCAAACACCAGAAGGAACATATATCCATCAGAGCAAGTACACTAAAGAACTTCTGAAGAAGTTCAACATGCTGGAATCTACAGTGGCCAAGACTCCAATGCATCCTACATGCATTCTGGAGAAAGAAGATAAAAGTGGTAAAGTATGTCAGAAGCTCTATCGTGGCATGATAGGTTCACTTCTATACTTAACTGCATCTAGGCCAGACATACTATTTAGTGTTCATTTATGTGCTCGTTTCCAATCAGATCCAAGGGAAACCCACTTAACTGCTGTTAAGAGGATCCTAAGGTATTTGAAAGGCACCACTAGCCTTGGCTTGATGTATAAGAAAACATCAGAGTATAAGCTTTCAGGTTACTGTGATGCTGATTATGCTGGAGATAGAACAGAGAGAAAAAGTACTTCTGGAAATTGTCAATTTCTGGGAAGCAATCTAGTCTCATGGGCAAGCAAGAGGCAATCAACCATTGCACTATCAACTGCAGAGGCAGAATATATCTCAGCAGCAATATGCAGCACTCAGATGCTCTGGATGAAACATCAGCTGGAGGATTATCAGATCCTTGAGAGCAATATCCCAATCTATTGTGATAACACTGCTGCAATCTCATTGAGTAAGAATCCTATCTTGCATTCAAGGGCAAAGCACATTGAGGTAAAGTATCACTTTATTAGAGATTATGTACAGAAGGGCGTACTTCTTCTGAAGTTTGTTGATACTGACCATCAATGGGCAGATATCTTTACAAAGCCCTTAGCAGAGGATAAATTTAATTTTATTCTGAAAAATCTAAACATGGACTTTTGTCCAGAGTAAAGATGGATCAGAACCTCTGACTATGATACTTCTTGATCAGAAGATGTCTAGTCCAGAAGGTAACTCAATCAGAGTGTGTGTACCCACTGGTACTGACTCTGAAGCTGAGACAGCAACACGTGTGTCAGTATTTCTGATGCATAGTTCCTTGTGCCCTTGTGACAGTCTGTTATTATTGCGTGTAGATGTGCTTCTCTCCTGTGTGTGATTTGTGTATTTACTGTTACTATCTATCTTTAATTTTCAACCGTTGATCTTAAAGTGCTTTTTGAATCAACAACGGTTATTTGTCAAAACCCACTATACACACACGATCTCTTTCACTTCCGGTTTTTACTCTCTCTCTCTGCTTTTTCGAAACCGCTTATCCTCGTTTTCTCTCTCGATCTCTCTTCATCTTTCAACCTTCATCTTCTACCTCAAACCTTCAATCGCTTCAAAAATGGTGAATCAAACCAGAAGAGCTACTGCAGATGCAACCCAGTTCCCTCACATGGTAGTTGGTCTAGCAACGGGTCAAAGGGGCCCTGAGAATCCGACACCAGATCAAGGTCAAGCTCAAGAGCAGATTATTCCAATTGCAGAACGGGGCTGTGTCGTTCACTGCGTATATGTTCCTGAGGAACTTCAAGTCCTGGCGGAATGGAGATTCGACCTCGACAACCTGGCTACAAATGGGTATGATCTTCGTCCTGAAGTCCAAGTTCAAGGTTGGGGAAATTACTTCAACAGACTTCGAGGACCGGTGTATGATAAACTGATCAAGGAATTCTGGAAGCACGCCGACTGCGATGATACTCAGGTGGTATCTCACATTCTTGGAAGAAAGATCATCATCACAGAGAAGTCCTTCGTGAACTTGCTGGGTGCAGACACTGCTTTTGGGTATCGTTTCCAACTCACGGAATCGAAGCTGAAACCCAGCACCAAGGATACAATCAACCAGGCCCTGTACACCAATTACAAACCGGGCAAGACGAATTACAAGGTGATGGACCTTCATCCCAAGCTCAGGATCTGGCACAAAATTTTGCTCCACTGCATAAACCAGAGACCAAAGGGCAGTTCCCCAGACTACATCAACTTCAACCAGAAGGTGATGTTGTTCTTCATCCAAGACCAGAAGAAGATCTGCCTACCCTACTTCCTGTTCTCCTACTTGAAGGAATGTATCCGGAAGTCTCGTACCACTGCCTCCATCAAGTCAGCGATCAAGTATATTCCCTTCGGGAGACTTTTGTCTGATCTCTTCATTGAGAGTGGCCTCATTCAAGATCTGATAAATGCTGGATGCACAGAGGATCTGACCACCATTGTCAGTGATGTCTTCACGGCAAACTCTCTAAAAAAGATGGGCCTAATCAAGAAGAAGATTGCTCCTGCCCATGAAGACACATCTTCTGAGATCAAAAGTAGAAGGATGCCTCTGAATGACTACCCTCTGTGGACTCAGGCAGACAATCCTGACGCCATTAGGTGCTATGTTGAAGACCTAAGGGCTCAAGGATTCGAAATTGATCTCGATGACTTCTTCAGCAGACTGCCGCCAGCTCCAGAGTTTCCTTCTCCTCCCAAGAAGAAAGTTCAGAGGAAGATGATCCTAGAAGAATCTTCTGAGGAATCAGATGTCCCTCTGATCAAAAAGAAGAAGGCTGGTCAATCCAAGAGGAAGCAAGATGAAACCAGCAAGCCTGATGATGGTGATGATGGTGATAATGAGGATGGTCCTCCTAAGAAGAAGAAGAAGCAGGTCAGAATCGTGGTGAAGCCTACTCGGGTGGAACCAGCTGCTGAAGTGGTCAGAAGGACTGAAACTCCTGCCAGAGTGACAAGATCATCAGCACATTCAAGTAAGTCTGCAATTGCTTCTGATGATGATTTGAATTTATTTGATGCACTCCCCATATCTGCCATGCTCAAACACTCTTCAAATCCCCTCACTCTTATTCCTGAATCCCAACCAGCTGCACAAACCACCTCTCCACCACATTCCCCAAGGTCTTCGTTCTTTCAACCTTCCCCTACTGAAGCACCTCTCTGGAATTTGCTCCAGAACCAACCCTCTAGGTCAGAAGAACCAACCTCTCCCATCACCATTCCATATAACCCATTAACTTCTGAACCCATCATTCATGAACAACCAGAGCCTACCCAAACGGAACCTGGACCCAGAACCTCTGATCACTCTGTCCCAAGAGCATCAGAACGACTGGCTCTCAGACCCACGGATACAGACTCTTCCACAGCCTTTACACCTGTATCCTTCCCAACCAATGTTGCTGACTCTTCTCCCTCCAATAACTCTGAATCCATTAGAAAATTCATGGAGGTCAGAAAAGAAAAGGTGTCTACCTTAGAAGAGTATTATCTCACTTGTCCAAGCCCTAGGAGATATCCTGGCCCTAGACCTGAACGTCTAGTTGACCCAGATGAACCTATCTTGGCCAATCCTTTACAAGAGGCAGACCCTTTGGCTCAACAAGCTCACCCTGCCCCTGACCAACAAGAGCTTATTCAACCAGAACCTGAACCAGAACAATCTGTGTCTAACCAATCCTCGGTTAGATCACCCCATCCTCTGGTTGAGACTTCAGAACCTCACCTTGGAACCTCTGAACCCAATGCTCAAATGTTTAACATTGGCTCTCCACAAGGTGCCTCTGAAGCTCACAGCAGCAATCACCCAGCCTCTCCTGAAACCAACCTCTCCATAATTCCTTATACTCACCTCCGACCCACATCTCTCTCTGAGTGCATCAATATTTTCTATCATGAAGCCTCTTTGATGCTACGCAATGTGCACGGTCAGACTGACCTAAGTAAGAATGTTGAACGTGTGGCTGATGAGTGGAACAATCTGGGCACTTGGCTAGTGGCTCAAGTTCCAATTATGATGCAGCTCCTGCATGCAGAGGGAAGTCAGAGGATTGAGGCTGCAAAGCAAAGGTTTGCTAGAAGGGTGGCTCTTCATGAACAAGAACAGAGACATAAGCTTCTTGAAGCTATTGAAGAAGCCAAGAGAAAGAAAGCTCAAGCAGAAGAAGCTGCACGTCAAGCAGCAGCTCAAGCTGAACAAGCCAGATTAGAGGCAGAACGACTTGAAGCTGAGGCTGAAGCTCTTAGATGCCAAGCACTTGCACCAGTAGTGTTTACTCCTGCTGCTTCTGCTTCCATTCCAGATCCTCAAGCTGCTCAGAATGTTCCTTCCGGTTCTACTCAGTCAAGCTCATCCAGACTCGACATCATGGAACAGCGTCTTGACACTCATGAATCCATGCTAATTGAAATGAAGCACATGATGATGGAACTTCTGCGTCGCACTGATAAACCCTAGTTTTAGGATCTCTTCGTTTTTCTTTTTCTTTAACGTTGTTTTATTTTTGTTAAACTCTGTTTCTTTTTATTTAATTATTCTAATTTGTTCATTTGTGCTTATCTATGCATTACTATATATATTTGTGTCACAAATGTTTGCAAAAAACTTTTTATTCATAATATCTTTATGTTTACATCATACATTCTTTCCCTAAAGTCTAGAATGGAGGATCCCTCCTCATTCTTCTGCACTCCTGGCGCTGCTCTGACCTATCCTTCTCCAGACGCTCCAGTGCATGCTGGATGTTGTTGAGCTCATCCCTCTCCAGAATCTCTTCTGCAGTCTTGAGCTTCTCTTCCAAACTCTCTTTTTCTTCCAGCAGCTTGAGTTCAAGCCGGCTGAGTTCTTGCACCTCCTCCACGAAGGCAAGAAATTCCCTCAGGTCTCTTTTCAACTCTGGACGCAGGTCCTCCTCCAGCAGTGTCCGTGTCAGCTCCGAGATGGTCGTTGTACCCTCTGGATGCCTGATGTTCAGGAACAAGTCCTCCTCGAAGGCCTTCTTCCTCAGCTCTTCTAGTGCTACGATGTATGGTGCCATTTTTTCTTTACTGAAAATTGTTCGAGGTGTGAAGCTTACCTTTTTCTCCAACGCTTTATATAGGCTTCACTTTCTCTCTGACAGTTAATGCTCCTACAGTTTCTCGAGGTTAAGTTCTTGGTAACTGACCCCTCTCTTTACTCCCTTGACCGGTGGTAAACGTTCTTCTCTTGCATTAACTCTTCTATTCATTTCGCCTAACTCTGATTCTTGCATCGTTTTCGTTTTCTTTAAACTTAGACCTTCTCTAAGGGGGAGTACCTTGTACTTCAAGCTAAGTTTTTCACACCCCAAGCTTTTTGCTTATGACAAAAAGGGGGAGTAAACCCAGTTTTTGATGTGTAAGATGTGTTAGTGTGATTTATTTTTTCTTTTGGAGAATTTAAGAGTTCCACCTTCATGACCATAGATGTGTCACTGGGCAAATACAAGGAATACATTTCACTTCTTCTGAAGTGATTCTAAGTTGACTCTGATACCCAAGACTCTGATACCTTGTCCGTGACTCTGATCACTTATGCGCTCTGATTACTCGATTTTCATCTATGTCATAAGTTTTTCACTCTGAACTCTTATATCATTTAGCTCAGAATCTAGACTTTACTAACGTTTTCATCAAGTATTAGATTCAGGGGGAGCTAAGCTCAGAATCAAGCAGTGACTTGAATTCAGAATGAGCAAGATAAACTATTCACATCAGGATAAGTCTTATTCTATATCTCTAAACTCTGAGTGAATTCAGTTTAATGTTTAAGAATTGTTCATCAAAAATCTTAGTTTTGTCATCATCAAAAAGGGGGAGATTGTAAGATCAAGTTTTGATCTAGTAGTACAACTCTATGTTTTGATGATTACAAGTTAACCTTTTGATATGAACAATTGTGGTACTCTAACGTGTTTTTCTGAATGTGCTATTTACAGGCTCTGACCTCAACTCAATCTCACACAAATCAGAAGCACTGTGTATAAAGAGCAACCCAAGCAACGCTTTCGCATTCACCATGTTCAGTATGAACAGTGGAAAAGCTTCAAAAGTTCTGAAGTTATACAAACTCTGATGTGGACTCAGTCACTAGAAGCTCTGAAGATCCAGAAAGTCTGATAACCAAGAAACACTGAAGGCTCAGATATTCTGATGGTGTAGAAGACTCTGAAGATCCAGAAGCTGATTAGTGAAATTCTGTTGTCCAGAAGCAAGATACTCTGAAGACCATGTTCTTCCTCTCTGAGTTCAGAATCAGAAGAAACAATGGTCAGAGGATCTGGGCTTTCCCTCTGACTCTGATCAACCGGCTTCACAAGTTCCAAAATGAAGCATCCCCTGATCAGAAGTCTCCTAGGTATAAAGGTCAAGTCGCTATCCAAGTACAAAAGCAACTGTACCTTCCTGACGACCTACCTAACAGTCTCAGACACAGCAGAAGCTGGATTTTCCAGAACTGCCCTCCAACGGTAGCATTTCCCATGCAACGCTCAACCCTAATCCTTGGAGTATATAAAGAGGCTGAAGACTGAAAGAAACGGCTAGAAGCATTCACATACGCGCAAGACAAACTTAAATTCTTCTAAGCTTTCTTTCATCTGAAATTCATTGAGTTTACTATTAGCTTTTTAGAAGCAAATCTCTTGTAAACAATTCTTTGATAAACAGTTTGTTTAGTTCCTTTAGGAGATCAAGGTTGATCGGATCCTAGAGAAGACTAAGAGAGTGAATCTTAGTGTGAGCTAAGTCAGTGTAATTGTTAGTCACTTGTAGGTTTCAAGTGCAGTTGTAACTCTTACCTGATTAGTGGATTGCCTTCATTCTAAGAAGGAAGAAATCACCTTAACGGGTGGACTGGAGTAGCTTGAGTGATTTATCAAGTGAACCAGGATAAAATCCTTGTGTGCTTCTCTATCTCTTATCTTTAGCACTTAAGTTCTCGAAAGATTTGTCGAAATCTTTAAGGTGGAAGTTTTATACTGAAAACGTTATTCAAACCCCCCCTTTCTACCGTTTTTCATACCTTCAGCTTCTTCTTCTTTGGTGGTTGTGAAGCCTTCTTTGCCTCTTTGATCTCCCTATCAACATGTTCAAAACCTGAAGGATCACGAGTCAAGGATCATATTGCTTTAACCTTGGGTGGTTTTCTTTCATTCGCCTTAAGAGTGCGCTTGGACCTTATCTGAACCTCAGGAGTACAAAGTGAACTGCTTTCAGGACAATAGATCGCTTGAAGCTTCCTCCTTACCATACTCTGCCCTCCAGTATCCAAAGAACTGAAATAATGTGTCAATGCCTCAACTTCTGGTTGCATATCTCCATGGTTCATGCCGCAAATATAGTTGCTGATAGTATCTGCAACAGGTTCAGGTACATGCTCCCAACTCAGTCTCTTCCAGAATGGATGAATTGCCTCATATGGAATTCTTTCATAACCTGCAAGTTCACAAAAGTGTCACTTTCAATAACAAATAGAATTAATTGATTAGAGAGTAGGACTTCATTCTTATATGTTCAGCATCAAGGAGCTGCAGGAATTTGTTTGACACAAATCCTCTAATATTTGTGTAAAATGGGCACATGAAAATGTGATCAATTCTGTGAATACTGCGCTCAAGCGATGCTAATATTTCAGTATGTCGATTACATGTCAAACTATGCGACGCATCCCAGGAAGTGGTCAGGTCACCCTTGCAATCTCGCAGCATCTTCTTCAAACTGGCATGTGCACCCTCAGCCCTGCAAACAACAAATAGATATCTTATTAACTCTCCACTGTAAACAATCTATCAAATGAAAAACATATAACAAGGCATAAATTAAGCTCATATAATTTTTGTACCTGTTACTTGTTGTTGTTCCAAAGTGCATCACATGATTTGTCCATGCCTTGGCAAATTTCTCCTTGTGGACCAACCATGTAGTAGAACAATAGGAAGTAAAGTTGTTGTATTTGTCCTTGCACATATTAAACAATTGCATCCATTTAACTTCAAATTCTTCAACTGTTGCAGCATCCACCACCTCTCCCCACTTCCCCATAACCAATTCAGCAAAATCATCTATACCAACATAGAGTTTGCACTTTGCCAAAACAAACTTGTTGATGTGCCACAAGCATAATAAATGGGTAGTGTTGGGAAGGCTTTGCTTAGCATCACTCAATGAGGCAAGATCCCTGTCAGTAAAAATCACCTTAGGCAACATGGCTTGATCAGCTAATAGGGACTTCATACACTCCAGTGCCCAAACGTAGTCATATGTGCCCTCATTAACAATGTAGCAAAAGGCTATGGAGTATGTCTTATCTGTGGAAGTCAGTCCAACAATCTCAAGCAAGAGAATTTTATATTTGTTTGTCTTGTATGTGCAATCCATAATCACTACATACGGAAATGTGTTGAACAGTTTAATAGCATTTGAATGAGCCCAAAATACATCTCTAATGACTACCGATCCAGGCTCATGTCTTTCAAAGTGGACGTACTTGTCACCGTCCAACTTCTTCAACAAGTGTTGCATTTCTGTCAATGACCCGCGGAGGGATTTTCTTAACCTCTTGCAAGCACTATAAATCTGAGATATGGTAGTCAAGTTTAAAGGATTGTTTTCCTTCAAAGTCAACAGCATCTTTCTCGGTGGAACCCAACTCTTTGTCATTTTTTCCACTTGCTCCTTCTCTTCGGAATTTAGACCACCAACAAAATTGTGGCCAAGTAGTGACCTAGCTGGTTCATGGTTGTGTGTACCTTCCATCACCTTTAGCCGCCAATCTCTATATATGCCATTTTTCATAGGTCGTCTTTTTAGTCTAAAAGGACAATCTGTCTTTTGTGTTCCCGTTCCTTGAACAAAGTCAGGGTCTCTGTAGGTAACATACTTACCATGCTTCTCGCACCCCAACATGACATAAGCTTTTCTGCTTCCATTCCCACCGCTATCTGACTTTGTGATCAACGCAACATATCCATTTTCAATCGCAATTCCATGAACCCAATTGATAAGATCATCACGGGTAGGGAAAATATGTTCAATGATGCATACCCAACACACAAGGCATAAACAAGGGTGATCAAGACATAATAAGAATTGATATATTACACTTTCAAAACAATGCAAAAATCTGTTCAAATAATACCTGATCAGTTGTAAATAAATGCGAGACATCTATACTTATACACGGGGGTACAAATGCTGGTGGTGGCACCTCTGTAGTGGCCTCTTCAGGTTGACCATTGTGCAATCCAACTTCAATCAATTGTGATTCATGAAAGAAAAATGATTCTGTCATCCTTGGAAGAGAATACGGAACTTTATTATTCATATTGAATACGGAACTTTATAATCCGTATTTAATACGGAATATAAATGTCCGTATTAACTACGGAAATTTATATTCCGTATTTTATCACGTCTCAGAATTCAGAAAATCATCATTCTAACTACTTAAACTACTTAATCTAACTACTTAATATAACCACTTCATCTACTTAAACTAACAACATACAACAAACAACCAACAACACTTACCTCAAATGCTATCTTGTTGCATCCAATGGTGGAGAGCTTGCCAATGAAGGAGTTGGTGGTGGTGGTAGGAAGAATGAAAGTGAGGATGAAAGTGAGGTAGGAGAGGGTGAGAGAGAGGGTGGTCTAGAGGCATTGAGGGGGTTAAGGGGGCTGGTGAGGGGTTGGTGACGGAGGAGTAATGGTGGAGGGGTTGGTGGAGGGAGGAGTAATGGTGGAAAAGGTGATGACTTTCAGAGATAGAATACGGAAGTTTAACTTCCGTATTCTATTTTAGTGAATACGGAATTTTAATTTCCATAGGGCATTTATGGGTTAAAAAAAACAGGTGGGGCGCGGAGCCCCATATGGAGGGCCCAAAACTCAATTCCCCAGAAATTGTGTAGACAAGTAAAGGGTTGGAAGGAGCAGTCCTTATCGCGGGTTGGTCGTGAGGTGCTTATAAAATCAGTAGCTTAGGCAATTCCATCATATGTCATGTCTTGTTTCATTGTACCCGATGGAATTTGCAAAGAGATTGATGGGATGATAAGCCGCTTTTACTGGAGTGGGGACGCGTCCAAGCGTGGTTTGCATTGGATGAGGTGGGACAATATTTGTCGGTCAAAGATGGAGGGGGGCTTAGGATTCAAAGATTTTAAAGCTTTTAATACTGCTCTTGTGGGTAAAAATTGGTGGTGCATTCATCATAATCCTAATCTACTTATGTCTCAAGTGTACAAGGCAGTTTACTTTCCTAACTCATCAGTGTGGGAAGCAAAAAGGGGGGGGGGGAGGGACCAAGCATAGCTTGGTCTAGCTTGAACAAATCCCGTAGCCTGTTGGAAGGTGAAACAGTGCGGAGGATAGGGTGTGGTGCCAACATACCCATTGGGGATGAGCGGTGGCTCCTTTCTGGGTGTCCATTGATCTACAAAGAGGATGTGGCTCAAGAGCTTGGTGTCACGCGGGTATTTGATTTGCTCCATCCGGGCCAGCAATGTTGGAACCATGAGCTGGTTGATTTTATGTTCTGGCCAGTAACTGCTGCTGGGATTTTGAAAATACCCCTCCAGGTAACCCCAAGAGAGGATGTGTTCTACTGGCCTCATATCGTTAATGGAGAATATAGCACGAAATCAGGTTATGTAGTGGCGAGGAGCAAGAGTGCAACAGGTCTGGCTTCATCATCTTCCGCTCACGAGGTGCCAACCTCTTTTTGGAAGTTGTTCTGGAAGGCCCCGACGATTCTTAGGTGCGCGGAGGTTGTTTGGCGAGGCTATCTGAAAATCCTCCCGATGAGAAGCTCCCTTCGTTCCCACGGTGTGGACGTTGATGAGTGTTGCTCGTTCTGCGGCGAGTGTCTATAATCTACAGGGCATGTTCTGTTGTTTTGCTCGCGAGTCCGTCATTGGTGGTTCGCCTCCATGCTTGGGTTGCACCTGGAAGATGAAGTGGAATTCCATGAGTTTGTGCAACAATTTGTTAAGGTTGTAGATCCTGAGGTGTTGGCCAGTTTCTGTACGCTGTGCTATGTGATTTGGGAAGCCCGCAATGCTCTGATTTTCCGTGGTCAGGCTCCTCAGCTAGAGTTACTTCTGGCTCGTGCCTCCTCCTTGACGATGCCACCACCAGAGCTTCTCCCGCCAGCAGCTGCCCCACCTATGTCGTCGAGGTGGTCCAAACCAGGTGCGGGTGTGATTAAAATGAATTTTGATGCAGCTTGGAAGCAAAACAGAGATGATGGTTACGCGTGTGTTGCTCGAACTTCGGAGGGTGAGATCATGGCCGCTGCAACAGCTCCAAACATAGCTACGTTGAATTCTCTCATGGCTGAAGCAGGTGCGTTCCGATGGGCCCTTGTGTTGGCAATGGAGTTAGGCTTTCGGCGCGTATGCATGGAAACAGATTGTTTGACGCTCTACCAAGCTTGGCAAAGGAAGGATATGGGTTGCTCTTATTTATTTTCTCTGTTGTTGGATTGTAGGCATTTAGCCTCTTGTTTTGGTTTTTTTGAGTTTTCTTTTGTTAAGCATTCGGGGAATAAGGTAGCGAATTATCTTGCTCGCCATTCGGAGGCTTATGGCCAAACCGTTTGGATTAAGGAGGTCCCCACGAGGTCGAGTCTTTGGTAACCGTTGTGCCCAGTTGATCTTTCGTTTAATACAATTTCCATTTCAAAAAAAAAAAGTAAAGGGTCTCTTCTCTTGATGTGCGTAATGGGAACACAAGGGACATATACAAGTTTTTTATTTTTTTTAGAAAAAACTTCACTTTAAGCGCAGTTACCGGTACATCATGTTGTGAATGAAGGAAACAAGGTCGGGGGCAAACAGAAAAACTTGTCTGGTCAAACCATCCTCCACAAAATTATTAGATCTACAAACACAAGATAAATCAATAAAATTAAAAAGAGTGAAATACACTCCCCTCCCTTGAGGTTTGTCAATATGATACTTAGTCTCATTCTTAATCAAAATCTACACACTACCCCACCCACTCTACCAAGTTTGTCAAGATGCTCACAGAATATTCTCTTTAATTCCAAACTAATAGATTTAAATTTTCAAATAATAAGAAAAACTTTATTATTATTTTTATTTAAAAAAGTTTAAGATATTTAAAATTGATATTTTATAATAATTTATTTGTAACAATTGACTGTGTTATATGTTGGACGAAAGCTACAAATATTCTCACAATATAGTTTAAAATATTAGATGACCTTTTTTTTTCATAAAATTCATCTTGGATTATATAATTTTAAGATATTTTAATTAGATTTTAACTTTTTATTGTAATCTCTAATTATCATTCAATCATGTTTTTTTTTATACATTGGAAAGATAAATTGCACCATCTAGGAATTGATTCTTGGACTTCCCACACTCAACTCATATATCCTCAAGCTCTTATTATTTGAACTATCATTCGAGGACATACAACATCATGTGATTGAGATTACTAAGAATTTAAATTCATTTTTTTGAGATATAAAACTATACCTTATTCAGTTATTCTAGTAGACCAACCACCTAGCGTAGAAGAATAATCATCTCTTATTTGTTGCATTTCTCATTTTATTTGCTAAGATAATACTGCATGTTGCAAGTGCAACCAATCCATGAAGCTAATAACATACTATCTGAGAAGGTGATCAGAACAATCATAAAAAAAAAAAAAAATTCAGGATTTTCATTGGAATAAATGTCATCTAATTCATCATGAAATTTTGTTAGTACAATTAATCATGAAAATAAGTTAAAATAAAAATAAAAATATTTGTTTAGTCTAAATTTCTATTTCTAAACTTAAATGTTATTGATATTCCTATACAATATTGTGAAAATATTTAATTGTAAATATCTTAAACTTCTTGTAACAAAAAATGATAAAGGAATTTTTTTATTATTTAAATATTTAAATTTATTAGTTTGAATTAAAGAAAATATTATGTTAGCATCTTTTAACATGTAGTTAACTTGTTAGAGTGAGTGGGGTGGAGTATAGATTTTAGTTAAGAATGGAGCAACGTGACATTTTGGAAAATCTCAAGCGAGGAGAGAGGAGAATGTATTTTACTCAATTTAAAAATAGTTAAAACACTGAATAATATAAATAGGACAGACCCTCGGAATGTCTCTAACAAGCCTAAAAAAAAGCATGTAGATTGTCTAAAAGAAAACTCGTCGGTTTCAAAGATCAAAAGCCACTGAGAGAGACCAACAAAAATACATAGTCTCTGCAAGAACAAGAGATAGAACCTCCATGGAAGCTGACGTTGTTGAGGCAAGAACATCACTAGAGTCATCCCAAGCAATGGAGCCAAACCCAACTAAGCTTGACGCCGTAACAGAAGCATCAAAGTTGACCTTCATCACTCCATGGGAAGACCGTGTCCACGTCGAAGGAAGCTCACTAAAAAGTCGGTTGAAGTGGAGGACTGTCATCCACCAAGAATGGACATAACAAAGAAGCACACAGAAGGGGGGGGAGAGAGAGAGAGAGAGAGAGAGACTAAAGAGGCAACAAGCTGGTTACGGGATAACATATTTCGATCCTCCCAAATAGAATAAAGAAAATATATAAGATTTCTCTCACTACCAACATCAATTATGATTAAAGAATCATAGATAAAATCATGCACAGAGTTAACACGACCCATTCTCATACCAAGGCAACAAGAAAACCACAGGTTGTAAAATAAGGCAAACAGAAATTGAATGATGTGTCATCTCAGGTGCAGAAAGACATCACCGGCCATTGAGTCCTCTATATCCCCTTACCAATCAAGTTAGATCGAATCAGAAGGATGTTCAGACAAGCACGATAAGCTATCTCCCTGCACTAGGACAAATAGTCTTCTTTCCACAAAATTTTCCAACGACTAGCAAGTAGGAAGGGTGAGTTTGACGAAGATGCCAAGTTCGTACACCTTTTCTTCCTAATGAAATGATATCATATCTTTTGTTGAATAATTGCCTTCAGTAGTGTAGTGATAGAGGGATAGCCAGCATGCGCTAGGCCGTAGGTGACCAAAACAAAAACTCCACCAGCTCTCTGTTCCAAGTTTTACGACAAGGAGTCAAGAAGTTAGCCACCCAAATATAATTCAACTCTCGAGCAACACCTCTCGATAAATCTTAGAAGTTTTTTGGCTTGAATGCATTTGGTGCCCCTGATGTATTTTAAAAGTGCAAATGATAACCCTACTCTTTTTTTGTAAACGTTTGTACCCCTTTTGTTTTGAGAAAGTACACCGAATGCCCCTCCGTCAGGTTGACGTTAAAATCCTAACGGAGGAGCTGACGTGGATATTATTTTTACTTTTTCCTTTATTTTCTCTAATGCCACGTGGATTTTATCAACTAAAAACAAAAAAAAAGGAAAAATGACAAAGGCTTCAAGAAATTGGTCTTCTTTCTCAGAACAAAGCTCGTCGGAGAAACGCCAGTGGCGGTGGTGGTGGTCGCCGGAGTGACGGTGGCCGATCGTCAAATTGATTGAGGGGTTTTGAAGCGGATGATGAGGGGAGTTTAGCCATGGTGTTGGTTTCTCCAAAAGGTGAGCGGTTCGCCGGAGATCGGAGGTTGAAGGTGGCGGCTAGGGTTTGGTTTCTCCTCTATTTCTCTGTTGTTTCTCATCATGTTGGTGATGATGGTGCTCGCGGTGGTGCTGGACGTTGGTGGTGTGCTCGTATCTGAACCAGAGGTAAGGAAAAGAGGAAGATGATGGCTTGATGGTGCTGGTTCGTGAGGGAGAAGGTGGTGGTGCTCTGGCTCGCGTGAGGAGGGAGCGGTGGTGGCGGCTGGCACGCGGTGGTTGCTGGCGTGAGAGGAAGGAGGGAAACATGGTGAGGGTGATTGTAAGACCTGGATTTTCAGAACAAGCTAATTTCCGACTCACGCGTAGAATCAGTGTAAGCGTGACAGGAGTTTGATATTTGAGAAAGATTAATGAAGAAGAAAGTTCAGGAATTGCTTGAGGAATGTTGCGTAGTCATTTTAGGAATTAGAGCGAGTCGTCTGCACACCCGCCTTATGGCAAGCGTGTCCAGAATAGGCTAATTTCGCTTTAGAGCAACGTTTTAAGTGAGATTTCGAATCCTTGGAAAATTTAAAGATTTTCTTTATTTTTCCTTCGACCAGCGTTTCATTTCGGAACTCTAGACTGTACGCACGATAGTATTCACTTTTCGGAAGTCCGACGACGCTAATTTCCTTGCTTCGAAACCCTAGATTCGAGCGATGGATGAAGACTTTTTCTATTCGGGACTTCTAACGAAGTTTCCGTCCGCGTTGCCAGATTTGTTTCGACATTTCCAATCTTTCTTCAGAAGGAAGTTTTGTCGTCTGAGCATCACAGCAAAAAGTAGTTTAACGGGACAGATTAACTTACACCGCCTTTGGGATTTTAGATATCGTTTTTCCCAAATCATAGATAATTGTTTTGAGTTCTGGAATTCTGACGCCAGAATCTCTCTTAGAATTCCTCGGTGGACGTGCTGCAAAAATCGGAATCGCGAAATTTTCATTTTCCCGCGATTTCACCTGCCTATAAATAGCTCGAAAAAGCAAAATCTCTTCATTCTCACCCATTCAAGGCCGCGAGCAAGGAGAGAGGAGGAGAGGAGAAATTTTCGCGAAAACTTGACCAATCTTCGTGCAGTTCGTCCCTACTTCTAGGTATTGAGGTAACTAGCATGAATCCTACCTCTGTTTACTGTTTCTGTTGCGTTTCTGAAGTCGTTTCTGTGCTCACAGTTTTGAGCTTTTTCTAAAATTGTCCGATTTCCTTGATTTCTTGGTTGGGTTATGTTCCTTATGTTCCCATGAGTCTAAAACCTCTGTCAGTAATCGCCGATTGCGATTCAGTTGTCCAAGATCTGAAAAATTGATTCAAAACCCCATTAGTCGCACATTTCGAAACTTTATTGTCGAAAAGCTGTAATCTGACTTCGTGCCTTTAGGATTTGTTGTCACGGATGTCATGAGGATCAATGCTGTCAAATTTGTTTTCCGAACTGATAACTTTGAAGTTTTGAGCCTTTATTTTGGACCAAAATGCCCCTGGATAGTCGTATTTCGACCTGATTGTCCGAAAATTGTTCCGACAATTTCTTTGCCTTAGTTTTACCCTAAAACTACCTTGTGAATTGATTTAGATCGAAGAAAAAGTTCGAAAACCCTATTTTCCATAGTGGCCGAAACCTAATTGCTTGGGTACCGTGTCCAAAAATAATTTTTGGGTCTCTATGACCTGAGCCATTGCGTAGCTCTTTCAATTGTCGAAATTTTGGCGCCGGTTTCGTGTCATTCTGAGTTCTGTAGCTCGAGTTATGCTCGTTTTAGCGAACGAAGTCTCCGTTGTCAATTTGTGCCTAAATAGGAACTCTGAAGCTTTAGAGGCTTTCTTTACGATTTCGATTAGTATTAGTAGATCTTGTTGCTCCTAGTGAAGCTTGTGTTGATGATTGTGTTTTCTTTGTTCTAGGTTCGCAATTTCCATGCCCAACTTCTACTCACGAAGGTAAGGGTAACTCGGTTTTAGAGCGTCTTTGAGTCTTGCATGCTTTTATCGCACTGCCTGTGTTTGAGATGAAGATGTTTATATTGATTGGCAGATGATTATGATTATTATGCTGAATTTGGAAAATGTTTTCTGAGAGGCTTCGGCCGTTTACTGGTTTCTGTCGTTACTGCTTCCTAGTGGATGGAACATGTGGTTACTTTGGATTGGTCCTTGGGTGGGCTTTGTTATTGTCTGACTTGGCATATAGGGCTTGAGTCAAGTGGCGATGAGGAGGTGTGTCCTATCATTGTCCCATCTTGCGAGATGCTAAGTGGCGATCAGGAGGTGTGTCCTATGATTGTCCCGTCTTGTGTGACGTTAAGTGGCGATTAGGAGGTGTGTCCTATGATTGTCCCGTCATGTATGACGTTATAAGTGGCGATGAGAAGGTGTGTCCTATCATTGTCCCGTCTTGAGAGACGATATTGATCGATCCATTTTGTTAGCAGCATATAGTTGCATTATAGGGAACTAACACCTGACCCTATGTTGTTGGATTTTCGTATTGGTTTATTGATATCTGATTTGATGTTACATTGTTGAGGTTATTATTATCTGAGTCTGATTTATGTTTAAGTTGTTGATATATGAGTTGAGTTATGTTGCTAGTTATTTACCATGCCAGGTAATTAAATTCGAACAACATGATTTTTCTCTTTTATACATGGTAATTGCATGGAGTTAACCCTTTCTATTTGCTACTTGTTGTTTGGGCGCTTAACGCTATTAGGCGATGGAGATCCTTCCGCCGAGGCATAGCTACTCGAGTTGGAGATCGAGTTGTAAGCGGTGGAGTAGAGGTATGAGAAGCAGCTTTGCTTCTCTTCTTGTGGATTATGTTGGAGTCTCTTTTACTTTATGAGAACTCTGTTATTAAAGTCTTGCTTCCGCCACTGTTAAAGTGCGCATGTTTATTCTGAACCTTACTTATGGTATTGTAAACTATTATTACTGTATATCGAGAAACAAGTTATCTAAATAAAGTTATGGTATGTTTCCAACCTTTTAGCCGAAGTGTTTAGTTGTTTTACAGAAAAAAAATTCCCTTGGTTTTTAGGGATTGCAGATTGGTCCTTAGACTTTGTTAGGTTACTAATGTGACTCCTCAGTTGAGAAATTGGGGTGTTACAATTGTGGTATCAGAGCTTTGGTCTAGAAAACCAGAGCTTTTGGGTAGAGTGCCTGCTTAAGATGTTTGAACTCTGAGACCGATTGATGGGGTGTCAATCGGAGGAAGAGTGTGCTTGATTACTGTTTATATAGATTATTTTTGAAGGTTATTCGTAAGTGAATAACCTTATGCTAGTTATTGTTAATTATACATTTGATATAAGTATATACATAGTTAGTTATTATAGAACTTTGTGTTGTTCTGGCCTGAGTATCTGTTGTGGTCTTTGACTGTTCATGAAAACAGGAACAGGAGGTTTCCACAACCGATCGAGACTCAAGGTTCAGACAGCATGAATCCGATGGAGCAAGCTATTGCTAATCTGACTGCCCTTATGGCACAACAAGTTACTAACACTGCTGCAAGGGAGGAAGCTGAAGCTCAACGTGCTGCTACTGCTGCTTTGGTGGCTGCACAAAACCAAGCTGAAGAGAATGCTCGCCGTGTTCAGCGGGAGGAACGTGAATTAGCTGCTGCTCAGACCAGGGGTCTGAATGATTTCAAGCGTCAGGATCCGCCGAAGTTCTCTGGGGGCTTCGATCCGGAAGAAGCTGACTTATGGCTCCAAGAGTTGGAGAAGATCTTTACCTTCTTGCGTACAACTGCAGAGATGAAAGTTGATTATGCAACCTACCTGCTAACGGGTGAAGCTGAGTATTGGTGGCGTGGGGCTAGGGCTATGATGGAGGCTGACCATCAAGCCATCACTTGGGAGTGTTTCCGTGGAGCTTTCTTGGACAAGTACTTTCCTAGAAGTGCTAGAGCCGCTAAGGAAGCACAATTTCTGAGACTCCGTCAAGGAGGCATGACCGTTGCTGAGTATGCTGCAAAGTTGGAGTCGTTGGCTAAACACTTCCGTTACTTTAGAGGACAGATTGATGAAGGCTACATGTGTGAGCGATTCATTGAGGGGCTGTGTTATGAGCTGCAGAGGGCGGTGCAACCGCTAGGACTGAATCGCTACCAAGTGCTGGTGGAGAAGACCAAGGGGATTGAGGCCATTGATAATGCAAGGGGCAAATTCCAAGGTCTGAACAAGCCTTACCAAGGAAGTGGAGGTCCGGCTAGGACTAACCAAGGAAGAGGTGACAAGGGTAGGCATTTCCAGAAGAAGCCGTATGTTCGTCCTCAGGGTAGGGGGACAACTTCTGGGTCCTTTTATCCTACTGGTGGAAATGCAATTGCACTAAGAACCCCATCTGGGAATCGGGAAGATGTGACTTGCTTCAGGTGCAACAAAAAGGGGCACTATGCCAACCACTGTTCTAAGAGTCTTGCGGCGTGTTGGAACTGCAACAAGCCAGGCCACACTGCTGCAGAGTGCAGGATTCCTAAAGTTGAGGCTGCTGCAAATGTTGCTGGGGCTAGGAGGCCTACTGCTGGTGGAAGGGTCTACTCGATCAGTGGAACTGAAGCTGAGGAAGACGATGGTCTGATCCGCAGTACCTGCGAGATTGCGGGTAATTCCCTTATCGCGCTATTTGATTCTGGTGCTACGCATTCATTTATAGATATAGCTTGTGCGGCAAGGTTAAAGCTAGAAGTGTCAAAGCTACCGTTTGACTTGACAGTGTCTACCCCTGCATCTAAGAGTCTAGTAACTAACACTGCATGTCTGGAATGTCCTTGGATGTACCTAGATAAGAAGTTTGTAGCAAACTTAATCTGTTTACCTCTCAAGGGATTGGATGTGATCATAGGCATGGATTGGTTGTCCCACCATCATGTTCTTCTTGATTGCGCCAATAAGGTAGTTATCTTTCCCGATGCTGGACTCGCTGAGTTCCTGAACTCGTACTTTTCAAAGCTTTCTTTGAGGAAAGGAGCTTTGAGTTCTCTCATGTCTACAACCGTGGTGGAAGCTAAGGAGAATGGAGTACAAGGAATTGCTGTTGTGCAAGATTTCGAGGATGTGTTCCCCGAAGACGTACCTGGAATACCTCCGGTCAGAGATATGGAGTTCACAATTGATATAGTCCCAGGCACTGGACCTATATCAATCGCACCGTATCGTATGGCACCGGCAGAACTGACTGAGCTGAAGAGTCAACTCGAAGATTTAACCAAGAAGGGGTTTATCCGACCTAGCGTTTCTCCGTGGGGAGCGCCAGTGCTGCTTGTGAAGAAGAAAGACGGAAGATCGCGACTTTGTGTGGATTATCGACAGTTGAACAAAGTCACGATAAAGAACCGTTATCCGTTGCCAAGGATTGACGATTTGATGGATCAGTTGAAGGGTGCTGCTATTTTCTCGAAGATTGACCTGAGATCGGGATATCACCAGATTAGAGTCAAGGATGAGGATATTCAAAAGACGGCGTTTAGGACACGCTATGGGCACTATGAGTACTTGGTGATGCCGTTTGGAGTTACGAATGCACCAGCTGTATTCATGGACTACATGAATAGGATCTTTCATCCATTCTTGGATCGCTTCGTTGTGGTGTTCATCGACGACATCTTGATCTACTCGAGGAATCGTGAAGAACACGAGGAACATCTACGTCAAGTATTACAAGTTCTTCGGGATAAGGTACTGTATGCTAACGCGACAAAGTGTGAATTTTGGCTCAAAGAAGTAAAGTTTTTAGGACATGTCATCTCAAAGGAGGGTATTGCTGTGGATCCCAGTAAAGTGGAAGCGGTACTTGCATGGGAGCGTCCTAAGACTGTGACAGATATAAGGAGTTTCATCGGTTTAGCTGGATATTACCGACGATTCATCGAAGGTTTTGCTAAGATTGCAGGACCATTGACGAAACTCACCCGGAAGAACCAACCTTTTGCTTGGACAGAGGATTGTGAACAGAGTTTCCAAGATATGAAGAAGCGTTTGACGACCGCGCCAGTTCTGACATTACCACAAGAGAAGGAACCCTACGAGGTTTACTACGATGCTTCGTACCAAGGTTTGGGTTGTGTGTTGATGCAACACCGAAAGGCTGTGGCTTATTCTTCAAGGCAATTGAAGATACATGAACGGAACTATCCTACGCACGATTTGGAGTTAGCGGTTGTGGTATTTGCGCTCAAGATTTGGAGGCACTATCTTTATGGGAGCACTTTCACTGTTTTTAGTGATCATAAGAGCTTGAAGTACCTGTTCGATCAGAAGGATCTGAATATGAGACAAAGGCGTTGGGTGGAATTCATCAAGGACTATGATTTCACTTTGTTGTACCACCCAGGAAAAGCAAATGTTGTAGCAGACGCACTGAGTCGCCAGACAATTCATGTTTCATCGTTGATGATTAAGGAATTGGAACTTATCGAGACTTTTCGCGACCTCAGTTTGGGTATGCAAGTGACACCTGGAAAATTGAGCTTTGGGATGGTGACGATCACTAGTGATTTTCTGAACGAGATCAAGGTGAAACAACTGTTAGATGAGGAGCTGATCGAGAAACGGAACTTGATCATTTTGGGAAAAGCGCCGGATTTTGAGGTAGGAACCGACAACATTCTGCGTTGCAAAGGACGTGTCTGCGTACCATTGGACATGGAGTTGAGAAGGATGATTCTTGACGAAGGTCACAAGAGCAGATTGAGTATTCATCCGGGATCGACAAAGATGTATCAAGATCTAAAGTTGAATTTTTGGTGGCCAGGAATGAAGAAGAATGTAGCAGAGTTTGTGGCGGCATGTCTGACATGTCAGAAGGCGAAGATAGAACATCAAAAGCCTGCGGGTATGTTACAGTCACTTGATGTGCCGGAGTGGAAGTGGGACAGTATCTCTATGGATTTCGTGGTAGCTTTGCCAGCTACGAGGAAGAGATTTGATTCCATTTGGGTCATTGTGGACCGTCTGACGAAGTCAGCACATTTCATACCGGTGAAGACCACGTTCAATGTGGAGGCACTTGCAAAAGTGTATGTCGCTGAGATTGTACGACTTCATGGAGTACCATCGAGTATTGTTTCTGACAGAGATCCGAAGTTTACTTCGCATTTCTGGAAGGCGTTGCACGAGGCGCTTGGGACGAAGTTGAGGTTGAGCTCTGCCTATCACCCTCAGACGGATGGACAGACAGAGAGGACAATACAGTCATTGGAAGACTTGCTGCGAGCCTGTGTTCTGGATAGTCAAGAAAGCTGGGATGAGCTGTTGCCGTTGATCGAGTTTACTTATAACAACAGTTTTCATGCTAGTATTGGAATGGCACCTTATGAGGCTTTGTATGGGAGGAGATGTAGAACTCCTTTATGTTGGTTTCAAGATGGCGAACATCTTCTCGTTGGACCTGAATTAGTACAACAAACTACTGAGAAAGTGAAGCAAATACAAGAGAAGATGAGGACGTCACAGAGTCGACAGAAGAGTTATGCTGACACACGACGGAGAGAGTTAGAGTTTGAGGCGGGAGACCATGTGTTTCTTCGCGTGACACCAACTACCGGAGTGGGAAGAGCGATAAAGTCGAGGAAGCTGACACCGAAGTTCATTGGACCGTATCAGATTATCGAGCGAGTCGGTAAAGTAGCTTATCGGATTGCGTTGCCACCTTTTCTTTCCAAGATTCATGATGTGCTACACGTGTCACAATTGAGGAAGTATATTCCTGATCCCTCTCACATCATCAAGGAAGATGATATTCAGCTTAGAGACAACTTATCTTTTGAAGTGGCACCAATGAGGATTGAGGAACGTAGGATCAAGCAGTTGAGGAACAAGCAGGTTCCTCTGGTAAAAGTGATTTGGAACCAAGTCACGGGCGATGCTACTTGGGAACTAGAAGAGAGGATGAAGGAACAGTATCCGGAACTCTTCACTGAGCCTTAAGTTTCGAGGACGAAACTTTCTTTTTGGGGGATAGTATTGTAAGACCTGGATTTTCAGAACAAGCTAATTTCCGACTCACGCGTAGAATCAGTGTAAGCGTGACAGGAGTTTGATATTTGAGAAAGATTAATGAAGAATAAAGTTCAGGAATTGCTTGAGGAATGTTGCGTAGTCATTTTAGGAATTAGAGCGAGTCGTCTGCATACCCGCCTTATGGCAAGCGTGTCCAGAATAAGCTAATTTCGCTTTAGAGCAACGTTTTAAGTGAGATTTCGAATCCTTGGAAAATTTAAAGATTTTCTTTATTTTTCCTTCGACCAGCGTTTCATTTCGGAACTCTAGACTGTACGCACGATAGTATTCACTTTTCGGAAGTCCGACGACGCTAATTTCCTTGCTTCGAAACCCTAGATTCGAGCGATGGATGAAGACTTTTTCTATTCGGGACTTCTAACGAAGTTTCCGTCCGCGTTGCCAGATTTGTTTCGACATTTCCAATCTTTCTTCAGAAGGAAGTTTTGTCGTCTGAGCATCACAGCAAAAAGTAGTTTAACGGGACAGATTAACTTACACCGCCTTTGGGATTTTAGATATCGTTTTTCCCAAATCATAGATAATTGTTTTGAGTTCTGGAATTCTGACGCCAGAATCTCTCTTAGAATTCCTCGGTGGACGTGCTGCAAAAATCGGAATCGCGAAATTTTCATTTTCCCCGCGATTTCACCTGCCTATAAATAGCTCGAAAAAGCAAAATCTCTTCATTCTCACCCATTCAAGGCCGCGAGCAAGGAGAGAGGAGGAGAGGAGAAATTTTCGCGAAAACTTGACCAATCTTCGTGCAGTTCGTCCCTACTTCTAGGTATTGAGGTAACTAGCATGAATCCTACCTCTGTTTACTGTTTCTGTTGCGTTTCTGAAGTCGTTTCTGTGCTCACAGTTTTGAGCTTTTTCTAAAATTGTCCGATTTCCTTGATTTCTTGGTTGGGTTATGTTCCTTATGTTCCCATGAGTCTAAAACCTCTGTCAGTAATCGCCGATTGCGATTCAGTTGTCCAAGATCTGAAAAATTGATTCAAAACCCCATTAGTCGCACATTTCGAAACTTTATTATCGAAAAGCTGTAATCTGACTTCGTGCCTTTAGGATTTGTTGTCACGGATGTCATGAGGATCAATGCTGTCAAATTTGTTTTCCGAACTGATAACTTTGAAGTTTTGAGCCTTTATTTTGGACCAAAATGCCCCTGGATAGTCGTATTTCGACCTGATTGTCCGAAAATTGTTCCGACAATTTCTTTGCCTTAGTTTTACCCTAAAACTACCTTGTGAATTGATTTAGATCGAAGAAAAAGTTCGAAAACCCTATTTTCCATAGTGGCCGAAACCTAATTGCTTGGGTACCGTGTCCAAAAATAATTTTTGGGTCTCTATGACCTGAGCCATTGCGTAGCTCTTTCAATTGTCGAAATTTTGGCGCCGGTTTCGTGTCATTCTGAGTTCTGTAGCTCGAGTTATGCTCGTTTTAGCGAACGAAGTCTCCGTTGTCAATTTGTGCCTAAATAGGAACTCTGAAGCTTTAGAGGCTTTCTTTACGATTTCGATTAGTATTAGTAGATCTTGTTGCTCCTAGTGAAGCTTGTGTTGATGATTGTGTTTTTCTTTGTTCTAGGTTCGCAATTTCCATGCCCAACTTCTACTCACGAAGGTAAGGGTAACTCGGTTTTAGAGCGTCTTTGAGTCTTGCATGCTTTTATCGCACTGCCTGTGTTTGAGATGAAGATGTTTATATTGATTGGCAGATGATTATGATTATTATGCTGAATTTGGAAAATGTTTTCTGAGAGGCTTCGGCCGTTTACTGGTTTCTGTCGTTACTGCTTCCTAGTGGATGGAACATGTGGTTACTTTGGATTGGTCCTTGGGTGGGCTTTGTTATTGTCTGACTTGGCATATAGGGCTTGAGTCAAGTGGCGATGAGGAGGTGTGTCCTATCATTGTCCCATCTTGCGAGATGCTAAGTGGCGATCAGGAGGTGTGTCCTATGATTGTCCCGTCTTGTGTGACGTTAAGTGGCGATTAGGAGGTGTGTCCTATGATTGTCCCGTCATGTATGACGTTATAAGTGGCGATGAGGAGGTGTGTCCTATCATTGTCCCGTCTTGAGAGACGATATTGATCGATCCATTTTGTTAGCAGCATATAGTTGCATTATAGGGAACTAACACCTGACCCTATGTTGTTGGATTTTCGTATTGGTTTATTGATATCTGATTTGATGTTACATTGTTGAGGTTATTATTATCTGAGTCCGATTTATGTTTAAGTTGTTGATATATGAGTT